>NW_028292577.1:2016791-2360274 GCF_029948245.1 Actinia tenebrosa | reverse complement strand
GGTAAAAACAATGGCCTAGGTAACTATGATTAACCATTTGGCTAGTTCTAGCCTGCGCAATGAAATGAGACCTATTCTGTCCATCAATATAATAAGGATGAGAATATGAATGAGACATGTACGAACTTCAAGCTAAGTAAATACTTGACTCACCTGACTCTTCAGTCTTTTTATCACAAAGATACTCTAGGTTATTTTCTGTTTACCTTCAAGTTGTGTTATGATAAACTGAGTACCGAGCTTCTGCAAATCTCCTTCTTGACTCCGAAGGAATAGCTGAACATCCGAAACTGTTTATCATTACACGATATTAAACTTATTACTTACATCATTTCTGTCATACGACGTATATAGTAGCTCAAACTAGTTTAATCCGACACTTGTAGTTATCTCTTGATATTATCTAGTCTGCTGAACGAATACTACGAATAGTAGATAGATGAAAGAACATTCATAATAGAGAATGAGGTAGCAAAAGTAACACGCAAAGGCATCAGTACAGGATGTATCTTAAACAAATCAAAATCTAATCAATCAACTGATTTCTAATTTATAATCTCTCAAATTTTATAAACCTATCGTGAATGAGAACAGTCTGCTTTATCTAAATTAGTTTTTCTCGACGAATTACTGAGTTTTGTTTTATTCCTTCTCGTCAATAGTTCATCGATGACGATTCCATTCCTACTGCGTAAATGGGTAAAAATTAAAAATTAAAAATATATATTCCCCCAGAAACCAATAAACCAGGAAAATATCGAATAAGGCTTTAATCGATACAAGTCAATATTATCTACTATGCCAAATTCGTTTACATATAGACTCAATACTAGCTAGTTATACGACGATAATCATGGAACGAAAGAACGGGGTTTATATTCCTTATTTTCAGGATGTGAAAGATTTAGCTTGACCTGATGTTCATTCAAGGCATATAACACTTGAATCGACAGCTCTCACTTATGATCGTCAAGATATAACAAAACGTCAGTCACTTTTGAAGTCCTTTTTTGAGCACAATTTTTCTATAAGCCTTTTCATAGTTTAAGAATCGATTCCACTGCGCATGCGATTTTATCCCGAAATTCTCACCTTCTTTTGTTTAATTAAGAACAAAAGGTTTAGACAAAAGAAGGTGAGAAATTCGGGATAAAATCGCATGCGCAGTGGAATCGATTCTTAAACTATGAAAAGGCTTATTATAAACCACGTATCATGCTCTTAGAACCAATATAAGTTGTATCTATATTCATGCGTCTTCTCATATGCAACAGTTAAATAAAGAAATGATACTCTAGGGAATAACACGTGGTATGAAATGGGAAAGCATTAAAAGACGGAATTAACAATTAATCATGCTAAGTGGTTCATTGTTTAGTTCATTTTTGTTAACAATTATTATAACTTGCTTTAACAAACTCAGAAATCCTGAAAATCTGAGTTACGCAACCTCTATTTCTATCATCATCTGGAGTTTAATTTAGACGAGTGTGTGAAATGCCATTGGAGTTACATGCTCTAATCGATAAATTCTCGGACGTTCATTAATTTTATCAAATTGCTCAAGGCCAATTAGGTATACTCGATTGATGTACACATTGTAGTAAGTGTGACAAGCCTAGAATTATTCACTGTATAAAAACAGTGCAAGCCTACCTGACTGGCTAAGGATATTATACACAACTATAGACTAAAGCTTCTATTTTTGTTATGTTCTTTAAAAGGAAATTTACTCTATATACTACTCATATACACATCAAGTAAAAGATGTAACAATAGCTTCAATCAAAAAAGTCTTTTTTTAAGAAAAAGGAAATAAAAAAAAGGAAATTTACACTAGATGAACAAGTGCGATTTCGTAGTCCCATCACTCAGTTGCCACATTAATCGTGGTAAAGCAAGAATTGATGCATGGATAAAAATAAATAAAAAAGTGAATAAATGATTGCATAAATGAATAAATGAACGATTAACTAAACGAACGAATGAACGAAAGAATGAATTTCATGGAAGTAGAACCAAGCAGAAAACTGCGAATTAACAAACGAATAGAAAAACTATACGGAATGTTATATTTTCCTTGAGTTTTGGAACTAATTCCTTATGCTTACCCAACCAAACATAAATGTTCTAAAAGAAATAAAAATCGAGCTCATTATGTTTTTAGAATTTGTTGCTTTCAAAAGCACCCCTCCCCCCTCCAAATCAAAAGAAAATAATAAAAAATGAAAGAAAATAAATAATGAATAAATAAAAAATATGGGACCACAATATTTGGACATTTTCAGTCAGCAAAACAAGCCAAAAATAACAAACTAAACCAAAGATTTCGTTATTTTGGGCCTAATTTATTTATCGCTGAATGTGGCAAAGGAGGGCTAATTTAGACAGCAATTTCTAGCCGGCTAGGTTTTTTAAAGGCATTCTAAGCTAGAAAATAATTCAATCAAAAATAGATATATCATAGATATCAAGGGTGATATCATCCCATCTTTGATAAAATAGGATGCAACTCATGAAATGGAGCTGGCTTTAAAAACTTTCTAGTTTGAAATAAAAAAGAAATTTCTGTTTACATTATATTACGATTTGCATCACAACGGCCTTTTGAAGAATAGAAGACATCTGCTTTTTTGGCAATAATTTCGAAAGTGAATGAAATCGTTTTAACCGACATTGATTCACTTAAGCCAATCAAGAAATCGTACATACAAACACTATTTCAATCGCTAAAATAATCATAATTAATATATACAGTTATTCAGACTGATAATTCCTAAGCAGGTCTCCAGATATCTCAAGGTAAAAGTTAATATACGAAAACGCAACGTGACCAAAAAACCTAAAAACCAACAGTACCTTTCTCGCTTACTCTCGTTTTGTAAACTGAAGATAATTTTTAACGCCGGTTTACTCTAAATTTTGACGACTATAGTTTGAAAAAAAATTTTTTTAATGTCCCTAAACCAAATAACTGGAAACTGTTTTATAGGACAAACAAAACTGCATGAAAAAAAGGTTAAAGTTTTCATAAATAATATCTTGAACACTCACGTCGTGGAAAGATGCTGAAATTAGTCGAAATTTTTTTCGTAAAAATATAAATGAAACAAATTTAAAGTGCAAAATTTAAGGCAATTTTGATTAAAAAAATTGATAAAAATTATGATTCCAAGCAGCTTTTTTCTGAAGAACAGCATTTTTTTCTGCGGCCCCCGGTTGAATGAAGTTTGATAGAATAGCACGATGTCCAAACATAACTGAATTAAGGTAAACTCTTATTTAAATTTGAATTATCACAAATAAAATTAAATTGCAAGCCTAACTGTATTGTATAGCTATGTTCATAATTTTAGTGATCTTGAGATATAATGTTTCTCTTGATCTGGTGACAGCTTTTCCTAAAATCCTGCTTGAAACATTAAAGGAGAAAATACCTACGAAGATCTGCTGACCGATAGATAACCGTTAATTAACTTAAATAAAGAGCTTCTACCTACCTTATTTTCCTTGTACGAAGATTATGCAAACCAGGTTACGGCGTAAAGTTTGTAGCTTCTCTTTCTGTTGAAGTGATTCGATTTTTTTGACGTCTTCAAAGGTATTGAGAATGAAACCATTACAGCTTTGCAGCTCTGCTCTAAATGGATTCTCTCACGGTCGTTTTCATCTTCGCCACAGAAACAATCATCAAAATTTAAACCTTCTTTGTTTTAAACGTTAGGTAGTTGGATGAAACACAGTAGAAACAAAAATAAATAAAATCCTCACTTATTTGAAATACACAGGCCTTGAAAGCGAGGTGAGCTAAATGGATAATACAAGCAGAACTAAAACAATCTAAACTCGGAGTCGAATTAAAACAATTACATTTGCTGAAGATTTTTACTTGAATAGATAATGAACTATAGCTCGTCATTAACTATTAATAGTATTTGTGAGAATACAAAACGGCTCGGGGAAAATTAGTACAATTTGATACTAAAATCTCGAGAGCAGTTGAGATAAAATAGTTTAATCAAGTGAAACATTCTTGTCGCTATGGCGGGAAAGTTGGGAAATTAGGCGGGAAATATAGAGCAACTGTTCAGCAACGTTCTAGAGTCGAACCAGTCTTAACTATTATACGAAACAAGGGCATACGTCACATTAATTTTAATGCCTATTACTAGAAACCCCTTTCTGAAGGTTTTTTATAGCATTATTTCAGCATTGTTTTATTTGACGAAAGAACTTCGAACCATTCGAGAAAATACGAAACCGCATTACGGTATAAATTAACCGAGTAATTGCCAATGACAAACTACAAAGCAAATTCGAGAATCGTAATTTATATTACTTGATCTCACAAATTAAACCCAAAACTATATTAAGCTTGATGTATCTGTTTTCTGTTATGTTTTACAGGACAAAGTTCTAGCCAATCAGATTGAGTTAAAAAAGATGATTGTTTTAGTAACTCGATAACGACCACAGTAGGCAGAGCACAGTAATCTAACTGATTAGTGAATTAAATTCATAAAGGTGGCTGACCAATGAGAGACTAGTAGGGTGATGTCACCTAGATAGCGAAGGTTCTTGTATTATGAGAGGAATATGGCTTACTTCACAGTCATGAAATTCGATAAAAAAAGAAAAAAGTCAAAAACCCGCAACGTTTCTGGCCAGATCTTCACAGAACCGATTATTATAACACTTATTTTTCAACATTTCGGTAACCCAGGACCATAGTTAATGCATGGTGGGGTCATTTTGACTACCACTACCAAGATGCTTTGCAAAATTTTCTTTATAATTCATATTCTAATTCATTCATAATTCTTAAGTTGAGCATTCTTTACATATAGTATTTGGAAATATTCGGACGAAAAGTCAAACTAATAAACCTGAGTAAATAAATCTGTAATCAAGAAAAGCTTATAACCGGCCGCATTTCAGTGGTATTAGATCATTGCGATGAGCGTTTACAGCAAATCGGTCTGGTCATGAGACACGGGCTGAGTGTGACGTCCATCCCTAGCTTGGTTTCATGTAAAATACTGGATAATAAGACAATAAGAAAAAAAGCTTGAGATTAACACAGCATGGATTGAACGCTATAAAAAAACGTCCAGCTACAATGAAATAAGGCAACAAGTGATGATAAAAAATATACTATTATTCTCAGCCTAGGCATGAATTTGATTTTTCTAAATGCACTTTATTTTAATTCACCAACATTGATTTATTACATCTTTTATTTTATTTTAGAAATTAGAGGGTTTTTTTTGAGTCGTTTGTTCAAAGAATTGCCGCCCAAAAATATTTATAGTTTCCGTTGCGCACCAATCATAAGCTCAAACTGAACCAGTGCCGTACCGTTCAATCATAGCAAGGAAACCATTTAAGAGTCAAGAAGAATTGATGTTTCTCATTCTTCCTCAACTAATGACTAGCTAGAAAATTACTCGTTCTTAGAATTACATTTGACTTAAATCAAAGGATTATTACTTTAGTATTGCCAGAATTATATCGAGTTACCATAGAATGTCAGATACGCCAGGAGCTGTAAGTGTGGAAGTGACAGGACCGGCCATGCAAATATGGAAAAAAATATGAAAACAAAAATATTTATTATATCATTTCAGTTGGGATGATAATTCTACATTATTATGTATGTGTGAAGGTGATTGAGTAGGGTTTTTGCTCACTTGAAATACAAATGTGTTGTAATCCTATAAGCAATGCAACGCATCTAGAGAAAAATATCGTCCAGGGATCCCCACGCGCGGATACTGAGTGGTCAAAACGTCGGACAATATTAAGAATACCGAAAACGTGGGTTCGAGTCACGTCAAGGGTTTATGTTATATTCGGTTTCCCTTGGGGTGTTTTGCGATCAAGATGATCTAAGAGACCAGTTATGAAATACAAAATCCACTTTCTTTTTGCGGAAGAGTGGATACGAATAGTTCCGAGGGGTCAAATTCCCTTTATTTTATCATATAGTGAATTTAGGATTTTGTTTTGCGTAGCAGAAGGCGTGCTCTCGACTCTCACATCTGGGGCCTTGGGTTTGATTCTGGACTAGCTATCACATGTAAGTTGAGTTTTTTGGGACTCTCCCGGCCCTTGAATCAATTTGGGTTTTTTACACACTAAGTTCCAATTCTATCTGCGAATTAGTCGCGAGCCCTGTCTTTGATCACCCCAGAGGATGCTTCAGAGAATTGATATAGTTTGAAGATTTCCTTTTCCAAAAATTAACCTTGCTGGTGGATTGTTTTATGCATTGTTTGTACCGAGGCTAGACCACAATGCATTCGATTTATTTCAACTCCTAAAATCCTATAAACTACAATGAGTGAGCTAACCTTAGGCACAGTTTCCCCATTTCTTATCTTTGTCGTAGTGTATTGTGGTAGAGCACCAAAGACGAAAATGGTCCGTCTTTGTACACGTGTTGTAGTGATGTCCTTTGTAGATGAATGGGAACGCGCAGAATCTTCCTGAAGTCGTTTTTACACCATTAGAATAAAATCCTGCAGAAAAAAAGAAATCAAAACTAAGGCAACATTGCTACCCAAATTGTTAATGTTGAATCGATTTGTCAATTCATAGAAAAGGAGCATGACGACTGAAAAATGGGGAGGTCATGTAAAGGGTACCTTGAAACAGACAATCCCAACGTTTTCGTGCCACACAAACCACTACGTAACTCTCGAGCAAGACGCGTGGCTCTTGAACCAGTGGCTGATTTTGCCCACACCCGAGACCTTTTAGGCAATCTCCTCGTCTTTACAGTTTTAACTTACCGGCTGTAATTTGACTTGAAGGGAATCTTGGGTGGTGACCCGGGTTCGATTCCCAGACTCAATTAGAGGTTTATCCGGGCTACGGGTTTTTCCTCCCTCCGCAAAAATCTACTTCTAAGAATTAAGAAGACCCACTTTTAAAAAACCCTGTTACAGTAAATTTCAATCCCGGTCGTTACCTCAAAACATCAAAATGTTCATTTGTGAAAGGACTTTTTGAACAAAACAGCACACCAAACAAATATAACTTTAAAATGGTAGCTTCAACTGTAGAAATAATTTTAGCTTTGCATGAATCTGTGAAGGACTAAATAAACTTTTAATCCGAGCCCAGAATTCAAATTTGCAACGTTCGTTTCATTAATGCAAGCTTCAAAGCAATATGGAAATCAACCTTCCAATAATGAACTGAATCTTTGAACCTTGATAGGAACGCATGAGTTGGTTGGACTGTAATTCCCATTTATTTTATTCATATTAAAATTTAAGGAATATCAAACGCGCGCACATGTCTCTGTACTGTGATATAAACATGCTGGGAGCTGTAAAGCAAAAAGAGAAGCAAGCTTAGGAACACGAGGCGTAGCCGATTTGTTCTCTTCCTTCTCGAGTGCTCTCCCTGCTCTCAGAGTGTTTATATCACAGTACAGAGACATAAGCAGCCGTTTTATATTGCTTTATAAAATATTTTCCAACTACTTTGCGCGAGCGTGTCTATGTCTTCTGATATAGACACGGTAGACAACCAATCAGCGTGCGCGTTTTATACTTTTCTAGTATATCTAGGCGCCTAACAACGATTAGGTGATTTTTTTTTTTTACCTGCACAGTTTCCCCACTTTCCACTGTACATGGCTGTTGTCGAACACCAGGGACGATTATGATCCTTGGTAGTACAGCTCTTGTAAACCACACCCTTGTAAGTGAACGGAAAGGCACAGTACTTTCCTGAGGCTGTCTTTACACCAGAAGTGAGACCTGTATTACGTTAAGCATATAATTTTCATCAGATAGATCATCACAAGGAAAATTTCATAGATGGTGTAATTTTTGGACACAACAATTTCGATACATCACTGTCATTTTAAGCATGATTTTCTTTACATACCCGCACAGTTTCCCCACTTTCCACTGTATATGGCTGTTGTTGAACACCAGGGACGATTATGATCCTTCGTAGTACAGCTCTTGTATACCACACCCTTGTAAGTGAACGGAAAGGCACAGTACTTTCCTGAGGCTGTCTTTACACCAGAAGTGAGACCTGTATTACGTTAAGCATACGTTTTATCCGATAGATCACCACAATGAAAATTTCATAGACGGTGTGATTTTTTGGACACAACAATTTCGATACATCACTGTCATTTTAAGCATGATTTTCTTTACATACCCGCACAGTTTCCCCACTTTCCACTGTATATGGCTGTTGTTGAACACCAGGGACGATTATGATCCTTCGTAGTACAGCTCTTGTAAACCACACCCTTGTAAGTGAACGGAAAGGCACAGTACTTTCCTGAGGTTGTCTTTACACCAGACGTGAGACCTGTATTACATTAAGCATAAGTTTCATCAGACAATGAAAATTTGACTAAAATGTCATCAGGAGGAAGGAGTGACTTTGAAAATTAAGAAACCTATTCAAGCCACTAAGAAATCTTACTATTTTATTGAATGGAAAAAACTTTCGAGAGATACCTTATTGCAAAGTTTTTTGATGGACGAAAATAATTTTACGTTTTTTTTTTTTTTTTTTTTTTTCCTTAATAGGAAAACCTTTCGAGACATACTAATACGACGTTTTTCGATAATGAAAAGAATTTCCTTTTGACTGGAAAAATTGCTTTGAAACATCTCTTCAAATCAGACTGAAAGCTATATTGGTTCTGGTCTTACGAGTTTATTGTAAGATCTCACAGTATTATGACGATTTTCTCAGATCGACAACTCCCTAGACATATCGTTTAGTATAAAGAAAATTCATTCGATTCTTTTAATTTGTTCATGATCACCGAGTCAAATGCTAAATCATTGGCTGTGAAGTTGTTAAAATACTGGCAAACCTACCATAGATATTCAGTAGCACAATTTGCAGAGTAAGAATTGCAAGAAGTTTCTTTTGAATCATCGCGAATCAGTGTAGTAGCTGTGTAGTGCCAAGTAACAAACCTTCCGTCTTGCGTCCTGGATCAAGTGCCGCAGACGGAAAGCTACACCGTTGTTCTATAAGTGTTAATCTATCCCATGACTCTTCAGGCCGTTTGGCAGTTGAATAATGCGGCTGGAGGAGGAGATAAAAAGGGCTTGTGTGTGGGCATAGTTAATAGGAGGGTTAATATTATTAACTACGGTGTGGGTGGGGAGGGGGGAGTTGACAGACAACAGACAAGAAAACCGCGTGCTGCAGAAAATCATAAGCTGCGCATAGTGTTGATTCAGTAATATTACTTTGTTTCCGAACGAGCAGAACATATTACACTATATTACGCTTGATTACAGTACTATGTGAAAGAATATTAAATCTAGAATTAGAAGAAATTGAATAAAGACAGTCCAGTGCTGAATGTCTATAGAAGTGACTGAGTCATTATGATTTATCCATGGTGCACGAGAACAATAATAATGCCCCCCTCCACCATTCCAACATCCCCCCCCCCGTTCCCCTCAGACACAAACCGTCCAACTTCTTACATGTTAAAACGCGTAATCTTCTATATGATTTGAGTTGAAAATGCTTTACCAATTAGCTAGCCAAACAGTGGTTCTCAAGTTGCAATTTCACTTCAGAAAGGAAATAGTTAACTTTATACGAACTTTCGAAATGAAGCAAGCAATTATTGAGGTTAACTAGAGAATATTGATTTATAACAATTTTAATTGTCAAAATTAATGTTTTTTCAGTAATTCCGGGCTTAACTTACCCTTCGGTTCTCGCTAATAAAAGTTAAAACCTTGAACGTTCGTTCATGGATTTGGAGCCAAAAACTGCAGACATGATTTTTCACGCTTTGACTGAATTTCATGAATGCAAATTATATATCTCTTTTAGAATTTTCGAAACAAGACACATTTGACAAAATGCAGGGGAGTAAAAGCCATTTTGTAAGATAAACAATGTGTACATATTTAGAGCACGTTTCAATTATATGTCTAGACAAATCGGTTGTTGAATTTAGAATGAATGAAGAAATAATAATTTTTAGCTCTATTTCTCATTTCATGTTTTTCTTAACTTTTTACGTGAATATATAAAAAAAACTTCCGTCTGTTTGTGTCTAATTATAATATATAAATTAATGCACTGTATAAAAGCGGAGCTCCCTGAACAATCTTTGTTGTTTTAGCTTGCACGAGGTTCAAAAATAATGTTAAAACAATAAGGTCTATTTCAAACTCAGAGTTTTCATAGACTTTATCTGAAAGTCGTTTAGAAATAACGTGTTTTTTATAAAATATATTTACATAAAATGTGGTCCTGAGCTACTGAATTTTAGCTTCTTTAAGTTTTCAGGACTAATTTTTTTTTTGAAATTTTGTGATATAAATTCACTTTAGCAAAGTCGTTATTACATAATATGCACAAAAAAAGAAGGGGGGGGGGGGGGGGAGGAAGGATAGCCATGTGATTTAAAAAGATTTAAATTGAGGATAGGTCGAGTGCTAATTCAGCAAGACAGCCTGTCCAATTCTATTTTTTGTGCATTTCAGTACAGGCAGAGAACTATTTAAAAAATCGATATTTTACATGTAAGCCTTCGGAAAATCAGAAAACTTATGTTGCAAAGCGTTTTCAAATTTTTAGCTTATAGCTAAAAGCCTTCGTCAGGAATGGTTAATGAATTAATAAATTCAAGCTCACTGCTTCATGACCCGTGACCGAAAAGCAGTGAAACTGAAATTCATAACCATTCCTGAAGAAGGCTTACAGCTAGCAAACACTTGCAAACACTTTACAATAATTCATAGATCAGTTTTAACCAGATTTTTCTATTTTCTTATCTATCCAGTATTTTGAATAATTACCAAATTCATGATTATCTTGGACAGTTTCATATTGAAACATTTCTTTTTTACTCAAACATTTTTAATATTTATGTAATTACACTTATTTCCTTTGTATTCACAATTCTCTATTGATCACTGGAATTAAAATTTAAAAACTTGAATTGAATTGACAAGTAATAATGAAGGACTACATGCTCGTGCAATTTGAAAAAAAAATGGACTAAAATTTCCATTGACTGCTTTATCCTGATTTTAGAAGTCATTCTGTTTAGACCTATTATTGACGGCTCTCGAAACTCCAGTGTATGCAAGCTTAGCCTCATTTTTGAAGTCAGTAAACAAAAGCAAAGTAAGAATAACAAAACAACCAGCTTCTGGATTCGAGGCAAAGCCCACTCACACTGGAGATTTAAGAGTCGTTAATGGAATCTCTGATTATTGAGTATTTATTTCAATATCATTATTTTTATAATAAATCTTATTATCATTATTATTATAAATAATAATTTATTCAAAAATACTTTCAAATAACAACAACAATAATAATAATAAAACAATAAAAAAGAGATTATGAATATAAAATAACAAATATATGCACAAATTACTTATTTATTAACGAAAACATATTTTGAAATAAATTAATAGCTCAAAACACGAGTCCAGCTCTTCACACTGATATAATATTATATCAAAACTATACATTTATTATTAAATTCGAAATATTTCTGAATTTCGGCTACATTGGCATTAAGGTTAAAGTCATTCAAGAATTCATTGTCCTTATAAAAAGGGGTTCTTGTCCCCCTGACACACATGTGTACTGACTTGCATACGTGTCCCCTGTCTTCTTGGTTAACTTCTCAACAAGGTGCTTTAGAAAAATCTGGCATTCTGCCCTCATCCCTCCATTTTTGCTGAAAACTAAGGCTATGCTCTTACATAAAAAATGTACTCTTACATCAAAAAATGTAATTATTATTATTGCTAATGTTATTACTATTATTATTATTATTATTATTATTATTATTATTAATATTTTACAACAAAACCATTTCATGGATTAGAGCCAAACATAGATTTAGGAACCATAGTTGGAGCCATCTGTCAAATTCAATATGAGTTGAATTTATTATTAGGTTTTATTATTAACTTTTTAGTATCCTTTATCTATTTATTGTATGATTGTATTGATTTTTATTATTATTATTAACAACAACAACAACAATAACTTTATTGTTCCTAAAAAAGTAAATTAAGTACAAAAATTATCTTATTTGGTATATCAGTTGATGAGAGCACAGACATTTAGAAATAGCTTTAGAAACTAATACAGCTAAATGTCTTATTATTATTATTATTATTATCGTATTATTTATTATTGAATCTCTAATTTATGGAAGATAAGAAATAGCACTTATAAGTCTCTATAGTCTTATAAGATCTACATGTTACTTCTCAAGCAACTCAAACTGCTATGTATGAGATCTTATTCTTTCTATCATGACAGAAAGAGAAAATGAATTAATAACTATAAAAAGCTGAGACTTAAATTTTCTTATCTAGCTGTTGAGATTGCCTCCATTTGAAAATGAATATAATAACATTACTCAGGGTGATCAATGCTGCCCCACCAAAACTCAAACCACTTGGTACAAGAGAAAAAACTAATACTTGTACAACAAACCCAAACACAATACCTGAGGTGCGACCAAGCGAAACTATAAATGCTTTTTCAAATTTCAGAGCAGCATTCAGAGCTGCTTGCACTAAATATGCAAAAACACCCACACCAATCGCAAACACATAGTCGATACTTTTACAGGAAGGAAATTGAAATCCTCTGTCTAAGTATGAACCACATATTGAATAAATGAGTCCAACCAAACCAAAGTAGAATATGATGACTGAAGATGTGAGAGAATATCTTCCAAGAACCCTCACCAGAATCATGGACAACGCAGTGGTCATTGCAGAACCCACAGCAACAATCGAAGGTAACCAAATATTATCATACTCAGGAGCTTCCTCTGGATGTCCAAAGATAAATATTGGTCTTGCAATCAGTATAACTCCAATTAAGCAGATAATTAAAAGAAATATGTAGATTCTTTGGAGTGGTTCTTTCAGGAATATTCTTCCAAAGATGGCGACAAACACGGGAGTCGTGAACATCAGTACTGTAGCGTCGCCTATTGGCATGTTCTGTACAGCGTAAAGTCGTGTTAGCATCCCAGAAGTACCAGTAAATCCTCTCAAAATCAGAAATACCATTATCTTTGGGGAAAAGCTAATCCTTTCATTTGCGTGGATCAAGAATGGGACTGTTATTGCTAGTTGTATCAAGAACCTTATAACTCCAATCTCAAACACTGGCATTTGTTTACAAAGTTTAGCAAAGACGTTCATCAGGACCAATGTCAACGAGGACAGAATGGCAAAAGAAATGCCGAAGAAAGGTTTACAACGATGATGTTTCTTTTTGTCTGGCATCATAATAATATCTTCGGTATTAGGAGTTGTTCCTGGAATATCTTCAGAGCAGTCCGCCATATTGTTTTTAGCTACAGGTACACACAGGCAGCCCAAGCAATGTTTTTGTGTACAGCCTGCTAAGCAGCAGCGGACAGGGGTAGAGTTGAAAACGCTGACCCCCGGTCCGTGGACCACTATACGGACCCCTCTACGGACCCAGTCTACGGACCACCCCTAAAAAAACTTTGAAATAATAATGATGATCATAATAATACTCAGCATCATTAAGGCATGGCTCTCAGATGAAAAACTGTTTGGCTATATCATAGCCAGTTTTCTACGAATCTTCCCCAAACTTGGCAAGTTAAAATTAAAATGTCTTTTGTGAAAAGAAGGAACCTTAGAGCCTTGGTTACCATGGAAACTAAGTCACGTGACCACAAGGCCGCCATCTTGGATTTTTAAACAAATCGTTTGTAGTCGTATTGAAACTACTTCAAAAGTCCTGAAAATCCATATTCCTTTTTATATTTGCAATACCTATATGGATCTAATTGGATATCTTGGAAATTATATTAAGTTTAATTTTTAGAATATTTTCTGTATTTTCCAAAAAATTAAAAATATTCTAAAAATTAAACTTAATATAATTTTATATATATAATCAGGACTTTTGAAGTAGTTTCAATACGACTACAAACGATTTGTTTAAAAAATCCAAGATGGTAGCCTTGTGGTCACGTGACCTGGTTTCCATGGTAACAGATATGCGGTAATTGCTTGCCTTGAAGAATTACTACTACGAGCCAAATTTGGGAAAGATTCATAGTAAACTGTCAAAGATATGAATAAATAACTGATTTTCCATCACTTCCTCAAAAGAGCCATGCCTTAATGGTGCTGAGTAATAATGATGATGATGATGATGATGATGATAATAATATATAATAACTTTATTTACAGAGGGTAAAAACACTTTACAGTTATAAACTGATAAACTAGTGGCCCTCAAGCTATATATAAATATAATAAATTATAATAATATGAGTATTAAAAAAGTTCTAAGAATATATATATACATATGCATACGTTATATTATATACAGGCATATACACACGCATATACACGCATATATGTATCTATACACACCCGTACACACAACGTACATACATACATACGCACGCATACATGTAATAATTAAGAAAGCACGAAACAGACAGTTGTAAGTCTTGCAATGACTTTAAACAAGAAAAATAAAATTAAAAATGAAATGAAATGAAATGGAATGAAATGGAAGGAAATGGAAGGAAATGGAAGGAAATGGAAGGAAATGGAATGGAATGGAATGTTAGATCTACTAATTAAAGGGACACAAGAGTCCAATATGTGGTTGCATAACAATCTTTAATGCTCACACATTCGCACACATACGCTCACACTCGATTACATGATTACGTAATAACTTCATCCGGGAATCCAGGATACTACAGGACATAAAAGGTGGAGGTCTATAAAAACCCTCTCCATTGACGTCCACCCAAATTTTTGAAGGTCTAGTTGGTCGCGAGTGACTGGGAATCGCAGTAATATGCCCCATTCTAATAAGCCCCCAGTCTAAGGCGCCAAAAACGAAATAATCCCCCAGCCTCTAGTAAGCCCCACCCCCCTCCTAAGGAACATTGTGGTCCTTTACCCTTAGCAGGACCTTGAAAGTCATTTTGCCAGTTGAGATTATGAATAAACGGTAATTATGAATTTTCAAAAAACGCTGTGGTTCTTTCCCCTTGCGGTCTTTGAAAGTTATTTTATCGGTTGAGATTTTGGATAAAAGCAATAAGGAATATTTGAAGATCAAGAAAATTTATTACGTCCCCAGCCTCTGATATCAGCCCCTTGTCCAAAAGCACTGAAATAAGAAATGATTGGTTATATAGTCAACCGACATGGAGGTTGTGAATGACGTAACAATGATGCTCCCCGCCAAGAGTAAGTCAAGAAATTTGAACCAAACAAGCAGGCCAACAAATAGTGTTTGAAATGTGAGCTTTATGACAAAATAAATTGACTGTATTTACACATCATCATTGTGTCTTCAATGTATGTCATATAAAATGTATCAAAAAGGCAGCACGTTTATTTACGTATGAATTGGTTTGAAATTAGATAAGAAAAGAAAAAGAGCAAACTTGAAAACACCAAACGGTACTGCATAACTAGCACTATTTATTACTAAAATAGAACTGACGAAACAATAGAAAACAATTAGAGTGGTTTTCCTCACACCCTCACGTGAAATAATTAGTAGAATAATAAAAATAGTAGGTCTGACTTAATACCAGTTTTCTTTTGTGTCTATTTGACTGTTATTCACTAACCACTAGAACTAGAACTGTTTCAAATGCGGTCTGTGGAAAATCACTCTAAACTTTGCGACGCACTATTTTGTACTATTTAGTTCAAAATATATTTATCACTGTTTCACATATAAGTTGTGAGCATTCTACTAGAAACGGCTTCTTTTTTCATGTGGTTTTTGTCTCCAAGTAAACGCGTTCTAGTCATCGGTCTATCCAGGGTTAGGGCTAGGGCTTTAAACTGAGACGATTCCGGGGTTTTTATTATGTAAAGATCCTAAACGTTTGAGCCAAATTTCCCTTAACCAAAAGAAGATGTTGTTAGTAGAAAGTCAAAACAAGTGTGTGAGATCGCTCAAGTTCCAGCTATCGATCTCTTGTTAAAAGCTCATTTACTTAGCCGCACTTGTCAAACTTTTGAAAATAGTAAAAATACAGGATGTAATTTGTCCTTTGGTTGATTTGAGCGTCAATTAAGCATGCGTCGCGACTTCAACATATTCTTGCCATAATTTGTACAGAAGTTTTGTTTAATTTCCAAGTCATTCTAACTGCTCAACAGTTAAATCTCAGAATAGAGCTCCCCGTTAAATTCGAGCCTGTCGCAACTTTTGCAACGTCATCAGTGTGATCGACGGAGAATCAAGTGTTTTCGTAAGCGATGTGCTTTTACTATTCTTAACTACTGCTTTTGAAGACCAAAGACTCATTTGTACAGTTTTAGCCTCTTTTATAAGCTAGCTATTCATAGAAATTGATTAAAATTTAAAGTCTGTGGAATTTCAAAGGAATAGTAGTGTTCAAGTTGCACATTGTTTACAATACGGAAGACCTGTACAAACAAGGCTGCAGTCAAGTCTCACAGCAGTAGAAGAGGAATTGTTCCATTCTAACACTGAAATTTGATACAGATTCTTGCTTCATGCCGCCTCTTCTTCTGTTCTGAATTCAATATCCAGTTGCCGTGTTCTGCCAATTAATATACGAGATACCTTAAATAGACTTTTTTAGATTAATCTTAACATTCCAGCCGGTATGTATCTTGAAGACACGTATTTTGAAGACATGAACATAACTGTTAGAATGTTTCTTAGAACCTTAGCTTTAGCAATTATAAACGTTTTAATAATTTGTAAATGATATAGGATTTTATCAAATTTCGTATATAAAGTATTGAATTGTTTAAATAACATTTGAAAATTTTCAGGATTAATTGTGTTTTCACAGCTGCCATATTGGTTGAACATGGCAAAAGATTTGCCAGAAGTCTTTTGTTATGTCAGCCAGCATGGCGGCCATTTATATTATTTAGTCTGTTATAACTAGTTTATTGCTAGTTTTCATAGCCACCATGTTGGTTGAATTTGAAACACAATTTCTCAGTAAACATGGCTACTATAATTATTATTTCATTTTCTTGGAAATGATTGTAAAACACACATCAAGGGTGAACTGTTTGGCCATTTTTGAGGCCTTTTAACAATTCTAATACCATCTTTACATCTCCTCTGAGGGAGGCCAGGTCTTGGTTTAAGTGCAGAACCTGTTGATCTAGTCGTTTTACAGTTTCCTTTGTATCTGCTAAGTCTGAGCTCATAGTCGGCTCAGGAGACGAGAGAATCATTTGTAAGCGCTCCATAGCTTGTTTAGTGTTGACAACATCTTTGAAGATGTCTTCTAGCTGTAAGTCGCTCAACATGTCTCCATCATCAAGGTTTTCCAGTCTTGGAAAAATTCTAATTGGAGACTGTAAGTGCGGCTCAGAATAACTATTTCTCATCGTTCTAACATTCAAGTCTGCAGGTCGCCTAGGATTAGGAACTCCTTCGAGTGAGTGAGTTGAGTGTATTCCAGAAATTGTAGGTTTTCGTGTATGATAAGAACGTTCTGATTCAGAGTAATGCTCTGGAAAATGAATGTCTAGGTTTGAGTTGCTGCTCTCGCAATGACTCAGATCCGTGGCAGAAGTGTGTATTCCGGCAGATTGTGATAGTGGAGAGGAAAGAGAAGACATCGAAGAAGGGCTGTGACTATTTGTGCCTATGTGAAGACGGTTTGTAGCAGAATCTGCATTTGAATGTCCTAGAGAACCTACGTTTTTCTTGTCCTTACCAAAAACCTCATCGAAAAATGGAGGAATATCGGTAGCTTCTTCCGATTTAAAAGCAGTTGGGAAAGTACCCTCACTGTTCTTATCGAAGTGTTGATCGTAACCAAGAGATAATCTTGG
Organism: Actinia tenebrosa; assembly: GCF_029948245.1. Lineage (NCBI taxonomy): Eukaryota > Metazoa > Cnidaria > Anthozoa > Actiniaria > Actiniidae > Actinia > Actinia tenebrosa. Next base: position 2,342,416 of record NW_028292577.1, on the reverse strand, counting down.
TTCCCCATACTGTGAACCCGTTGCACAATCACCGACATTGTACTCATCTTTTTCTTTTGTAGAACATTCACTTTCTGTGTGGAACATCTTTTTGAGTAGACAAGGGGAGTCTATCGGGGTGTTGAGCGACTCCAATTCATCTACTTGTGATGACGAAGAATACACTGCAGCATCTCTCGTGAAGAGGGGTCGCTTTCTTCTCTCATAACTTGGTGTGACATTATCTTTTTGGTAATTTACTCTATCGGTTGTTTCTATAGGAATCGAATTTTGAACGTCGCACGTCTGAGAATTCAACTCTTCATGTTTTGCATTCATGTTCACAACAAAATCAGGAGAGCATTCTTTTCCAGTAGACAAAAGTTCCAGCCTTTCGCCAGATTTTCTACGGCGACCAACATCTTCCATAACACAAGACTCATAGCCATCTCTTAATTCTTCATTGCTGCTTAGATTACCGTTCGGAGTCCCACCAACGGAATCCTTATCGCCACATGCTTCGCAGCTTTCTTCCTCTTCACAGTTACAGGTGATGGTAGATTCCCGTACAATCTTAGGTGGCACAAAGTCTGCATATGGACTTTTACAAGCCTGTGCTACTAAACTAGCAAATATTAATGGCGGTGGAGCGTTTGCCGTCGACATTTTTCTTCGCCTTGATGATGGTCGTCTATCCTTCTCCTCATTAAGCCCTCCACAGGAGCTCGCGGGAGAAGTAAAACTAGATGTCATATTTCGTCGCAAGGAATTTCTAGGGCTCCTACCTGAATCACTAAATCTCGATGGACTCTCAGATCGGCTTGGAGCACCGTAGCACATCACGTCCTCGTTTGAAGGGTACTCAACAAAGTCGTCCCGTGGGGGAGGTGTTAACGCAAACAATCGTTTAATGCTTACATAGGGACTGTCTAGTGTTGAAGAGGGGCACAAGCTATGCCGTGAATTGTCATCATGATGAATACTTTGCTTCGGAGACGTAGAGCACTCGTTCATCGGCTTGGCACGCAACGCCTCGCTGCTACGAACATACTTCGCTTGTCTCTCATGATCTCCAGAGTAAAACCTTGGCAACTTTTGATCAAAGTCTTTTCTCGATCCCTCTGTTGGGCTTCTAAGTAAAGCTGAGTCCGAATGATCTCTGCGCAATTTATTACGTGCAGTTTGAGATTTAGAAGAACGTCTGAAATTCAGACTATGTGTTGGACTGACGAGCATAGGTGAACGCGTTAGTTGACGGCTTGAACGTGGGGTGCGGTTTGGTGTTTCAAACTCAGTGAATCCTATGAGGTCTTCTCGATCATTGTATGTTTGGTCATCGTCGTAATTTTCCACACTTTTTCTGTATGGTTCATCTTCATGTTCGGATCTGTTGATGGAGTTTTGTGGATAATAACTCATCTCTTCATCGTGGTCGTGGTCTTCTGTACCTAACCTCAAGTGCTTCAAGAATGATTCTTTCGCAAGTCTGTAGCTCGTCTCTGGTCCATTATGGCGATCGCAGTCTTCGTAATCGTCATCTGTGATACTAGCATGACTTTCGACACTGTTTCTTAATGAAGCAAGCTCATGGTTGTTGGATTGTGTGTCCACAAGGTCATCATTCTCCTCCTCATCTTCTTTCTCCTCCTTAAGAGTAAACGTTTCCTGCTCCCATTCGAGGTTTGTATCACATTCAACAGCCTCCTCACACATTTCTGAATCCTTCTGCTCCATAGTTTTGGTATCAAAAGAGATTTGCCTTTTTGATGGTTGTAAAATTTTAATTCCGCTTATTGGTACTAAATTGTCTTGTGGAGGATTGAGCAATGGTTGGTTTTCGTTCAAACCAAAGCGATTATGTCTTTGAAATTGTGGCCTGGAGTACATCCGCCATGATTCATTGGGGCTAAAGGGATTGAGGCGTTTTGTAAAACGGTTCCTAACTGGAAATTTACTGGCCATGTTATTGGCATCAGATCCTGTTTCTGGAGAATCACTTGTTTCCTCTTCATTTTCTTCTTCTTCTTCATCTTCTGATATGGAATCAAGACCACCTCGTCGCCAGATATCACGCTAAAAGAACAACCAATAAAACAAATTTAAAATTAATAATTATTTAACTTTGGTGACGGGAAACTGCGACATTTGTACGTTAGTTTTGGGAATGTTGTCTCCAGAGCTGTCTAAGACCACTTTCCATTCTCTTGAGAAGATTCTTCCTTTGAGTTGTATCGTTATCTAATTGTCTTCTTGTGCGCAACATTTACGACTTGTTTCGTTGTTATGAACTGATCGAGACAAAAAATGTGGAGACAGGATAATGTGCAATAGTGAGTGTCTTCCATTAGTGTAATACTTATGCATTGCTATAGAGACTTTGCACCATCATGTGATGGCAGCCATGACAGGAGGCAGGAGCAATTGGTTCTGGACTAATCTGACTTACATATCACTAGAAAGGATTCAGTTTTCCAGGGGGAAAAGACTCCGTTGTTATCCCCCCTGTCATGGCTGCCATCACGTGACGGTGCAAAGCCTCTATAATCCGATAAGTTGAAATAAAGCACTGAAAGAAAACAGTGGTAAAAATAGAAATGATAATCTAAGGGATGACACATGGTCTGAAATTGGAAAGCATTACGCATTAGCTCCTCCTATTCCATGATAATGGCGAACAGCAATTGGCGTAATTAACAGTTGATAGAACCCCAATTTTAAACTTCCTACGAAATTTATTTCCTTTGTAAACGGGCAAAATTAAATGAATAAAGAATTGGGCTGGTTGGTAGTATAAACATAATGTTGCTTACCTCACTCGCACCGAGGTCATAAGTAAGCTCCAGTTTCTCTGCAAATTTGTACGAAAAGTCAGGGTACAAATGCAAGACTTCTTGGAGCAGATCACGTGTTATATAGTAGATATCGCAATATGTCAATGCTCTGACATCACCATTAGATCTTCTTATGGGGATCTTCCTGGAAATATCTTCACCAAATAAATCACCTTTACCTGAAGTTGAAGAAGATATTTGTCTGAATTAAAGATAACTCTCTCACTCTCTACGCTATAATAAATCGGATCTAGGAAAGGTTCTTTGGCTTCCTGTGAAACCCCGTTCCTAACCAGGATAAGCCTCGCGCAAATGTAAGAAATAACATACTGGAGATATGTTTCCGGGTTAGATCGCTTCTCATCCCCTAAACATCCTAAATCTGCCCCTCAAACATACTAACCGACTGACAGACTGACCTAATATAGCTGCCACTGATTCTCCTTGTAGGACCTCCATGGATCCACTTGCTATGTAATAAATACAGTTTACAACGTCATTTCGCATCAACAGGTATTCTCCTGGTCCAACGTAAACCGGCCGAACCTGCAGCGATAACATACGTACTAGACCCCTTGGCGCCTGACTGAACAATGGCAGTTCTAGCAATCCCTTGTAAAGATGCATACAGACATCTGATTGGATCTCTGTTGGGAAGGTGGCAAGGATCTAAAACGATAAGATGGTGGTCGGTTTTTATTAGCAATTAATAAGACAACAGCCGTAAACAAATGGTATGCTTTCTAAAACCAGTAGCGAATAAAATATATAGTGTTTTCGCCAACATGGAGTGCTGTGAGAAAGCTGCCATTTTCAAATTCGAATCAAATGGATCCCTTGGTTGCTCCAGCTTCAAATAACTGTGTACCATGATCTGAGCACACGAAGTGCGGTTTGAGCATGCGTTAACGACCACTGATCCATGAAACATGGCGGCTCGATTTTTTGGAGAAAAAAAAAAGAGAATTGTCAAATGAAAAAACCAGAAAGAATTCTATTGAAAACTTGGGATTCAACTGATGAACATTCCCGCACGAGACAGGAAATGACGTTAAGTGAAATCCAGCTATTACTCACCTCCCTCGTGTCCACGCCCCCTGAGATTGACCACGTGGTATGAAAATAGTCTTCCAAACGATTTGATAAATCAGTGTCAATATGATGTACCCGAATAAACTGTTTGATTTCGTTGGCTCGAGAATGGTAGCGAACTCTGTTTGCGTATAACTTCTGAATGATTGCTGCAACATTCCCAAATATTGCTGCGTGCATAAGAGCTGAAACAACGTTGGAAAAGAAATATTTGTGAATAACATAGGTAACGACTCGACAACGTAACAGCATCAACAAAGATAACAACTCAAAAAAGATATAACGACAGCAATATCGTAAGCATGCGCAGACCAAATTGTAGCTCTTCTCTTAGAGATGCGATGAGCTAATAAACAATAACTCACAGCCGCGTCTAGCGCTTCAGTATTCTTGTGTTGCAATAGACTTTTAGCTTCTACGTACGTTTTCACATTTCACCACGGTTCATTCCCTATAGTGCCTTTTTTTGTTTTGTTTTACGGTTGTACATGAAAATAAACATGAATATGGATACCTTATTCTCAAGAGAATGAGGCGTGATCTGATATGGGAAAACATTACGCCTTATAATTAATTAACTGTTCTAAATCTCGCGTTCTGATTGGTTGGGAGCGCGTCCTTTATGAGACACACAGCACGCGCGCGCACTTTCAGTATCGTCATTCAAGTAATTTGTATTTTATAAAAGGAATAAAAAACTTGCTTGCTGTGCTGTGTGAAGTTATAAAGCACTTGGGGATTGGTAGAACACAGCGCGTCGTGCTTCTCCTAACACTTCTCTCGTTTTCTGCCAAGGCCCCCGCGTGCTTTATAACTGCACACAGCACACGTGTGCGTTTTCTATTTCTTCAATTAAAGAGCTATTTTGTGAACCAGACTTAAGATTGATGGGTTGCAAGCATTCCCAAGGGAGTAAAAAGACAAAAAACCATGGCGGGCATTTTGGTGCCGTTAACAGTGGATGCTAATTAGAACACCAACGCTCCGGCCCCGAAAGGCCGCGATGACGTAACGTTCAATCGAAGAATTTACAGGGGTTTTATCAGGTACAATACTCACCACCAATGAGCATCACGATGACTGCAAATGCCTTTTCTGCATTAGTATTAGCAGACACATTACCAAATCCCACCGTAGTCATACTGGTCAATGTGAAGTACAACGAAGTGACATAAGCCGATCCTTCATCAGGACCACTTTCAAGCGAAAAGTTAACAAAGGGTCTTTCGATTGTCTCTCCAAACTGGTACAACCAGCTTATTGTTGATTTCTCGGTGACCTCCTCTAGACCAATAACATACCACACGCAGGCCAACCAATGAGCGACCATGGCGAAGGCCAACATAAGAAGAGTAAGAAGAACAGTGCTGTACTCGGTGTAGCGATGCAGCTTGCGAACCACGCGGAATAGACGAAGAAGACGGCCACATTTTAAAAGTTGAACTAGAAAACCCTAAGAAATGCAAATGCTCTTCAGTTACTTTCAAAAGTCCCTTTTACAAGCCCTGCCCAGTTTTGCTTAAATTTTTCCGCTACTTTTAATAACCCATCAGTAATAGAAATGTGATAAACTTTACTAATCTTACTCTTTTTATGAACGGGTGCAATATTTGGTTCAGAATTTTGATTTTTTAGTGGTTTAGTGCAGATGTTTTTTAACAAATGCTAAGACTTCGAATGTAGTGCAAGTAGTGTTATGTTTGAGTAACGAAGAAAGATGGGGTTGATCAGTGGAAGGTACGTTCAATCTTGTGTGACGTGAACTTGATATGCATCTCAGGCTCCAATAGCCATATACTCATCGACCACCAAAAAAGGCCCGTTTTAATTTCTATCAATATACCAGTATACTCTGAAACAACCTCTGGGCTGCTCCAAGTCAAGGTATGGCTAACTCGCAGATCGAACTCTGAAACAACCTCTGGGCTAATCAAAGTCAGGGCATGGCTACGTCACAGATCGAACCCTAAAACAACCTCTCGTCTGGTCCAAGTCAGGGCACGACTAACTCGCGAATCGAATTGAAATTTAGCGTTTTGTTTTCGCGGAGGGAGGAATACAAATTAACCTTGACATTTTGATTTCATTTTTAAACTTTTTAATGTCCTATTTTGGAGGGAAGTTAATGCTTAAACATTTGATATATATTGTAGTACCTCTTTGAACGCAGAACCCTTTCTATCAAAAGCTGAACCTGCCTAGATTGTGAGAAAGAATCATTTCAGTTAGTGAAGGATCATGTATACTTCCAACGATGGATTTTCAGAAAACAGCGGGTTCCACACTGCAACACATGAACACGACGAGCTTCTAAGGTTTACTCTCGGGGCATTAAAACAAGCAGTTTTCCAGACATTGATCATTCACTCAGTAAGCGATTGCAACAATAAAAGACGTATATACGGCAACACGACGATATATCGATGACGTTACTCACAGAGCATTAAAGCAAACACTTGTTCAGACATTGATCATTCACTCAGTAAGCAATTGCAATAATGCAAGACGCGACGTACTCACACTGCAACACGAAGACATGTCGAGGGCAGGACACAACAAAACGGTCCAAGCGTTAAAACAACTTAATACTGACATGAAGGTGAACAAATGTTACATTGGTTATTCTTGATTCTTTAGTCATTACGGTGCGTAATTTTAGAACTTAGTTTAGCATTTAGCATTTCTTTTCTTATGCAGGTTAGCTTGTTTAGGATTTATAGCCGTTCAAAATAGATAAAAAAGATTAGCAGGTTTACAGCGTTTAGTACTAGCTATTCTGATTTATAGTTATTTGATGCAATAGACCAGTTTCGAATTCCAAATTACCGCTGTGTTCCTTGATTACAGGCTCATTTGCACAGGGTTAGCCTCGTATCAGTGTTTAAATATTCACAAATACCAACGGTAAAGTAAAGAATGCACAACTTCAACAATACAAACACTTTGAAACTCGACGGACCTTGACTGGAACACGTGAATATTCTGCACAAACTCAAGGCTAGCCCTGTGCAAATGAGTCTGTAATCAAGAAATACAGCGGTAATTTGGAATTCGAAACGGGTCTATTGCAAGTTTCAGTTTTTTTCTTTAATATAATGATTAATATACGTTAAGAGAATCTCAGACTCTTTACAGCCCGTTTCAGAAATATTTTTCTATCTAACCGACACGACGTTTGGAGTCTTTTAGGGTTTTGGCTACCGCCAATTACATTTATTATGGGCAGCGCGCGGCAACACAAATCGATGGCAACAATGTTTCTAGTTTTGAAGGTCGTTGAAATACCTGCAACATGTTGCCGCAACAAAATGTCGTTAATAATCGTAACTGTGCACCATGTTACACGAGCAAACCTCAACTATGTATGAATCATGGATGCACGGACGTAATGATGTATTCTTATGGATTCTTGTGTATTCTTATGCATTGTTATTCCCATACTACCAAGCCATGTATGGAATATATATATGCACGGATGAATGTGTCCAAGGATGCATCGAGAAGTAAATTGTTTTGAAGAGCATGAAATTGACTCTATAAGATATATACTCTTAACTGGAAGGATTTTTAACGTTTTACTGTTATATTATTAACTTTTAGCTGTGCGTGCTTAGTCTTAGGTTTTTACGTAGAGATTATTTAAGACAAATTTTTTTGTTTCCTTTTTTATATTTTTGAATAATTGATTAATTTTTAAAAAAAATTTTTTAGACCCGATAGAGTTGTATAGTTATTATCATATTAAGGTTATTATTAGTATTATATTATATTATATTATTAGTATTATATTTATTATTCGACCACTCGCAACTAACAGGACATACATCTCATCTGAAAAATCAATCAGAACTATTGTCTTTATTTTTGCGAGCAAAGTTTTGATTGACTTCCACAATCATGCATTATGTTGTCATTCGTCACGTGATATAATTAATATCATATATTCTCATGCTCACCCATGATTGGTTGACGAAGTACAGAGCTTCGAACGGCAAAGCTGCCAAAAAATCCAATACGAACCATCCCTTGAGGTAGTGAATGGCTATAGCCTTTTGGTCGTACACTATCCGACCAGCGTTATCGACGAAAGTCGTACGAAAATGAACTACTATGTCAAGAATAAAAAACAGTTCGATAACCATGTCGACAATGATGAGGTCTTTCGTCTTGCCGTGCCGGCTGAAGGCGACGTTGTACGGAACCATTATGGCGATGTAGAACGTTAGCACCAACACCCACCAGTCCCAAAGGCCCTTCTCGTTGCTGTAGTGAAGGAAAAGGAACTTGGATTTCTTGGTGGATTCTCTTTTGTATTGTGGAAGTCTTTCAGATGTGAACGAAAATGACTGTGAAGAAACAAAAGGAAAGGGAAGTCAGGACGAATTACGATACGTTTACAAGGGACTTGTGCTTCAGTTCTATTGGTTCATACGCTGCTGCCAAAGCAATAATCCATAGTTCCATCCAGACAATAGCGAACCAATTGCCTTGGCAGCAGCTTTCTCAGTGGAATTGAAATATTGTCCCACAAACAAACACTCAGGATCTTTTTTAAAGAGTACTACAAGGATTACGAGGAATTTAATTTTATGTTAACACGACAGTAAACAAAATAACCGTCATATAACAATTTATAATCAACTTTCCGTGATCAGAGTTGTAAATGCTGGGATATTCTAGCTAATTCTATGGGATTGTGGGTCATAGCAACAGTAGCTAGGGGGAGTCGGAACCATGAAACAAACAACTCTACTCATGTACGATACCAACCCGATAGGGTTCCGGGTCGCATTGGTGAGAGGCGACGCATTAGCAGCGTAGGCAACCCTTGCTTCCTGTGCAATGAGCGTTTTCCTGCGTTCATCGGGGGAGGGGAGAGGAGAGGAGAGGAGATTCGCAGATTATATATGACCTCCATCTTGCATAACTCACCCGTGATCGTTTGACGGACCGTCTGGCTGTGGTCTTTGTTGGGTTACTGCTTTGTTGGTATTGACGCGACAAATGAAGCAGTACATCTCGGCTGAACTTTCTGGACCTCGATCGACTTAGTTTGCTCTTTGAAGCCGTCTTACCACCCCCATTCGAAGTAGCTGGAGGGGAAAATGAAAATAATTATAGACACAAGTGTATATATGTAGAACCATTTAGCTGCCATTTTATTGTGATGATGTTATGATGATGATGATGATGATGATGATGATAAAAGTTATTAGGATAATAAAGATTGATGAAGTTGATAATGTTACCAGCTCATGATGATGATGATGAAAATGATGATGAAAATCATGGTGAAGGGAAACTTAGGGAATGATGAGTAATATATTTTTAAGATATTTGCTTTATGCTATAATTATTATTATTATTGCAGTGTAAATATATATATTCATATATTTATTTACTCACTATTTATTGATTTATTATTATTATTATTATTATTATTATGCTTATTATCATTATTATTATTTTAATATTATTATTATTATTTTCATTATTATTAATATTATTATTATCATTATTATTATCATCATTATTATTATCATTATTATTATTATCATTATTAGTATTATTATTATCATTATTATTATTACTATCATTATTATTATTATCATTATTATTATTATTATTATTACTATTATTATTATGTTGATGATAATGTATATAATGGTATCGGTATTGAGTAAAGCGCACAACTCTTGCTCACCAACTCCTCGTAATGTAAAAGATTCAGAGATGATTTAATGATAATAATTACTACATAATAAAGATGACGACAACGATGATATCCTATTTAACTTGCTACTTCAACCTTAATTACATAGTTATTTTTTACTAAGCTTTCGACCGGCGCGGTCATCTTTTTTAAAATTCGAAAAAGTGAATTTTCCTAAAACATATATCTATGTTAAACTGTTCTCTGCTGCGTAGGAGTCTACTAAGTAACACGATATTACGTCGCATAGAGACTGATAATACAGCATCTGAAGATAGTGATAACGATGAGGATGAGAAGGAGGACAACAGTCAGTTTATTTACTTCAACATTTATTTCTCAATTCGAAGAAATGAAATTAAAGAGGGTTTTCTTAAAGGATATCGTATTGTTATGGCTAATCCGTGTAAAGGAGGCATGCTACATAGCAAAGGATTACGTCACCATATTCGACAAACCTATGCAGCATACATCTAAGGATGATGACAACGATGATCTAAATTATTGAAAAATATTCCTAAAAACAAAAACATCTATGTTCGCTGAGGCACTTAATCTAGATAAATCTCTTTGCAGCAACTGATAAAGACGACGACAATGATGATGATAACTTTCTCACGTTTATCTTAGCTAAATAAAAGGATATTTCAAAAAAGATATCTATGTTACATTAATTGTGCAACTGTTAAGCTTCTGACTCTCCAATTAAAAGTCAGGACACTAAGCTCTCATACACAACGCAAATATTAGACACAAAATCGATATATGTCAACCCAAACTTTTCCTCCTCTTATTCCTTTAATTAAAGAAATGACTTGTACTTCCATCTTGCCTCCCGTTTTTTCCTTCTTAAATTGGAAAGAAAACGGAGGCAGTCACTGGATGAGGCAAGGAAGGAAGTTCATGTCTTCTGACTCTGTTGAATACGTGCTGTTTATATCAGGTTTGATCAGTCATATTTATCTAGACAGCTAGGATATAACATTAGCAAATATACATCAACTGAACCTCAGTTTTGTTTGATTTGTGATAGACAAAGTAAAAAATATTTGTTTCAACTAGATATGAAAAATAACTCTAACCAGAACAAATTCATTCCCTAAAATAGCTAACGAACTGACACTCCTTAGTAAACAACCTCCAGATTTAATACTATTTGCTTAAATAGATTCAATAATTGACAAGAAAAGAACTAAAAGTGACAATTTCATCCTAAATTGTTTCCAGGATATCCTGAGGCCACGTTGGCTGGAAAAACACAGCTCGAATAAAACGTCTTGAAAAGTGACTGGCATTTGTTGGTAGTAAAGAGATAGCAAGACTAATATTATGTTCTTTTAATCACTTAGCCTAGTTTGAACAGGTTGTGTCAGTCGTAAGGATGAAAAGTTTTTAATTGAAAAAATGATGAGATTATTGCTATAACAATAGATTGAAGAGAGCGATAATTCTTGCAGTACCGGATAACGAACGTACATATCGTACGGAAATTACCACTCCAGAGTGTTTTCACTTTTTATCCTCTTTTTTATTCGACATTTTTATCTCTTTTTTATTTCAAACTTGGGATTGTTTTTCCTAAAAATTTGCCAACCACATATTGTCCTGTTCAGAAACTAGAAACCTAAGTGTATACACCTGTTTCAATAAGTGTTGTCATCGCCAAAGGCCGATAGGCGATATGCGAAGAGCGATAGGTCATTCCAATATCAAAGAATATGAATGACTTGTGTTTCTGCTTCTTATTCTCGTCAAGAACATGGACCTTAGTGTTGAGGCTGAAAAAATGTTCTTTCATATATTCAACGAATTAACCATTACCAAGTCGAAATGACCTATCATCTATCGCCTTTGGCCAAGACTTTTTTTATTGAAATAGGTGTATGTTCTATACATGGACTCGTTATATATCAAAATCGAATTTCCTTGAGATGTTATCACCTGCGACACCTTTTTAGAGTGGGTCAAAGAAGTGCTTATTTTTTGTTAAAGTGAACGTGATATAAAGAATCCCCAGTAACGGTGTTTCACTGATATTGTGATTCATAGTTGAGATTATGAATGAGTTTTTGAGAGTGATATACATCGCATAGTGTTCTCATAGTACGTTCACACTTGTTCCATAATGTTTCCTTTAGTTTTCGTTCCACTTTTTTCATATCGACCCCAGTCAGAGCTAATATAGTACAAAATAATACTAGACATTTTTGGTAATAACTGGATTTGAGATCAAAGCTATATAATGTGTTTCTTCTGTAACTGGCAATCGTTGTGAAAAACATCCGTTTTTGAATGCAATTAGATATTTTAGTTCAAATTACTGCCTAAGGACTGTTTGTTATCAATGGATCAAATTATTGAGCACGCTTATGATCTCCTTCTACACCTTATAAGTATATTTAAAGCTTTAGCACTCGTGGGACACGTTTCCTTGCGTAAATCAATATTGAATTTTAAACTAGGCCACGGCTAAAACTCTCTGACAACCTTCAGGCCTCGAGTATGAGGTCATGCTAGGATCTTGTAGTTAAGTGGGTTTCGTAGTCGTCAGTTTAGCCTGCGTGCCGGCTATGGGGTATTGGGGACGAGGAAAAAGGGAAGGGAGGAGGGGGAGGGGGAGGGGAAAGGGAGAAAGTAGAGCCTGCACTCATCCTTTAATAACTCCTTTTTCCCTTCTTCCTTCCCCCTCCCCCCGCCCTCCTTCCCTTTTCCCTCGCTCCCAATCCCCTATAGCCGCTACGCAGTCTATCTTCAGTTGTTATCCATATTGATTTCTCACGGCTAATCTGATATATAACTATGTCCATTTCAATCTGTTAAAGTTTTTTACTCGGGCCGCTATGTAATACTTGTAAACCTAGGTACTGAACTGTGACCGAACCCCCTAAATAACAATAATAACTGGGCATCCCACAATGTTTTAACGAAACGATAGAATTCAAGATGGCCTCCATATCGGTAAAAAGCTCTAATGATCAAACCCCGTAGATATTAGTAGATATTAAGGCCAGATATCGCTAAACCGCACGCACATCATAAAATACCGATATCTTTAAAAGAGTATAGTATGAAGTATTCTCGAATACTTTCGCTAGGACTTTTGGTTTGTGTTACAGTGATTACTGGCTGGATCGAAAGTTTCTTTCGGGCATTCGTTCATTTATTTTTCTGATTCTTTTTCTGATCTCTTTCCTTACGATTTACGGACATTTATTACGGTGTTTAGGCTTTCTTCATTCATTCATTCAGTGGTGAGTTCATTTCATCATTCATGTTCATTTCCTCATTCATTCATTTATTTATTTATTTTTAGTCATTTATTCTTTCATTGGTGGTTTTCACAGCCTCCATGTTGGATGAATTTAACAAAACCTTCGTCATTAGTTTCTTTTGTTTTATCGTCCAACATGGCCGCCTTGTCTTTTGTTATTTATTACTCTCCTGGGAATGATCAAAAACAAGCAAAACGTTTTTCTCTCTCTTATCTCTTTTTCTCCCTTAGAGTTTATGGGGATATTTATATTATATATATATATCGGATAATAACAAGAATAGTATGTTTACTGCTCGGCTCGTCTATCGATTAACAGGGTTTTATTTGTATAAATAACAACCAAAACAAACCAAGGAAACAGGAAATTGTCGTCGCCTAAAGCCTTGAAAATACTCTTTACTCTTCGCCGAAAAAAAATAAGCTTCGGCATCCACTGGATATAATGTTAAAGTTTGTTAATGGAAAAAGCCTGAGGACTTGGAGGGGGAGGGGGACTAGGAGTGGAGGGGGACCAGGAGGGGAGGGGGACTAGGAGGGGAGGGGGACCAGGAGGGGAGGGGGACCAGGAGGGGAGGGGGACCAGGAGGGGAGGGGGACCAGGAGGGGAGGGGGACCAGGAGGGGAGGGGGACCAGGAGGGGAGGGGGACCAGGAGGGGAGGGGGACAAGGAAGGGACGGTGTACGTAGAGGAGTTAGTTTGGTAAAACATAAGGGTCGGAGAAAAACCAGTTGAGGGACAAATAATGGACGGTAGAGGAGGAGGGGGGATAAACTTTAGCATCCATTGGAGATACTGTTACATTTTGTTAATGGACAGGACTTGAGGACTATTACACATAGTTACAAATGTTACTAAAAATAAAAGAGTTGGGGGAAAACAAAGGAGGGACAAGGAAGGGACGGTAGAGGAGGAGGGAGGGGAGACAGGGAGGAAGAGTGAGATAGGGGGGAGGGTTGGGTTGAGAAGAGTGACGAAAGGGATAGTAATTCAAGAGGAATGGGCTCTCATTTGGTGAAACCACAGAAAAGAAGGGGAACCAAGGTCGATAAGGTCCATGGTCAGAGGAATAGGAAATAGCCATAATGAGAACGGTGACTGGCCGCAATTATCATAAACATTCCTCTTAATTAAGGCGGCAAATGTTTACCAAAATCTAATCGGAACTATTGGCCTTAAGCAAACTTATTTAGTTAAGAGTTTCACTGATTATTGTATACTTAAACAACCAAAAAAGTATGTTACTGATGAATCAAAAGGCCGTGATTATGATTTACCTTGTTCGGACTAGATCTAGACGTGCATTGAACCTCATCAGAAGTGGCTCGTATTCAGGTCTAAATCATCCCTTTTAATTCAGAGGGACTTTTTCTAAACACTTAAGCCACTGCCTATTAGCTAGATATAGTCATATCACAGATAATCCGTCTTGAAAAGTTACTATGTTTATATTAACCTTGGCTTTTTTTCTGAGTCAACGTAAACTGCGTCAGGCTTAGATAGTGTTCGCCGAATAATTGTGTCCAACAATAAAAGTGCACACCAATATAATAGTGTCCAACAATAAAAGTGCACACCAATAAGTGTCCAACAATAAAAGTGCACACCAATAATAGTGTCCAACAATAAAAGTGCACACCAATAATAGTGTCCAACAATAAAAGTGCACACCAATAACAGTGTCCAACAATAAAAGTGCACACCAATAATAGTGTCCAACAATAAAAGTGCACACCAATAAGTGTCCAACAATAAAAGTGCACACCAATAATAGTGTCCAACAATAAAAGTGCACACCAATAATAGTGTCCAACAATAAAAGTGCACACCAATAATAGTGCACACCAATAATAGTGCACACCAATAATAGTGTTCACAAATAATAGTTCACACCAATAATAGTGTTCACCAATAATAGTGCACACAAATAATAGTGTTCACTAATAATAGTGCACACTAAAAAATAGTGTTCACCAATAATAGTGCACACAAGCAATAGTGCACACCAATAATAGTGCACACCAATAATAGTGTTCACTAATAATAGTGCACACCAATAATAGTGTTCGCCAATAATAGTGTTCACTAATAATAGTGTTCACCAAAAATAGTGCACACAAGCAATAGTGCACACCAATAATAGTGCACACCAATAATAGTGTTCACTAATAATAGTGCACACCAATAATAGTGTTCACTAATAATAGTGTTTGCCAATAATGGTGCTCACCAATAATAGTAATTATTAATACTATATTAACAATAGTGCTCACCTTGGTCATCGTCGTGTATTATTTCACCACTTAGTTTCCTCTTGGTGACATCCTTGTGAGATACCAGGAAAAGTACCACGTTGCCCTTTTCATTCTTGATTGGTACAATGTCCAGTAAGCAATAGAATGGGGAGCCTGCAATAGGTGAGAAAAACGCATTAAAACTCATCTAAACTTTCAAAAATTCATGAGTATCTATAAATTCCGCATTGTACAAGGAGATCGTGTGATTTTTTGTTCATAATACACTAAACAAAATTAAGCAACTTAATTGGAACTCTACAGAGTACAATTATGGATTAAATTGTACTCCTCTTGTTCAATCAGAATCGCGTAATTTTGTATTCATAAAGTGCTAAATAGATTTAATTTGTAATGCTTCACAGATTTAGTGTAAGCACTCTAGAAGGAAATCTTTATTTCTTTATTTGATTATGACTATCACCACGAAAGAATCTTTATAATAACTTAAATTGATGTCAAAGGTTTTAGTCCTAGAAGGTTTTTTCTTATTAAAATTTGAATCATTCAACTTTTAAGTCAAAAATACTATCGCCGCGAGCTATCTAAAGTAATTCCAACATCCCTCCAAATACTCTTGGAAAATCTTCACGTGACTTTAAGAGACTTAGCTAATAATCATCTTAAGAACTTTTTAAATACCGAAGTAATAAAGCTATCGCCGCATGATGTCTCTTAAGATTCCAACAGTCCCCATCCAACATGACGGGAATTGATCACGTGACCCTCTTAGTGCGTGCATTTCCATGGGAACTCCCCAAGGTCGCGCAGTAGGTATTTATTTTACTTGTTTTTATGTTCCTTAAAGACGCACCAGGAAATCAATTAACTTCGTATGAGTTTACATCATGAGATTTAATTTTCCCTTTCGTTAAAGTCTGAAAGGTTTTTTACTGCAAGAATGGCCATTTGATCTTGTTAGCTTACAAACCAAGTCATAAGTCGATCAAAGCCGGCAGCCGGTTGTCTGATAGATAACCTAATAAGCCTATTATAATGTGGTAAAAGGGTTTTACTGGGCTCGATAGTATCTGATTTTGGGAGTTTCCGACCAGTCACTTCAGAAGATGCTCTTGATCCTTTAATCTTTTAACTGTCACACTCCTTGATGAATAAATGAGAAATAACGCCAAGTAATAAGCATAAGTGCTTGGGCCACTTTAAAAGATTATTATCATTTGTAATCACCTATAAGAGTGAATTTAGCTCCGTGTTTGCGCAGGTTCCAAGAACAGCTGCTATCTGCAGTTCTCTTCAAGATTTCCGTCGAATTTGGATTTTAAGAGTTTTGATTTCTCTGTGACGCTTTTGTGCCTAAGTGTCTTTAGTTTAAGTTCCTTTGGAGTAATGTATCCTAATTTTCAAACATTGACAAGAAACGCCTAAACTTGGCGACTGGGAAATGAGAAAGTTATGAAAGAAGAGTAAACTAAATAGCTTGAAATTGGGTCGGTAGTGTGCAGAGGGATTTAAAGGAGCACTGTGAATGGTGGCGTGTCATTTTTCAAACTTGCCCACATTGCGGGGCACATTTGCAGCCACTTTAAGTAACATCGGCAATATGGCAATATATAGATGTCTTGAAAAAAGCCTATCGTTTTAAGAAGATTACATGGTAGATCTTCATATTTTCAATTCCAAAATCAACCAGAATTTTTCTTGTCGAGTGCGGTAAAGATTGCTTTTTTAAGTATAACAACCATTAATTTGGTGAACCAATTCCACGACAAATATCATCATGCGTGGTTGTTGACTTATAAAAATCCGATGTAAAAGTTAAGAATTAATATCTTAGTATGAAAGTGGACTATTATCTGTAACAACCTATCATTGCAGCAGTCCATTAGGTCATAGTTAATGGAATTTATAGAAAACGTACTCAAATTCAAAGCTCGAACGACCAATATATCGTTAACGCGAATAAAATAGAGCAGAGTTGACAAGGTTATGTAGGATTTTAATTTCAGAAAGTCGTACTGTCCCAATACTTTGAAGCTTCGAGGAAGATATTTTTATATGATAAACTATTAACTGAGAGAGCAGGATTATAACTTTGAGGAGAAAGAAAATAGGTGGTTGATAAGAGAAATTTCAAAATGAAAAGCGTGGGCTTTTGTGATTTCTTTATCTAAAAAGCATGACAAGAAAATAGAAAATGTCCGGAGGAGAAAAAATAGAAAAGCGAAATAAGCTATCAGAAATACTACGGGTTAATATAATTGAAAAACACATCAATCAAAAATCCTATTTGTTATTTTCAATTCTAAATATATATATATATAAGCGTTTTCTTAATCGGGGTTCAATTTGATTTAGTACTTTGACGTTACTTATCTTTTAATGGATTGTTTTTTAAGATTTTCTTTCGATTGATCAGGAATGAATGATATTTACTCAATGAAAAACTTATACAATACGCTCTGAAAAGGAGTGGTTTCCCCGAATCGTGGGAAGTTTTATGTAGTTTATTATAGCAAGTATCAGAGCTGCTTCTAGAATGCAAATAAGATGCACAATAATATAAAATATAGAAGGCTTAGCACGCAAACTAAGCTGGTAACTATAATGGGGAATGCTTTTTGTGCTAGTAGATTAGCACAAAACGTGTGGGACGCTTTTTATTCTACATCGTAGGTAAGGAAACGATGTAACAAAAATACAAAATAGAACACAATTGTATGACATTCTTGCTGTCAAACAAACAAATAAGAATCGATTAAAATCTGAAAGAAGATTACTACGCATGTCAAGAAAACCTCTTGATTGAAATCAAAGGTGTTACTTTATTACTTTATACCTCGTAAAATTTCGATAAAAGATATCTAAAAATATCAGCTGAATAAAGGCGATTTTGTACTCAAGTCAGAGACAAGCTTAAGTGATCGGTTAAAAACATCAAACTTTTTCCGCACCTATTTTATAAAGTAATTGCGGTTTCACATCCAATCTAATCAATCCCGCTTTCGACAGCTCCATAAATGATAGGTTTTATTGTCAGTAAACAATTGGAGAAATGATATAATTAAAAGATGAACACAATCTAAGTGGATACGTTCTAAGAGCAGTTTAATATGATTGTAAAATGTTACAAAGGATGTTTTTTCCCTTGATGTTCCTAAAAAAGCTGGCATATGGACATATCTATTTGTATATATAGCATGTAATATCAAACAATGAAGACCCATGATGAAAATGGCAACGGAATTTTGGCCGAACACTGATGTTGAAGTCAAAAGTTGTTAATTTTACTGTCTAACTTCCTTCCTAAACGTACTGATCAAACGAACGAAAAGAGAATAAACAAACATAGTATAAGAAAGAAAACAAGCAAACAAGGATAATAATATTGCTAACTGGAGTCTCTGCAATTTATGGAATAAAATAATAAATCAATTGGAAAGAAAAATATAAAATTTGAGTAAATGTGAAAAAACTAAAGATAATTAGAAAATAGATGAGTTGAATTGTTCAAGTGAAAGAGTTTATATTTTCAGCATGTAGATCTTTATAAGTTAGGGGCAAGCAAAAGAGAATGACCTTTCTCCATACATACAAAAGCAAAGAAAACAACAAGGAAGCCAAAAAAAAAAAAAAAAAAAAAAGAAAACAGCAACTGCAGAAAAACACTAATAAACACAAACCCAGGGATGCACATTCAATAGAAAAAGCTAATTAATAAATAAAATAAAAATAACTTTAATATTCTAACGCGCATATTTCATATGCAAATATGGAATATGAAAGATTTCATGTTTCATGTACTCACTGCGTGCATGTGAGCATATACTTACTTAACACTAGTTACAGTACAGCTAATGCAGCAGTCATGCGCACAGCCGCTCATTTTGCTAAACTATACTAACGCTGCACACGCAGTTTCTTCCCTCTTTCCGCCAGTCCACCGCTTTAAGTTCAATTTGAGGGCTCAAACTACCCTATCCATGGAAACCAGGGTGATCTACAAGCCACGCTTAAACTTCTCTCAGTAAAAACCTTAGTTTACAAGTGCAATTAGCGATGTTCCAGGGCACGTTTCTAGTCAAACTGTGGGAGGTGTGCATCATGACATGCACAACATTTTGAAAACGTTTTCTCACAAAGAAATGGTTTTACGGAATTGCACCACCTAACTGCTCTATTGATACTCAACTCTATTAATTTACTGAACTGTTTTAGTTAAAATTCGTAGCGTGCAATACAATTCTCTCGCTGAACAGCACCATCGCCTCAAAGATACGTATCATGCTCACTTGTCTCCAGGGATCAACTTCTTTGTTGGGGTTTTGACTGGAATGACGTTAATCTAAAGCTCTATCTATGGATTTAGTTTGCACTGATTGAAATTGTATCAAACGAAGACAAACTGATTGATTGTCTGTCATATAGTTTCTTGGTAACGAGAGTGTGATGAAACTATTTTATATCAATGAAAGTAAACTATGCGTCTGGAGGCAGACCGAATGATTTATACTATATATATATAAATTAAAGAAAACAGGACAGAAAAAAATCAGAAAAACAAGAAAAATCTAAGATAGGAAGATCAAAAACAAAGAGAGACAAAAAAAAAAAAAAAAGAAAGAAAGAAAAAAAGAAAGAAATAAAAAAAAAAAGAAAGAAAAAAAAAGGGCAATGGTCTCTCTTTGTTTTTGATCTTCCTATCTTAGATTTTTCTTGCTTTTCCTATTTTTCTTCTTTCCTGTTTTCTTTAATTTGTTATTTTCCCTTCTTTTTCATATTTTTTCATTCATTTTAGTTCTTTCTTTTCAATTCTTTTCTTTCCCTATTCAACTACTAGCTATTTTTATCAGTTCTCATTTCCATTTCCATTGCTGAGGTTTGCAAGTCTTCTGAAGAGAAATGCGAAACAGAGCCAAACGACTAGTAGACCATTCCACAACACGTTCTAAAGTGCTTTTCTCTCTCTCTCTCTCTCTCTCTCTCTCTCTCTCTCTCTCTCTCTCTCTCTCTCTCTCTCTCTCTCTCTCTCTCTCTCCTGGAAAAAAACGTTAAAAACAAGTGCTCTTTTTTATTTCCCTCGGTCATGTTTTGTTTTGACAGAAGTGTGTAGTGAAAGGCCTTGGATCCGGATTAGTGTTGCTGTAAAGGAAGAGAGTTTTTTGTTACCATCTATTATATCTCGGTGTTAAATCTCTCGTCTACGCCACCATGGACTCATAACAAAGAAAACCAAGACAAGTTGGCAGATAGGTGTCTCTAGCTTGAGGACACATATTATGTCAATCACAATTGTTATAACGCTATCAGAATGACTTTTCTCATCTTCCTTCAAATCTTTAACTTTTTAATCCAAGCCAAAGGCGGTGCTTCTCATATCTCTTGAGGAGCACTTAATTCAATTTAATCTAGACTTGGATTTAATTATTATCACTAGCACTGATCTACCCTCTTATACACCTTCATTTATAAAGCACTCTCCTTTTTTATTTTTTCTCTTCAAATCAAAAAATGAGGTTGCCAGTCTCTTACAATCACGGTAAAATCTCGATGAGCGTCTTATTTTGTCTATAATCTGATTTTTTTGACGAAATTGTCATGAATTGATACCTGTTTTTCATTTAAAACCCCTTTCCTTATTCAAATCAAGCTTCCCTATAGCTAAGCCGTGTTTTGATTTAATGATAAAACAAAGGATTATTATCCTTGTCAACCCAGAATAAGAAGTTTATCTTACAATCGCTGTACTGATATCGGATCATAAAGTAAAGGTAGTTCAGTGAATATTAGTGTTTAAAGGCAAAGCCCTTAACCATTACGTCGAAGTGTACGGTCTTTGTCCGGCTTTCACAATAAGCGCTCCACTTGTAAGGGTATTTAAAGCTACACGAACTAGAGAGAGATTGAAACAAATTCATGAGGCCACAGGCTTTGATCCTTGATATAGAATTACGTTAACCAACTCGACATTTTCTACACCAATTTTTTTGGT
Source organism: Actinia tenebrosa (assembly GCF_029948245.1). Classification (NCBI taxonomy): domain Eukaryota; kingdom Metazoa; phylum Cnidaria; class Anthozoa; order Actiniaria; family Actiniidae; genus Actinia; species Actinia tenebrosa. Next base: position 2,321,285 of record NW_028292577.1, on the reverse strand, counting down.
CTTAAATGAGAATCAACCGATTTTTTCTCGTAAACTATCATCAGCAAATGAGTGGGTTTAAAGAAAAATATAAAATCTATAAACTTTGATCTTATTTTCTGGTATATAAGACGATCTTTGAACAGACTGCAAGAATATTTCGACAGCTGAAAATACAAAGTACACGCTGAATGAATATTCTGTTTAAGATTTTTCACGTCAGAGATTTTATTTGAATACATTTTTAAATTTCTGAGAAGCATTTCCCATCCTAAGGGTATAGTTTTATTATTATTATTATTTTTTTAACTCAAGTGTTTTTATGGTTGACATTTAGACGGCGCCGTACGTAAAGTATGGAAGCGATTTCCACTAATGATAAGTGAAGATTGAAAACCCATTTTCTTCTTGACGTGTTGTTTTTGTTTTACTTAGTCTCATGGTTTTACTCGATAGAATAGAGAATCGCTCTTATCTTGAAGTAATCAGAAGTTTATCTTGCATGGATGTCAATATGGCTTAGTTTTTTTTTTCGCTTTTTACCGCCCAGCAAAAGCCCAGCAATGATTTCTTTTTGATGGAAAAACATCATTAAAAAGATAGACAGTTTTCTCAAGATTGCGTGCGCATCCAACCTTGAAGGCCACAAAAATGAAAAACGCAAACTCAGTAAAATTGAGAAAGGAGTTTTACATTTAAAAAGAAGAATAATCGATTTTATGAATTCTTGTCAAAAAAAAAAAAATTATAGCAATGCATTATAATACTTGTGTTCTGGTATCGTGGCCCGTCAAGGTCCTTTAAATTTTTTAACTGCGCTCCATTGCGCTAAAAAGTTATACAAATGCTCTAAAATCATAAAAGGAAAGGAAAGGAAAGGAAAGGAAAGGAAAGGAAAGGGATAAGATGCAAAAAAAAAAAAAAAAAAAAAAAAAAAAAGGAAGAAGAAGAAGAAGAAAACCAAGAAGCAAAAAAAAAAAAAAAAGAATGAAAAAAATTTTTTTTCTTAAGAAAAGAATGAAAATGCTATATATGTCCACCAGACAGTCTATCCATACTGTTTTTATTTATTTCAAATATATTTCATTTCTCCTACAGAGGATGATCAATGATTGATCAGCCTTCCGTAGTTGGTCAGTAATCTCACTCCAGTCCACTCCACACACCTCCACATTATTTAACCATAAGTAGTAATGTTTTGAGATGGTGTGGTATTTTTGTGTCCTCAAAACAGATGGAAATCCAGCCAAAAAAAAAAAAACACCAAAGCCACTGACCAATTTGCCTTAAGAGCTTTGTTTTGACGGTTATGGTGGTGAAAATTCTGTTTTAACTTCTATTGTTAACCAATATTTTTGTTCACTTTGGAGTTACTTTCCTCTCTCGTTTGCACCTGTTCTTCTTTGTTGTATTGCTCAGTATATATCTATATATATTTTTCTGTTCGCTGTTCAATTGTTCTTAATCTCTCTCACTCTTGGATACTTGTATCTCGTTACTTCGTTCCGACTCGGCCCACTAGCCATTCAACTTCAAGATATTTTTGTATGGCTATTACTCACTGTGGCGAGATGAGACTCTCCCTTAACACGACAATTTGTTCATTTATTTATGGCCAACAAGTAAAAAGTGCCAAATCTATAGCGTTGACACCCCTCATACTTTATAGATGAGCCCACATACATGCACATATTCTGGCTATGTACCATTGCTCCTGGATTTTGCATCAGTCCTTGTTAAACGGCTCTGAATACGTTGTTCGACCAATTTTATTTTTCTTTACTTGATGATAAATAAGAGTGAAGGAGGGTACTTAAATTATGTACGCCTAGTACTCTATATGCAATTCTGTGGCACTTTCAGGACAAGAATAACAGAGTAAATACCTGATGTTGAATCTCGTAATTTATTTATCTGTTAAGAAAACCAATATTATAAATAATAATTAAGAGTCAAAAATGCATTTAAGATATGGCTTTGCCGCTTAAATACTATATGACGACCGACCATAACATTTGAAACAGGATTTGCAAAGTGAAAGTGAACTATTTGGTTTCCCAATCAAAATTTCCCTGCTTGTAAAGTGTTATGATAACATCATTGTGTTTAAAATGGGAGGGACATGCTTGAGCAAATTAGTTTGAAATCTTAAACCTAAGGCATTAAAACACAAATGACACAAAGCAAAGTGCATTGCCGGTTAACTGATAGCTTTAATTCGTTCCATGGATTAAACTCGTTCTTTATTCGTCCTTCCATCTAGAATTCTAGAATTCGGCTATTGGAGGAGTGGTTTGGAGTGGGATTATTGCCAGTTTTATTCGCGACAATCAAAAGTGAATGAATCACCGAGTAAGTCGACTTTTGATTGATGGCCATGAAAAACCAATTTCCATTCACGTTATCAAAAACAAACCAAACAATGAATGAGGTCTCTTATAATACAGCAGCAAGCACGCCATCAATGTCTTGCCTTACCAACGTGGCTTTGAAATTAGGATGGCTTATAAAGATTCCTAATAGAAATCTCTTTATATAAAATACTGGAATACGACTAATCCAGACTTTAAATACATAGGCTGGGAAAGTTTATTCATTTTCTATCAAAAAATGAGGGAACTGTACTGTTGGATTATCCGGCTCTGACATAGTACTTTTTACATTGCATTATTAATGTTTATAGATGGCAAATAATTCCACTTTAGTGGTCCCGGAAGCTTGCGCTAATTCTTGGAATGATTGACGTAACATATCTTAGATCCTTAATCGCTGTTATTTATCTTAAACACTGAATAAAAAACGAAAAGCAACTAGCCAATGGTACTGAACTACTAACTGCTAATTTTTATGAAGATAACTTTAGAGCAATAGACCACACAAAGGGCTTTTATTTTCAAGGTACCCAGATAAGACTCTAAATCATTTGGGTATCTATCGATAACACTCTGCTGCTATATAATAATTAGAAACAAGGGACAGCTTATACAATTTCCAAGATTGGATTCTAGATAATAAACTTGTGGTTTTCGGAGTTTATTACATTTTTCTTTGAATTATTAACCTAAGCTCATTTTATTGCTACTCATAAATTTAACTAACCCGATTTAAGTTTACTTTTGAGCTCAGTTATCAATTATTGTTTAGTGTTTCTGACATGTTGTGGGAAAACGTTTTGATGATAGAAACCGAAAGATAAGAACTATAAGTTTGTGATTTATTTATCATTAAGCATGGTACATAGAGAAGAGAAGCGTTCTCAAAAGTGAGTTATATAATAATTATAATAATAATAATTATAATAATAATAATTATAATTATAATAATAATAATAATAATAATGATAATAATAATAATAATATAATAATAATAATAATAATAATAAATGGTCTGATGTATATCGTAAATAATTGTTAAATTTGTAAATATTTTATTGTAGAGCATATCTAATCGCAAATAGTTTGAACACCCATAGGTTACGTTTACGCGCCCTATGAGTGTATCCCAGTAGTAATAGGTGCACTAGGACTAATAAGAAAAGGAATGGAGGCAAATGTTAAGAACATTCCAGGGAAGATAGATATTACCATGATGCAAAAAATCGTTTTGCTAAGTATTGCCCATATTTTACGTAAAGCTTTATCATTGTAGTTTTTTTATTATTTTGTTATTTATTTTTGATTATTTTTTAATTATTTTTATTTATTTATTTATTTATTATTGTTATTTTATCTTATTTATTTATTTGTTTAGTCTTTTAGGGAAGTTAGAATACCTAAGGTTTATGGTTTAAACCCGGTCAGATTGTATGATTAATTGAAAAGTCAAGAATAAAATAATAATAATAATAATAATAATAATTTAAGTTGGTAAGATTGCGGAGAGAACTGTTGAAAAACAAGAAAAATACACGGAACTACGTGCAGGCATCAAAAAAGAGTGCAAAAGCTCAAGTGTAAATCAGATTAACATAGTGTTTGACTTTCTCGCAGGACATCACGAACAGCTAAGAAAAGACCTAAGAACAATTACAAATACAGACAGGGAAGTGAACTTTCTTATAGAACGATGTCAGAAATGGATTTTAAGCCAGAACGTTAATATAGTCAAGAAGTTCTATGAATATGCATAAGCTGAAGAAAGGATTGAAAAAAAATGATGAACTTAACCAGCCTAGACTTAGTCCGCTGGTCAATGTAAACATGATATATACAGACAAATAAAACTTGCCATAATAAACTCTTTATTTAAAGAGGGTAGCACGGAATAGTTAGAAAATAACTAATAAACTAGTGGCCCTCTAATAAACATCTCAATGCGTATTAGACTTTATATTAAGAAGTTATAGTGCACTTTAATAAATGAGGAGTGGGCGAAAATTCTCTTTACGATTTCATTAACTCGACACAGGTCAAAATAGCGACCTGTTTGCGACCTGCCAAATAAAAATGCTTTTGGCGAGCGGCAGGAAAATCAATCATAAAGGTCCTTGCCAAATGGAGAGTGAATATTCAGGTAAAATTTGGTCATGCCAAGAAATAAATTGACTTCGAATTCACCATTAACATTTTTTTCTCCATTTCAAGCCGAAGTTATTCTTATTTTTTCCGAATATTTTTTACTTGCTGGTAGAAAATCAAAAGGATTAGATTATTATCAAAAATTACATTTTTCTCTCGGCGTTCTGTTGTCGTTGGACTTTTCATCTAACGTATACTTAAGAAGTGAAGTAAAGCTTATTCCTGGTAATGGTTCAAAAATATTTGCTCTCACTGATGTAATATATGTCTGGGCAGATGTTCTGGCAAGAAGGCTTTCATTTCACACGTTCATGATTATTGGGAGCTTGGGTAGAGTAATTGTAGCGTGGCCGCCATATTGGATTATGTAACTACCCCTTATAATGCAATCCCAAGTATATATACTTCAATTATTTGGAAGACAAAACAATAGAATTTTGCTCATGAGAATTTAAAATTTATTACTTTCTCCTTCGAATAGATCTCTTCCAAATTCGTTTGCGTGGACACAAAACAATGGTTGGACTTGATGAAATCAATACTTTAAATCTATGAACACAGCAAGACCAACCAAGACTTTGAACCATTGTTTTGTGGTCACTCAAAGTCTATTGAGCTGCATTCTATTGAATTGCACTAGAAATTACTGCAAAACCAGGCTTTTAGAGTCTCATTCAAACAGCAAATCTTTCGTGGGTCGTGAGGATCAAACAAAATGGCGGCTATATGAAAATCATCAATGACAAAGGAATATCGTGCCGATACGAAAAGATTTGAACTTCCCTTCTTTTGTTTACGCAAAAATATCCACCTAATATCAATTTCCTGCATATATGTACACACTAATGGATTGTTGGCTCACTACTACAAGTATTGTACATTTATTCCTAATGATATATATCATACATGTAACTTTATTGAACAAGAAATATGTCTTCAATATAATTATGTAATAGAGTATTTGCACAATCACGTGATGGTTAGGTCTCTATATATAGTTTTTATATATCTATATATACGATGAATATGGCCTTATGACCGTAGTATAACATGCTTTTAAAACGGGATGAAAATAGAGAATATACTAGGATAAGATAGAATGTACATAAATAAAATGGGATAGAATGGAATGGGATACAAGTAGAAAAATAATCAAATAGAATGGAACAGAATTGAATAGAATACAATGGAATGGAACAGAATAGAAGAAGAAAAAAGAACAAAAAGGGGATAGAGTAACTATCTTACATAATATCGGACAGAAAAATTAAGTTCAATGAATTAGAATAGATAGAAATCACCCTCGGCAGAACGAAAGGTTTTCCCGCGCAGTCTACGAATTTCTATATTCCAAAAACGAATACTTCTAAAGCCGATTATCTTAGGGATTAATTATTTAGCCTAGACGAGTTTTCTTACCACTCGTAGATTAAAAATGTTAAAAGCTTTATAGTTTACTAAATAAAGCGCCAAAACTGAGCCATATTGTCCTTCAGGATGATCGTTAAGCTATTTGCTGGTATTACAGTGTCCTATATCGACAATAAATGCCGGTTCAAAGCATGCTAAGCAACAAGTTTGACAGTGACGTACAGAAGTGTGCTTTCTTTGCTTTTCCTCGACATGCAGGCTTACTGTTTATGCATAGGACAGTCATGATCAAAGCAATTAAGACTAGCAATATAGACTGAAGAATAATATTATGATAATCGATACCTATAGAACAATTGCTGTCGATATATAACATATTATTAAAACATAAATTTACTCCTGATCAATAGATTAATTGTAGTTTTTTATGTCTGTCTCTAGCTATACCCTTTAGCTATCCCCCGTAATGTGAAGCTCAAGTATAAATGTATTGCAACAACCAAAATCATTTCAGAGTAATAAACACAGAAAATATGAGCAGAAAATCTGGCTTTGGAAAAAAATATGAACACTAAAAGCAATAACTGAAAAGCAGGCTTTGAAAAGCAAGCCAGGATCAAAATATAAAGAAAAATCGAAGCCTAAAACCAGTCTGTAATTTTTAAGAAAACAAGATGACCTCACCAATGAAAAGTATTGATTTCCCACTGCTTTAAAACAATTTCTTTCGGTCGTGTACGTCAGCATACATCTGCTGTCGGATTTGACAACAAAGAAACGAAAATAAAATGAAATCTCGATTTTTCGCCAAATAATTATTCATTCTGTAATGTTGGTCTGTTTTTCTTCACAAAAAATTACTGGAAGTTATTATTTCATTGAACTTTTTAAAAAAGCTAGTACGCAAAGAATTTTTACCGCGGTTCCACTGGATGTAAAAAAAAAAACGAAATGGGTTTTTGTGTGCGGTAGCCGACTTTTCTAGATATTTCTGTCTTCCTTTGAATTAAAATCCTCAAAGCCACTAGGATTATTGATCTTTAAAATAAGTTGTTAATAGTTTTTATCATAGTTCCTTGGCTACTATCCCGGCGTTTTGTCGCTTCAAAGACGCCTTCGTCTTCAGTCAGCTTCCACTTTGGCGGCCCTTTTCATTTTCTATATAAAACCAATATTCGGTTTATTTTCGTCCATTAAGGAATTCCGTATCATTTATTTGCCTCTTTTCTTCTATATTCCAAAAGCTTTCCAAAGAATTGCGAAAGCCACTTTTGTTCAACGGCACAAAAACTTGATATTCTCATATCCATTACCACTTGAGCTTTCCGTTTGGTATTTTCTCTTGGATTTATTATTCAATAATATATGTATTGATCCCGTTATGACAAATACCCTTAGTTACCAGTTGAACACATCGGTAACTAGGGAACATCTTTACGAATTTAGTATTTATTTTGACTGACTTTTTTTAAATTTCTTACAGGGCTGGAATATTTTTTGAAAACCCTACCGAAACGAAATTTTATTGAATCTCGAATGCTATATTTGTCATGAGTGCTTTACGGTTTTCCGCTTATGTTTGTTAACTTAATTTTTAGCAATTCCAGTTAAAATTTAGATTTTTCTTTATTCTCTGATATTATTTTCTCATCTTAAAATTGACAGATATTCGTACCATTTCATAAAAACTCGGTAGACTTACAGAGTCATTTATAAACCAAGACAGTCATTACAAAATGAATTTTTGATTATGATTTCAAGATCTTGACTTATTTTGGCGCGATATGATTTGAACTTTTCAACTCAAAACAATGATTCATTTTGCGACTAAATTTCTTTAATCACAAAAAATATTTATGCCCATATTAATGCTAAGATAGTACTATGATAAACTATTCTTGAAAATGAAGATAATATTAATGATAATAATACTGACGATGATAATAATGAGAAAAGCAGTAAAAACAATTCCAAGGTGCTTGGAATCCATGAAAACGTCATATCATATCTTTTTTCCAAGTTTTCTATCACTAAGGATCTTGGAAAAAATATATATCAGGAAGGATATGTGAAATAATTTCTGGTGTAATTTTTTTTTAATTTCCCGGCATAAATTCATTAAAAAAAACAAATGAAGGTTCACAGATTCACGTCGCTTTGTGCCGAGCAAGTAAGCTTAAGCCTGGTGGCAACCATCTAGGTTCTTAACCAGCTTACGTTAAACATTTTCATTCCTTATTTTTATTGTTGAGAATTTTCCCAACTAAGACCTATTCTGTGAATTCCCTAACTCTTCAGAATGCTTCAGTCCTGCAAACCATCCACTACTAACCACCTTAGGGGAATATTTTTCAAGTGCTATAGTCTTGTTTTAATATGTCACAGCTTCAAGAATTGATTTACACGAGCACTTGTATGGATTTTCTATCAATGAGTACATGTTTTCAAAAGTTTTAATATAGCGGCATGGTGGCTACCGGTACACTAGTGCTAATGAATTTTACGGGTTTTTTTAATCAAACTAGTCATCACTTTATTTCTTTATTTACTCGTTTTATTTATTTTATTTGTTATTTGCGGGAACATATCTATGGCTACGGTGATTGTGTACTCGCCTTAATCAGTATAGAATTTTAGCGTGTTAAGTTAGAGTACGTTTTTCAAGATGATATGCTTAGAGCTGTGGGTCAGTCAAAACTGACAAAGCTACAAGAATAATTTGAATTAATTACCCAATATTTTTTAATCCTGAACGAGCTGTTTTATTCCACTGAGTTCAAGTCCTATTTTATTAGTTGGTACTATATTATAGTTTCATGAACAATCTCCCCTTTAATCCCATGATAATAACAGTTTAAATTCCCTGCTTTGAGTTGGAAAACAAAAGATGTCGGAAATCTTTATTCTCCGAAGATGAAAAAAGATAGAGCTTTACCCCAAGTGATAATGAAAAAAAAGAATAAATAACCAATTTCACTTCGATATGCTAAAAATTGGGTCGTCTTTATTAACTCTGTCACCTGAGCTACCAAAGCGGCAGAAAAAATCGCGGTCTTAATGTCAAAAACATCTAAATTATAACAATGGCTTTTTTAATGAATTTCCAGTATTTTAATTTCTTATTTTGCTAGTTGTTCGTTTAAAAAATTTTTTTTTCTACCTCGGTTTCTGGCTGTTTTACGTGACAATGATGGACGTCAAAAAGTAATTTTAAAATCACCGCGATGCGGTTAGGACTTCTAGACATGACAAATTTGTAACATTACTGCCAAAAGGCACTCAATATGTACATATTCTGACATTAAAACCCTTTCGGCTGTTAGTTGATGCAAGTCCCCATATAAATATAACAATAAATTATTTTAACTTTATGTGTTTTAACCGAATTTTCTAGGTGATTTTTTTCCTAAATACGAAACTGTTTTGCATTAAAAATGATAAATAAATGATTTATACTTTTGTTTCCTAGCGGTACTCGCCGAAATCTCCCAACAAATGATTCCCATTGGAGATTAAAACAAAACTATATTAATGAACTGCATTCTTGCCGTGTCATTGCATTAATTATCTCAATTTCCCATTCCTTTTACATTTTTCATCTATTTTTAACCGTTTTATTTTTTATTGATATTTTCTCGTCTTTAACGAATCTTTCATTTAGAATCATCTTAATCGTCAATTCTTCTTACCATAAAATTCAAAATGACTGGATTGGATTTTCTTCAAACAGACTACTAGTTCACTTGTAATAGCCAGGCTGCCGTCTTACGTTGAGCAACCCCTGTGGGCTATGTACACCTGGTTTCAGATTTAAGGCCAAGAGTTTGGGTTACCACATTGGTAGATTTTTAATGAGCCCAAAGCAATGCATATACATTCAGTGCGTTTGAACGACATCATGTCAGAATGTGACTTATCACAAGCAGAATCATTTCCCAACAAAAATTGAATGCTATTCAGTTTGTGTTTTCGAATAAAATACCAGTTCAATGTAAATCTGCGACTGAAAAAGGCGACTTTTTGCTTCCATATTTACTTATAATTCTAACTGTCTGATGTAAGCGTAGTTAATTATGTTATTTCTCCAAATTGAAGACATGCGCTTTGAGATTTTTTTTTTTTTTTTTTTTTTTTTTTTTTTTTTCAATTCTAATATATTTTTCAGTTGTATAATCTTGGCATAATCCAACGAAATTTGTCATTCTATTCAAACTGAGTTTCCCTTTCCTTCCTTCAACAATCTTTCCTTTCCTATGACATTATTTGTCATTATTCCTTTAGCAACTGAACAAGTTTGATTTGCTTTGAGCTTGTAAAAAAGCTTATAGTAGTAGTCCAAACGACCAAATAATTTACTCGCTCAAGCGAATTCCCAAACCAATCCTGCGCCATTTGAGTCTGTGTTATTCTTTTAGTCTTCACGGGCGTTAAAGTCACAAAAACGAGAACGCAAGAAACTATAAACATCCTTGGATTTTTGCTATCAATTACAAATTGCATATGTTAACCTCTGTTATTCAGTGGAAAACTTGGCACTGCAGGGTACAGTTGATTCCAAGTTTATTTAGTCATGTGTTGTTGTTGAATAATAATAAAAGCACGAACGCTCATTTTTGGTTTGAAGTCGTTATTCGTACGTGGTACTTGTACAGTTACCACGCGTTGAATTGATTCAAATCAATCTGGCATAAAAATCACCATTTTTATTGATCGTTGACACAGTGCTATCACACAAACCACAGACTTGTAACTTCTTACTTTAAAAACCGATGTGATTTCGAGCAAATTAGAACGAAATATCAAGAGGACATACTGCAAACTTTACTCGTAAACTTTCCAATTTCTATCCTCGCTGTCGCAAAAATCAGTGTCACTGTACAAAGCTGTATTGTACAATTTTAATTTCAATTCGAAAAGCGACCAGTAAAAATAAGAGTGTCTATAGTGAGTCACTAGTTATCTCCAGTTTAAAAAGATATTTCCGTTTACGACTGTCCAACTAGTAGGATTCATTTAAGCTTTGTATTCAAATAAAGAAATAGCATTTTAAATATATCGTTGGCATATAATAACTTGTTAGTTGAACACGAAATTATTTTTATAACTTGCGGTTTTGGTTTTAGGTGGCACTTTGTGCGAACTAACGCTAACTTACTGATTTATATTCGGTTATTTTTAGTAGTAAATTGTTGGTTGTCTTTGGAGTGACTGTTATTCTCCACTCTATAAAGACAACCTAATCTTCCCTTAAAAACATCCCTTGAATATTATCTCTTCGAAGTATTCCCATCTTCTTATATTACAACATCACTCTCCACTTTACTTCCTTAAAATCTAGACTTAAAACACACGTGTTTCGTCTATCAGAAGAATTACTTAGTATTTTGATCGGAATACTCTGTCTTTTTGAGGCCGATTGATTTTAGCCCTCATTATTTGTAGTTCTTACTTAAATATTTCATGAACACGATGTATGTATGTACGCTTACAGTCAAGCAGTCATATCGATCCAGTATGTAAATTTGACTAGACCTGTTTTCAATTGTTTGAAGTACTATCCTAGAGAAGGCACCATTTTAATTGAGTCGTACATGAGAATCTAATCGGATATTATTCGTGTTTTTTAACTTGATGCTGCGAAGAGTCATTTTGATTTTCCAGACTAGAACAAACCTGTTGGGGCTCTCGGAATATTCCATTAGTGCCGGAGATATATTTTTCTATTGTCTTGGCCACAACGCATCGGTATATTTTGAAAATCAATCAAGTTAAATCGCATAACAAAAACTACGACCTCCAAAACAATTCAAATGTGCATTTTTAAAACGAAGAATTAATTACCGATCAAAGAAACCATGAAATAAAAATATCAACTTACTCACCATTTTTCTTGTAAAACAGGATTTCTTTTTTTAATTCTTTTTGCGATTTTAGAGCGTTTTCTATACTCTGGATGTCATCCTGATTGGATTCTAAGCCGTATAGAAAGTTACAGGCACAACTTCGTCGCATCAAATCGCTTCTCGAAAATCCTGTTAGTTCACAAAAACCATCGCTACAGTAGACTATCGGGTAGTCGTTCTTTTCTTGTGCGCTTCCCAATACGAAGTTACTATCTGTTAGATTAAAAAGATGGAAAATTAAAAGAAATTATGATATACAGTGAAGACGTCTTGAAGTATTTCAGTTAAAATTCCCTCGTCAGCCAATGAATTTTCCTTTAAAAAATACGAATATAAATAAAGACATTTCAAATGAATATACTTCATTGATTCCCCTTGATTTAACTCAATACTATTACAGCCAAGTAGTGTCTGATTGAAACGCGTTTAGAGTTCTTTTTAAACAGTTTAAAGCACTCACTTCCATGGTCAAATTTCTGAGCAATCGTCTCCAGGAACGTATTTTGCGGAGCAAATCGACCCCTTCGAATTGGCATGATGAGTTAGACTATTCGCCTAAGAGTTTTGCCGCCGAACATCAACAAACAACTATCCAATGACGACTACACATCCAACATTACACTTATAGTATTCAAGTCGAGAATAAATAAGTTTAAAGACGATTTAACAGAGCCCATGTTTATCTTGCTGTAGTCCTATTCAACCTGCACATCAACAACAATCCCACATGTGTAGTATTCAGGAGGACTGTGCTAACACGGCCGGCAGTCACCAATAATAGACACACAAAGTGACCAAGTTGAATGGCACAATTTTGAGACCACCTTCAATGCCTGACTCCTTAACAGTTTTAACACCGTAAAACACTATTCGATCGCGCACCAGTCAGATGCAGAATTGAAACTCAGCGGTAATTGCCCGAGGAAGCCAATCAGAGGTCTTGGAAGCTGCCGTCTGTCAATCAAGCCGGATACAAAAGTCACCTGTGTTTTTGGAGGATTCGAAGACTTTTTTTTATGGTAAAAAAATCTTTTAAAAATACTTTCCGTTTGTATATAATGCCATGGAGTAATCGGTTTTCATGTTGGCACAAAGAGAAGAAGCGTCTAAACATCAGAGGATGTATTAGAGTTTTGTGAAGGCACCATCACCTTCTACAAAAACACCATCTCTAAGTCCCTATGAATATATTCTAGAGGAAAAATTAAGGCCAAGGGCCATTTGAAACTAATTCTTTGATATTCTGTGCTGTTTAGGGGATGTTTTTCACGCGTTAAACAACCAGGTGTACATCAAGAATTTTTGTTTTACAAGTCAACATCGGTTAATTCTATTGTCCTAAATATATCAACGTTCGGATTATTGGCCAGTTTGTTTACACCAACATTGCAGAGGGGGGCATGCATTCCCTTTTGAATCCTTTCCAGCATTTCACCGTACGGATATGAACTCGTTCATATTCATAGAATTATCTTGCCAACATGAATCACAAATTGAATCACAGAATGACTGCGGTCCGAGGCTTGGAAAATTTCCGTATCAATCGACTTCAGGCTTTTTTTGACAAATTGGCTTGACTTTCAAATCAATTATTTAGACGCTTTCCAGGGTTTGTAATCGCAATTTAATGCGAAGTTTTGAAAAAGCATCCATGTTCCTTGGTAACCGGCTATAATCCTTCAAACTGACAGACTTTTGTCAATTCGCTGAGAAGTATCTTTCTTATAAGGAATAAACTGAACCTGAAAACGTGCGGGAATTTTCTCCCAGTCGTCGGGAAGTATAGCGATAAGTTTTGGACGAATTAAATGACAAATAAATAAACATTGGATCGACAGTGTTCTAGAAGCGAGGAAGTTAATTGTAGGTAATAGAAAAAGTATGTAAATCGTAGATAAGCTTGTGCAGTGACTAGCTGATTAGAGAATGAAGATTGAAATCTTTTGGCAAGAGGAAAACGATACAAATGTCTTCACAATCTTTTCTTCATTAAGAGAAGAAATAGATACACTTTGTGTTTCGGTCACAATGTACAAAGATGTTGGTTAATTTGTAATTTGGAACTAATCCTTGTACGTATTAATCAACTCAAAGGTGTGATTTCAGCTTTCAATAATAAAAACGAAAAAAGACACCGATAAAGTTTTGTGTTTATTTGCAATTGTTAGAGTTTAGTTCTTCTCGTCAGATTTGTCCATTTTACTTTTGATTTTCTCTTTATTCAGTCCAAGGAGTTTTCGTGTTCGCCCAGCCAAAACTGCTTAAACCTTTCTAGAAAAATTGATTGATTAGTCCACTTGAGGCGCAAAACACATTTATTTACACGTAATCGTATGTTATAAGAAATAAAAACCCTTGTAGGAAATACATTTGACTGGCAGCTTGAAGGGGTGAGAAACACGTCAAATATTCAAAACCCTTGGGCAGGAAATCCTTTCAGGACGATTTATCGGTGACATATACAGTTTTGTAAAAAAACAAACACAATATCAGTTCCTATACCAGTTATTCTCTTTCTATTGTTATTCAATTTTTCCATTGTTTTATTTATTCTTTCTTTCCGTTTAAGGGTCTCACATGCATGTTTCCTAGTCGTTGTTATTTCTATCTTTTAGTCCTCGACGTAAGATGGTTTATTAATGCGACACATTTTAGTATGACTGTGGCCCTTGGATTCATGAAAATCTGGCTCCAGAGCAAGGCTTTACATGCTGGGCCTCAAGGAATAATGAACAAACAACTCGAATGGCGACACAACGGCCGTTATAAAAAAACGATCAGAAATCTCCGTGATGAATTATCCAACGATTTTTTAAAAGCTCTGGATGTGGGCCCTCAAAGGGATAAGTTCCCTAGGGCACCATAACCTGCGAAGCTGATTTCGATCTCACTTATTTACACGAGTTAAAGAAGTTGACTTCAGGGGTGACGGGGGGAAAAGATGTCGTTTATCGTTGAAAATTTATATATTAGTGCTAAGATGCAATGTCAGACCTCGAAAAGCTGACTGATTTACATGGCTGATACCGATTGACATAAGACCCAACGTCTCTATCAGAATTACAAAAAGCACATTTTAAATTGAACGAAGGGGTATCTAAACTGTACTCTAATCTCTAAAGATCTTTAAAGATAGCCCAATCGCTGAGATAAGAGCTATTTCCATGAAGAACTACTAGGTATTCATGTCACCGCATACAGCAGTTATTATTTGGGGAGGAATATTTTGCGTCTGTGAGTAACAAACAAGAAGAGATAAACTAGAGACATTGTTTCCGAAGTGCGCAAGTTGCGGTTCTATGCCATAGTTTGACAAGATACTCAACAAGATTAAAGGTTTAGGAACCAACAGTTCCAAATCTGTCAATTCACAATATTTCGTTGACTTTTAATCAGTAATACTCCTCGATAAATGCCATTCTTCAAAACCATAAATCATCCTACTCTAAAAGGATCTTTAATTTGCCGTAATTATATAGTAACGACCCGCATTCTTAGTCTTGATGGTCTGAAATCTAAATACTAGTCGTTGATTGGCTATCTATAATCAAGACAAATTTGTGTCTTCTAATCTTGGTGTTATTTTCTCTTTAAAGTAGTTTAAGGATTTAACTCAATTTTAGTCAGAACTCGAGTTACTTTTAGACAATGGCTTTTGAAAATATTTTAACACTGATTCACTGATTGTGGTTGCCTTGGATTTCAGATGGAGTGTAGTTGGTCTACCGCCTTGGCGCCATTCAGGAGTATGAGAGTCAAGTCGTTTGCTCTATCCTGCCGCCACCATCAGTCATTCCTGATTGAAATCAGCCATATTCATCAGTTAATCATCATAATTATCAATAGACTGTGTTATTTGAACTTTGTGGCGGCTTTGATTTTAAAAATTAAATTTCTTTTTGATCAAGCTGCGTATTGATGAAATGCCTCATGGGTCCGTATGTTGTATCCTCGTTTAGCCCTTTGTTTCTGTAGACTTCGACCAGCAATTATTAATTATGTCTCATTTTTTTAGGAACACCTATGTCTTACTCGCAGGAAAGGTTTTACACGAAAATTTTCTTTCCATTTTTAGTAAGTGATCCTTATCAGTTCATTCAAGTTTATCATCCCTCCTTGAGGTGAAGCGATGACCTATGCTATTTTGACTTTTATTTTGCCGCGCATTTTGTTTTGTCAGACACTGTTAAGCAATCATTAAAATTTAACATCAACAGCAGTCGTTGAGACGGGCTAAACGACTAGGCATGAATTGGTTTTAAAGCATAGAATACATCTCTTGTAAATTGTCGAGCAATATCAATGTCAGCGCCATGACAGACCTACATTCTCCACAACGTCACTCCTTTGCGATAATTTTAACAGATTTTCGACATACGTTTCTTCAAAACAATGCATGTATTTAGTTCAATATTCATGTAAAGACGAACCTCCTTTCGTTGGTTCTGCTATTGTCGTGGTTATTCAGGACAAAATAAAATCTAGACGCTTAGATGAATGGAAGTCACACTTTCGATAGCCTCTTCCCTGACTACGACAGGAACGATGATCCCCTCAGTCTTTTAAACCGATAAGACAAAGCTAATAAGGCATTCAAATTTGAAATGCGCTTATTATCTGTCTTTCTGTCTATCGGTTCATGCTGTTTTTCTCTAAGGCTTCAAGAATAACTGTTCCTCAACAGACATTTTACATTAAATGCAGGACAATTTTTCTTGTACATAAAATTGTCATTCCAAAATTTGATAACTTAGGACGGGACGAAATAGGTCATTCGCAGGATATATGATCACATGACTGTTACTGGATGGTAGAAAAAATCCCTATCCAAGTTTGCTAATGTCATACCAAAAACCTTTTCCAAAAAACATTTTTTCCCTTTAAGATACTTTAATTTTAAGTTACGAAGCAAATTATAGTTTCGTTTGTCAGTATAAGTAGAGCCTTCCCCAACTTGGCAAGGGACTTTTGGCTGAATGCATTCGTTATTTTAATAAACACATATCAATTATACAGTAACATATCAGCATGTGTTTGTTTTTATTAAAACAGCCTATTATCGCTGATAAATAGCTTAGGGAGCATTCGCATAATTTATGGGGGGAGGGGGTGGGGGCTATGGTGGTTTGAAGAGGGCAGCCATTTTGTCCGGACAAAATTAGAGAAATTTATAGAAAATATTTTTGATATTTAGTGTCTACTGAAATTTAGGGAGGTGGGGGGGAGGGGGGGGGGCACTCGAAAATATGTTATGTTTGGGTTGGAGCTGTTCCAAAATAAAATATTTTAAAATATAAACTATCCCCATAGCTCCACATAAATTATGAATGCTACCTTATGCGGCGCGTACAATTCGCCATTTTCCATACATCGGTTCACTGGTCAAACACAAAGCATTTAGTCGAGGTTACAAGGTTCAAATTTGAATAATCGTTTGAAAGTACTTTGGCGCCTCGCTTGAGCGCTTTGTGTTTGACCAGTGAACCGATGTATGGAAAATGGTGAATTAACGATTATTTAGATACTATCAATTAGCACGGATATTATTATATAGATTTGTAACTTAATAATTTTAGTAGCAACCCAACGAGAACTACTACCATTTAATATTGGGAAAGATTTAATGGACCTAATCCAACAGGGCATAATATTCCCATTATAGAATGCTCAAACTAGTGTCATTTTCTTGAGTGTAAAATTCTTTGAACCGTTAAACAAAGAAATGATACTACTACACCTAAAATTAAAGGCAGAAGGGTATATTATACAGACCTTGGGCGTAATTCTTTTTCTATGCCAACCATGTGTCATTTTCTTGAGAATAAAAATGTTCGTTTGTGTTGCATCCATATTCATGTGTCTTCTCATGAACGACCGTTAGACAAGGGAATAATATTCTAGGGAATGACACAGAAAATGATGGATTAGGATTAAATACCCTGGCACTAGATATTGTTGGGTTGCAAGCATTTCCAAGAGAGTCGAGAGACAAAAACATGACGGCCATTTTGGTACCGTTAACAATGGATGCTAATGAGAAATATTTTGTTAAATGACACCAACATGGCTGCGATGACGTAACGTGCAATCGAAGAATTGAAGGAAATTTACTATTCTTAACCAAAAATAGGCAAACAGCTGGGAAGAGAAATATTTAACCCATTGACAATGCATTCATTAAGGAAGATTCATTATTTTTATTCAGCATGTCACATTATTTCCATAGACTCCTTGCATGTGCCGTCAAAACAGTTATATTTGGAGAGAATTTGTAAAACAACAAAATAATTTCAATCTCCTGAGAATTGGGAATCTATTGCATTGTCCACCAAATTGAGCTGCATTCCACGCGCTGCAAGGGGTCTATTAGAATTAGTTTGGCATTATTTCGGATGCGGCTTTCACTTCAGTGTATGTAATGAGAGTGTCGTTTTAAGAGCGGAGTTAACAATCTTTCATGTTCAAGAGATGGAAATTAGAAAAGAAATACAGGTATATTGGGTTGAAAAGGGAGAAATAAAAATAGGTGAATATATAACTATGAAAGAGAAAGAGAGAGAGAGTAAAACGAAGATTAAAACAAGAACGAAGATCTAAACAGCGAGAAAATAGAAAAAAAGAAAGTATAAATTATAAATAAAGAAAGAATAATAAACAAACTACCAAAACAACTAGAAAGCGGAATCTTGAAAGTGTGATATTTTTTAACTAAATGCTCCAGGGAACTAACATTTCAAAACACAAAACTTCAGTGTTTTCATTTTTTGGCTTGGTTTGTCAAAATAATAATCAATCAACATTGTTGCTTGTTTAACATGCCAGGCGTTTAGTTCCTAATTCAAGGACGGTAATTTATTCGGTGATCATCAATATAAAAACAATCTTTAGGATCTCCTTCTTTAGTGCCGGCATAACACCAGTATCACTAGAGGCCCTGGCTAAGCGAGGAAACATGTTTACTGCGCACATGTTTACCAGATGTTAAACGTTCAAGGATCATTTGAAAGTGCGTATTGCTAGCCGATGCAATTTCGTACCCAGAGCCTGCGTTTATTCTGGCCTGCGACGAAGAACGAGGGCTCTGGCATAATTCATTTTTGGCGCATGCGCAATTTTCCGAAAGTGAAATATGATCATATGAGTTTACTTCCGATCAAAATAAAAATTAGAAATCGGGAAACGCAAGCGCTCTTATACCGGAAGTTCAAGAAATCTTGGATTCAAAAAAAAAGGATTATGCCAGAGCCCTCGTTTTCACCGCAGACCAGAGGAAACGCAGGCTCTGGGTACGAGATGTTGAGTAAACCGATGTTGAGTAAACATGTTTTTGCGATGTTTGCTGGCAGTTTTTCCACCTTCCAGGGCCTAAGGTAACATCAAACAGATAGTTACAGGATATTATGTAGCAGGGGGTGGTGTAACAATGAATGAATATTCAAAGTAATTGCATACGAAATCGAGGCTAACCCTATACACCAGAGAATACGAAACTGGAGTTTGGCCGGGATGTTTTGGCATTCCCTACTCAATCACATTAACGTTCACGTTCATCTCCTTTAGTATCGTTTCTTTGTTTACAGGTATACATGTTAATTGACGATTTGAAATCATTCTCAAGGGAGTCCAAAGACATGACGGCCATGTTAGTGGTATTATAACAAAAGGTTGTTATTGAAGAAACTATCACCAATATGACGGCGATGATGTAACTTGCAAACGTTGGAAACATTTCGCGAATATCTAGTTTAAAGGGGGACTAGCACTAAAATCGCCCGAATTTTAATTCAGCTGAAACTTTACTGGAATAACCCTTAAAGGTCTAATAATCACTGGTTAAAGTTTTTTCCTGATATTCGGATTTCTAAAGGAGTCTGTGACGTCATACACTCAACGCTAAACATCGCTCCATACATTTCTTTGTATTTTGTAATCAGAATGTGACCACTAGTTTTATACTCAGTATTGAATAAAAGATACCATAAAATGATTCTAAACACAAGTTATGTACGTTAAGTCCCTCAGCTGACCTTTGGGCTTAATAGAAATTAAGTAAAACATGAAGTTATTTATAAAGAAATGTATGGAGCGATGTTTAGTGTTGAGTGTGTGACGTCACAGACACCTATAGAAATTCGTAAAAATATAATACTTCCCATTGGAATATAAACAAAAAACTTTAACCAGTGATTATTAAACCCTTTAAGATTATTCCATGGAAGTTTCAGGCGAATTAAATTTCGGAAGATTTTCGTGCTAATAATTTTTTTCTCGTTTCTGGCACGAAAACGATAACTGTGTAGAACAGCTTATATCCGTTCATTTGACTTCCAAACAAAGTTCATTCATACATTGATTTAGCATGCAGCATTTCACACATTTAAATAAACTTTTGAGATTTCCACGACATGGACATTAAAAAGCTCTTGACTGAAAGACAAGATTTTAAAACATTTTCCAATCATGTGCTGCAGGCAGAAAACATTTTATAACATCTTATAAGTTTTTATCTGAGAGTTTCGTTTTACAAATTATATCTTTCATTTATCTTTTCATCGATCATTTTTCTCGATTCATTACATCCATTCTTCTGATTGTCTGATTATCCGGCGGGTTCATGTTTTTTCATTTATCCCCGCTTATGTATTCGACAATTCTTCCGTTTCTTCATCCTTTATCCCTTGGAACTGTCCATTCATTCCGGCGTGTTTGTGACGATTCTCTGTGATCAATTTGCCCATTTTTGTTCAACGAAAAACTCATTCATCAAAGCAACATTATCAAAACACTGAATCTTTTACTGTACTACAGCCAAAACTGAAGGGCCATTTCCTTGATGACCGCTCTTTAGAAACTTCCGCATACACCAGAACTTTATAGTTGAAAAATAAAAGCAAGATTGGTTTTTTTCATAGCATGTTGGTTGAATTCAACAGTAGATTTTTGTTTCTGTTTTGTTATTTCTACCAACATGGCCGCCATGTCATTTATTTCTTTATCTCTTGGGTAAGATTGCTGCATAACACGTGCACCTATTGTTATATACTTGAATACGTAAAATCTTGATGATAGTGTAATGAAGAAAGGAAGAAAGACCACCATGAAACTAAGAATCATAATTAACGAACGGACGGTTGAACGAACAAATGACATCGAGCGAACGAATAGATGAACGAATGAACAAACGAGCAAACGAGCGAAAGAGCAGACGAACGGACGGACAGACGGACGCACGGACGGACGAACGAATGAACGAATGAACGAATGAACGAATGAACGAATGAACGAATGAACGAATGAACGAATGAACGAATGAACGAATGAACGAATGAACGAATGAACGAATGAACGAATGAACGAATGAACGAATGAACGATGAACGAATAACGAAGACGAATGAACGAATGAACGAATGAACGAATGAACGAATGAACGAATGAACGAAGGAACGAATGAACGAATGAACGAATGAACGAATGAACGAATGAACGAATGAACGAATGAACGAATGAACGAATGAACGAATGAACGAATGAACGAATGAACGAATGAACGAATGAACGAATGAACGAATGAACGAATGAACGAAAGAACGAATGAACGAAAGAACGAATGAACGAATGAACGAAAGAACGAATGAACGAATGAACGAATGAACGAATGAACGAATGAACGAATGAACGAATGAACGAATGAACGAATGAACGAATGAACGAATGAACGAATGAACGAATGAACGAATGAACGAATGAACGAATGAACGAATGAACGAATGAACGAATGAACGAGTGAACGAATGAACGAATGAACGAATGAACGAATGAACGAATGAACGAATGAACGAATGAATGAATGCACGAACGAACGAACGAACAAACGAACGAACAAATGAGCGAACTAACAGACGAATGGATGGATGCGGAATGAATGATTTTGTATTACACCGAATTGTCACGTGGCCAAGTGTTTTTGATTTCTTCAACAAGTGGCTGGTTTTCCAGGAAGCTGAAAGTGCTCACTTTACCCCATCTCTCCATTAGTGCTCTGTCTGAAAAGTATTCAAAGCTGGAGCTACACGGATCAGAGATAATTCGAAACAAGTGCGCGATCGGTATTAGATCAGGATGATTCTAATCTGGCAGGGCACGTACCACTGTGCTACTTCGATGATACGGCGGCAGCTATCTTTGATCGCAAGGCATTATGGGGTATCCAGGGGAAAGTTTTGTTACAGTAATAACAGTAATATCGTAGATTGATATTAACAGCTCTTCACTAGAGAATACCACAAATGTTGAATTAATCTTTACCCATAAAAGAAAGACACACGTACTCTAAATACTTTCCGTCATCTTTGTCACTGTTTTGCCCCCTTGCAAGATGGCCGCCATATCAACGAAGCAGTCCATTCAGCCACACTTGTTCCTAGGGATTAAAGATGTGTTCGCCAGTTAATTTCGCTCGAGAAGAAACACTAATATGGATGCAGCTAAGGCTGCGTTCATAATGTATGGCAGAGGGGGGGCAGGTGAAATTGAAGGGGGATCGGGAATCTTTTGGTAGGAAAAAGGGGGGATGAGCAAATTTTTATCAGAAAAAGGGGGGGGATGCACAATTGTTGGAAGAAGCTACAAGCCTTGCTTATGCCAACCATGTATCATTCTCTTGAGAATACGAGTGCTCGTTTGTGTTGTATCCATATTTATGTGTCTTCTCATAGACGATCATTAAACAAAGAAATAATAATCTGGGGAACGACAAGTGGTCTGAAATGGTAAAAAACATTATGTCAAAGCTGAAAGTGAGCTAGTTGAGCCACAGGCAGCAAAACAATGTTCCTGTGTATGGTTTATAAGGGAATGTATTGAGATATGATGAAGATACAACATTAAAATGTTTCACTCAATAATTTGCTTCAAAACTCGCTGCAGTCGTTGCTTGACTAAACGGCCCCAATCGCGCTGGAACTTCGCCAGAAGACTGAACACGATTCAAGCAACGACTGCTGCAAGTTTTGAAGCAAATTATTGAGTGAAACATTTTATTGTTGCATCTTCATCATATCTGACATGCATTTCCTTATAAGCCATACACAGAAACCTTGTTGTGTGCATAGAACATTGAATGTAGTAAGTGGCTGTGTGAGTAAAAAGTGTCCCCCTGAATTAGTGCGAAAGTGCTATAGAACGACTAGACATTTGAATATAAAGATTTATTTTATCTTTCCATTTCCCTCTACATATAAAAAACATCTATTGTTATTTATCAAATTCTGGCAATATTTACAATATATATTGTAGGGCGTAATTCAGTACACGATTCCATAGTTCATACGACCGCCTGCAGCGATAAAAGTCGGTTTATCTTTCCTCCTTTCAGTTCCGCGGTTTCAATTAGTACATAAAGAGTTTGTTTTACACAATGAATCCTTTTAGCTGGAGTGCGTAAACTTTGGACAGCTAGTTTGGCTGTCAGTCAAAACAATTAAATTACTTTATGCTTGTACTAATTAGCTTCTGCATAATCCGAAACGATGACACAGCTGGGATGTTTGTTTTTTGTTTTTGTTGTTTGTTTTTGTTTTTTGTTTTTTGTTGTTTTTTTTTCTTTTTTGAATTTTTGACCGAATATTATCATTCGTTGGGCGTATTTCTATGGCTTGTTTGCTGTATGTTCTCATTGAAAAATCCGGCCGCGGAAAAAGGAATTAGTCTGATCCCAGTTTGAGTTTTGTTATTATATATTCAAAAATAATATACACAGTAGATAGTAACATATCGTGCTGATTAACACTTACGCCTGTACGTGTTTGATGTCATATGGCGAGGGAGCGATCATAGAAATAATGAATCATGAAATATATGAATTTTCTTCTATCTTGCAAGGTTTTGAATTCACAATCTTGTGTTTCTCTTTATTTTTTCTGTTTTTCACGCTATTTTCTAAGCAAATTGAAATGTTGTTTCAGTTGTTCTTCGTACTAATTGGCAAACACAGGAGGTCAGAGATGCTTGCGAAGCTATAGGCAAATCAACAGTTTTGTTTTTGAACGTTTTTTTTCCCCTTATACGGCTCGAAGGGTTCTTATCCCGAATCTCCGATTTTCCTCCCTCTATAATGACAAGCACTTCAAACTAGACCCTTTGCGCTGAGTCCCGAGAGGAATCGTTCTAGGGGGAAAAGCAATGCATTTTTGCATAAGAAAAGACGGCCTATTTTTTGTTCCCCAGAGCAATTCTCTAGCAAATTGATGCAACTAGGGGTCTATTACGCCCCGATTAAAGGTCCATTTTCTGCGAAACCAGAATAGAATTATTTTTTTTTTCTATTATTTTTTTTCTTCGCTTTTTTTCTTCTAATTGGTAAAGGATCTCATCCGAGGTTTTAAATAAATATTTATTTTGGTACGATATTTTGTCATTTTTAAAGATTAATGTAAAATGCCTTCTGGCTGAAGGAGTATATTATCCTAACTAGCTCGTTGGAGTCTTCCAAACGATCGTAGTAGTGGGGAAATAAAAAATTAAGGGGGGGGGGGGGGGAGCGTGTTTATTATTGTCACTAGTAACAATGATCTTCAATATAGAATGAAAAAAATACAGAAATAAATAACGGAATTCCGAGTAAGATTATGATAAAGTGTCAAGTTTTTTCTGGTCTTCATGCCTTCAGGCACGTTGCTTCCAAGTCACACTGCCTACTACAATCCCTTGCATGACTGATGTATTTCTTAATGTTAGTTCTACTTTAGGAGGTTTACCAGAGAGATGTTGGAAATCGCTAGGGGCAGCGAAGTTTATTGAATAGAAGTTAGTGTATTTTTTCCCTCCATCCCTCCATTCCTTCCATCCCTCCATCTTTCCATCCCTCCATCCCTCCATCCCTCCTTCCCTCCATCCCTGCTTCTCCATACCTACATCCCTCTATCCCTGCTTCCTTCCATCCTCCCATCCTCAGGGACGGCGGAGCATTTTTTTGATTGGGGGGGGGGGGCTCAATAGTGACATTGTATGGCAAGGTGGGGGGGGGGGGGCTGAGTTTAGTGAAAATGTATTAAAATTTCACAAAAAGTGGGGGGCTAAAGCCCCCCCAGCCCCCCCGGTTCCGCCGTCCCTGATCCTTCTATCCTTCCATCTTTCCATCCTTCTATTCCTCCATCCCTCCGTCCCTCCATTCCTCCATCCATTCATAGGTCGATTGGTTCGTTCATTCCTTCCTTTCTTAGTCAAATCGTTGGGACGACATTCAGGCTTTTTTATCACTTGTGCATTTGGTCACATGATCAGCGTGCTAATGTCATTCTTATATTATGAGAAATTAAATACTTTATCATGAGATGGAATATGCATGTTAAGACACAAAGTCTAGAAATCAAAATTTTCATCCGACCGGTAATATCCCTTATCCAGAACAAATATTATTTTCAAAATACATTACAATTGTATCATTGAACTACATCGAGGAATGTATTAAATTCTCCTCCACACGTACATATACATATCTCACTCGCTGTTGTGTGGTGTCCCACAGCGATCGTTCCTTGGTCCACTCTTCTCTTTTTATTAATAGGCCACAGTCGATATCTTAATTCACACTTGATTGCGAGGCTTAGTCACGTAGTCACGTAACCACGTAGCCACATATAGCAACTTAGTTCATGGTTAGGGTCATCATGTGTAGCCAAGTGTCTAGCAAGGATGGCAGATCGGCTCTGACGGGCTGATGAAAGTAGTTTGATTCATTGTATTCGGCCTCGTAGGCTCTCAAATGACTAATGTTGGGCTGCTTGTGGTGTGGTTGATGTGTCTGAGCCAGCACGTTATTTTTAAATGTCAGCGGAAGGTTACATAAGACAATATGGCGGACGAAGTGGAAGAAATGGAGATTGAACCTGACGCTGTAAAATATCCCACTTGTTCATTGATACCAAGCTGCGCTAACAATGTGAATGAAGATATCAAGAATACTGAAGATGACGTTCGTCAAGATCCTTCGTCCAATGATGTAGTCCCAAAGACAACGTCATGTTGTCGACCTTTCTTCGGTATTTCTTTTGCCATTCTGTCCACGTTTGCTGTTGTATTAACCAACTTGTTTGCGAAATTGTGTAAACAAATACCAGTGTTTGAGATTGGACTCATAAGGTTTATGATTCAACTGGCAATCACAATCCCATTCGTGATCCACGCAAATGATAAGATTGTCTTTTCCCCAAAGATAATTGTATATCTGATCTTGAGAGGATTCACCGGTACTTCTGCTATGCTAACACGACTTTACGCTGTACAGAACATGCCAATAGGTGATGCTACAGTACTGATGTTCACGACTCCTGTGTTTGTCGCCATCTTTGGAAGAATATTCCTGAAAGAACCACTCCATAGGATCTACATCTTTCTTTTACTTCTCTGTTTAGCTGGAGTTACATTGATTGCTCGACCTGTGTTCATCTTTGGACATCAAGTCACTACCGAATATGAAAATATTTGGTTACCTTCGCTTGTCGCTGTGAGTTCTTCTATATTTGGAGGGTTCTCGTTTATTTTTGTTAAGCTTCTTAAGAAGCATTTTATCACATCTTCAGTGATCATATTCTACCATGGTTTGGTCGGGCTCATTTATTCAATATGTGGTTCGTACTTTGACAGAGGATTTCAGTTTCCTTTCTGTAAAAGTATCGACTATATATATGCAATTCTCGTCGGTGTTTTTGGATATTTAATACAAGCAGCTTTGAATGCTGCTCTTAAATTTGAAAAAGCAGTTATAGTTTCTTTGACCCGCACCTTAGGTATTGTGTTTGGGTTTGTTGTACAAGTATTAGTTTTTTCTCTTGTACCAAGTGGTTTGAGTTTTGGTGGGGCAGCATTGATCTCCCTGAGTAATGTCATTATATTAATTTTCAAATGGAAGAAATCAAAACGGGATAGGGAAGTTGAATTTAGTGCCACTTAATGATAGCCCAGCACATTAGGAAGTGGCCTAATTATATCTCAGAAGAAAATTTTTTGGCAAAATGTGTACCCCTGCGTTGCACAATTTTACATTATCTAAGGCAGAAATTTCAAATGTTAATCTTAAGTTGAGTGGAACCTAAATTATGACAAAAGGAAACCCGAGGGGGAGGGGGGAGGGACTCCGGGGTAAAAGTATCGGGTATGCTCGTTAGAAATTTTTTTTATCCTAAAAGATACCAAGAAATGCCAAGTTCTAAATTTCAATTTTAACACCCTCCTAAAAGATACTAAGTCTATGTTTTTAACCCCTGAAATACAGTGTAGGACGAGCATACCCAATACTTTTAACACGGGGTTACCCCTGGCAAGAAAATTGCCTTCTTATTGATTGCTTTAATTTTTTAATTTTTTTCAATGCTGACATTTCACCTTGTTTTACTTTTATGAGAAAAGGTGCATTTTCTATTAGGGGGAGTGCTGGGGCATCAGAGGCAGGAGTCAGCATAAAAAGTGGAAGTTTTGTCAGAGGAGGGTCAAAGCTTTTTATTTTGTTGAAAGCTGGTTCCTTGGTGACTTAATAAGAGGGTCATGAATTTCTCACTGAGTAAAAAGGGAAGGTACGGGCTATAACCATTTTTAAAAAGTTCATTGTGAATCTCCCAGCCCTCCTTTCCCTCCAAATAAAAAACATACCTTTTATAAACATATTTTGATTCGTAATTTTTCTTGCATGAGAACTACGTTATACCAGCCTGCCTTGTCATTCTCTAGTTCCCCTTCACCAGACTTTTTAGATATGCTTTTTATGTAATCAGTACTAACAGTAAAATTTAAGAAACTGATTTTTTAAAGTTAAAAACGATTTAAGGCTGCATTCATAATGTATGGCAGAGGTAATGTAAGCAAGGCTTGTAGCTTCTTCCAAAAATTGTGCATCCACCCATTTTTCTGATAAAAATTTGCCCATCCCCCCTTTTTCTTACCAAAATTTTCCTGATCCCCCCTCAATTTCACCTGCCCCCCCTCCCCCCTCTACTATACATTGTGAATGCAGCCCAAGAATATTATTTAGCATGAATGTTTGAGAAAGCAATAATCATTTTAAACTTTTATATGAGAAGAAAATCTATATTTTATAAGTATCAAGTAGAGTGAAGTCATTAAACCCATGAAATAGATATTAGACTAATACACTGTGTTTTCTTTTGTGTCTATTTGACTATTACACGTCGACTAGTATTTGTTATTTCAAGGGTTAAATGCCTTCACTCTATTTCTTAGCATTTGCAAGAAAACTATTTTTTAAATTAAAATGGATAATAATAATAAACTTTATTTATATTGTAAAGCACTGAAACTGCTATGAAAAAATTATTTTGAAACAATCCAGAAAATATTCAATGCAAAAATGAAATAGATAATAAAAAACTGACAGAATTATTATGTATAGACTATGATTAAAAAGACCAGCCTGTCTCGTTTTAAAATTTTTATCTTCATTTTTAGAACAAGACTCTCTTAAAAATCCCTGTCACAGTAGAAACCATTCTCAACTTTCACATCCCCATAATGCATTGCATCTTTTGGGGGTAACCAATCAAAAAACTGTCCCAAATTGAAAGGTTTCTTAATTGAATTTATACTAATAATATATATTCCCACTTTTATCTGTACAATACTGATTATCAGTTTATTTCAAGTTATTTTTGTATGTACAGAAAATCAAGAGTTTTGGTCTTACAGAAAATGTATCGACTTACGAAAAAATGATTAAAAGTTACCTTAAACGTCTTCAAGCTTCTATCTTTTTCTGTTTTTTACTTCTTCATTTTATTTTTGGATACCAAACAAGGTATTGTCAACATTGTCTGATCAGCCTTCAGCAAAGTAAGTGGGTTTTTACCCTCTGGTTACCCCCCAAAGACGCAAATTATTATGGGGATGTGAAAGTAGAGAATTATTTATTGGAGGGGAAGGAAGAGATGGTTCAGAAATTAAAATACTGATTTAAGGCGTAAATACACGGAGCAATATTTTCTCTGCAACTTGTCTCGCAACAGCATTGTGACACAAGTTGCAAGAGTGTCCACACGGTGCAACAGAGGCAACGAAATCTACTTTTGGCAAAGATTGCTGCAACTTGTTTTGCAACATTTTTCAAATTGCTCTGCTTATTGCGCTAAGCCATAGTGTCCACGTTTAGCAACAATGGCGTTTATGTGCTAAACCACATGGAGTTTCATTTTCCAAAGGCGAAAGTTGCTATTGCTTTGCCGTAAAGCTAGCATGGCTGCTGTAAAATACCTTTATTCTCCAATTGCACGTTACGTCGTCATCTCCACATTCAAAGTACAAGACAACCCATACCAGTATCTATAATTCTAGACATGAGGTTTTTGACTTTCATCAATCAAATTTCCGATTTGAGTAATTTTGTCTGTCTGTCTCTCTGTCTGCCTGTCTGCCTTGTCTGTAAGTCTGTCTTTCTGTAAGATTATGTGTAATACCAACGACAACCTTGGCCCAGATATTTTCTTTATTTCTGCAATTGTTACTACAGTTATTCGTTACTACAGTTCTCAGAATCCACAGACAAAGTCATCTTTAAAATGGTCAAAAATCCTTACTTCAAATTGCTTTGGTAGTTCGGGTTAAACTTGATATTTCTGGGGTTATATTGACACAATTTCAGTCTTTAGATGGGGTTTCATGGCAACTACTGTATAGTGCTGAAGGATGGAATTTTCGTAACGCAAAAAAAATCGCGTTCCTGCCGTGCAACATGACTCATGGCTTATTAGAGAGTTTTAGATTTACGTTCACGGTAAACGTGAAACGTCAGTTGACCAGTAAAAAATCATTCTAACTTACTGAAAAAGAACCAAAAAAGTCCAAGTAGAAGAAAACCAAACGAATATTTTCGCTTGGTGTGAAGGTGTGAAGAAAACTATGGAAACGTGGTCACGTTTGCCGTTTGCGGGGAGAAAAAAATGTCAATCTAAAACTCTCTATTACTGCGAAACCTCGTTAACCTGTTACGTAATGTTTTTCTTTTGTTTATTCGCCAAATTGTACCACCCCAATTATTAATAATCATTTAGATTTATTAGAGAATTATTAGAGAATTTTAATTAGTTATCCGCTTCTCCAGATAGGATGAGCTCAAAAGAAAAGGGCTTGAACATGTAACCAGTTCCAATGTAAAACTTGCTTTGGAACTCCACCCTAAACAGAAAATAAAGTATAGGTACTGTCAATGTCTATTGGGGCATAGTTAATAGATTATTAACTATGATTAGAGTGATTTTACTTGGCCCGCGAAACAAAGGTTTATTAATTAGTGGCTAACAGTCAAAGTACAACAAAAGAGAACAATGGATCGGAATTTGTTTCAACTACCATCAAGGGCGGATCCAGCCAAAATTTTAGGGGGGGGGGGGGGCTAATTGAGTTTCTTCCGTCAACTCAACGGAAAACAATAAAAAAAGCATCTAATTCTTCAGTTTTGTTTTGTTTTTTTCTGCTGAAGGGGGCTTCAGCCTCCTTTGCCCCCCTCCGCCCCCCTGAATCCGCCCTTGACCATGTATTTTACGTTGGCTATTTTTTCACGGGCAAAGTAAATATGTATCACCATATCATGATGGTCGTAAAACGTTTAGTAGGAATAACAACACCGATGGAACTGGATTCCCAAATTAAAGTTGAATAGAATTACCAGTGAAGACGAAGTGCGTGCAAAAAGGCAGACAATCCTTCCATAATGAGAAGAATAGCGATGGTCAGCACTGGAAAAATGAGAGAAACAAACATTAATCCTGAGCCGTAGATTATTTATGTTGGGTATCGAAATAAAATAGACCTTTTCAGCGTGGGCGAATTGTTTTCTCATTTCAAAACAGAATCTTATTCTCTATAGGGAATAACACAAGACCTGAAATGGGAAAACATTACACCCATAAAGGTATTTTACATACATTGGTTCACTGGTCAAACAAAAAGCATTCTATCGAGGCTGCAAGGTTTAAATTTGAATAATCCTTTCAAACTACTTTAGCTCCCCGCTTGAGCGCTTTGTGTTCGACCAGTGAACCGGTTTCTGGAAAGTGGTTAACTGCATCTAATCTTTGACAGGACGACAAGCATGTACACAATGGTGCTGTACCGTTGAGGTTTCTGTCAGTGTTCTGTCTGGCACAAACATGTGGTAAATCCAAGAACAAGTTTTAATAGAAGAATGTTATAAGGAAATGTTACCTGCCCACAACGAAAACAATCCAAATGTTGCAATGATTCCTAATGCTCCTTTCATTGGCAGGCCTAGATGTAGAACCATCTGCCAAAGAACCTCGGATAATTCTGTTTAATAACACATGCACCAATATCAATAAGTCATAACTTAGTGTTAAGGTGTTTTGTTGCTTGGAAAGTATTAAAGAAAAGAAAAATCGTGGAGCTCGAAATTTATTTTTAAGGCATAACGAGTCATGATATTTTGTTGGAAAGAAAGCCCTGCATACGTGAGATATCTTTTTTTCTTTTCTTTTCGTTTTTTTTTTTTTTTTTTTAGTAAAGCTAAGCTTGAATAACCCATCATATAGCGCAGCGCAGCCGTGACGTCATACAAACGAAGACAAAGGCGAAATTCGGACAAACAAACTTACAAGTTTACTTTCAGCAGATAATTTTCACAGCCGATCGCAGTTGATCTTAGTTTACATGGGTTATTATTGTAACTTTAAGTAAAAATAATAAAATCGGTTCGTATAATCCTCGTAGCGGTTCAACAGAATGCAATGTTTGTCCGAATCTTTAAGCTATTTTCAGAATCAGTGCGCTGCCCTATTATCGCAGGTGTTGATGAGGCAACTTGAATCTCTTTCAGGCTTGTCCTTTTTAGCTTGGTCGTAGATTCTTTATGTTGAGTGGGTATAATGCCAATCGAAATAACATAAGTTACAGACCTTTTTAGCGTGGACGTAATATTTCCCCATTTCAGACCAAGTGCATTACCTAGAGTATTATTTTTTTGTTTAACAGTTGAGCATGAGAAGACAAATGAGTATGGATACGACTCAAACAAAGAATCCAAGAGAATGGCAACATGGTCTGAAATGGGAAGCCATTACGCCCAAGGTAAAGAGATCTACAAGGATTCTTTTTGATGAAGATTATGTTAAACATACCAGCGTGTGCAAGACTAAGGGCCCATAAACGAAGATACGAAGCAGTGTTGGATATACATCCAAGACAGTACTCAATAGTATGGATTGCCTGGTGAACAAACACCTCACCGAAGTCAAACTGAAAAACAAAAATGATTACATTTTGTAAGTGATGTTATCACAGCAAAAGAGAAGATTATAACTATTAGAATCATGGCAGTTGGTCGTGTCAATGTGCCATTAGCCTGTTCCCGGAAAACCCTCGAAGAACGAGAGAGCTAACGAGCAACAACAATAAAATGCAATGAACTTTATCTTAAAAGGGTGAAGTATTAACTGCAGGAGTTATCTACGTAACTTACGACCATCCTATAATAGCCCTTACCCTAAAAAATGCTAGACAAGAGAGAATAAGCCTGAAGCGAGATGACGTTTTACCCCCGTCTCTAGACCATAATCCTTTTCACATTGCTTTTGTTCTTTAATTACGACTACTGTTCCTGTATTTTTTAAGGAATCAAAAATTTTAATATGAAAGAATTTTAAAAACTATTATAGTATAGAGTCGGGGGTAAAACGCCATCTCACTTCAAGCTTATTGAGAAACTTTAACTTCAAAACTCCAGGAGTTATCTAACTTACGACCATCCCATAATGGCCCTATCCCTAAAAAATGCTAGACAAGAGAGAATTGAGAAACTTTGGTTTCAAAAGCAATTAAATGAACCTAGTTTGAAAACGTCACAGGATGATGTACTGAAGAACCATGGAAAGATATGGAAAGTGGTCAATAGTCCTCTTCACCTTGGGAGTGGAGTTTTCCCTTTACAGACCTTGTATCATTCCTTAGTGCAGTCTTCGTATGACTGTGAAAAATTCACGGCACGAACACGGTCATGTCACGGCAAGGGATACGTCAGACCAATCACATTGCACGAGAATTTACTCTCCATCCAATCAAATACCCGGAACACAGCATAAACACAGCGCGGACACGGTCACGCCAAGATCACGACACTTTTAGACAAATCATATTGCGCGTGGAAAAAATCAGCCAATTAAAATTCTAGAAAGTATCACGGTCACGGCACGTCACGCTTACGGCACTGAGCTTTTCACAGTCATACAAAAACTGCTCTATCATTTCTTTGTTTAACGGTTACGCATGAGAAGACACATGAATATGGATACAACTGAAACAAAGAATCTTATTCTCGAGACAACGACACATGGTCCATAATAGCTATAAGCTAAAGAGGTATACTGTTCTCCATAAAACTTGACCATAAGACGAATACTTCTCACCTCTTCTACCTGACTGTCTTCCCTGTGTTCTACAGTACCACCACCTTCATGTTGAACGGTGTCAATGCCATCATCACGAAGACGATGAAAACCCTGAATGGCATAAGAATAGCATGAGGAATTAGACTTGGTCATTAGTTATTAGAGATCAAAAGAGGGAAGTCAACCAGTAACACCCCGAGACACTTTACACCTAATAGACCTTTTGAGCTTTGGATGTAATATTTTCCCATTTCAGACCATGTGTCATTGTCCTGAGAAAAAGACTCTTTTTTTTATTGTATCCATATTCACATATCTTGTCATGTGCAACCGTAAAAAAAATATAAATCTCTAGGGTATGACACGTTGTCTGAAATGGGAAAACATTACGCACAAGGTAAAGAGGTCTATTCAACCATTTTCTGACCAAAAACTAAGGAGGAAAATAAATTTTGAGTAAATTAAAGCAGAGGACAAGCAGAGCAACACTCCAATTAAAGGCAAATCACAAACTCACCAATCCTTTCTGCACGCAAAATAAGAAAAGACTAAAGACAATTTCTAGCAAAGCAGAGGACACAACAAAAGGTCTCCCACTAAAGGCACCCATAGACACCCACGGACACAAATAGCTAATCAACTTTTCACATTTCAGACCACATGCCATTTTTTTAATCGTTATGCATCAGAAGACCCAAAAACATGGATACAACTCAAACAAAGAATCTTAAGAGAATGACTTGTGGTCTGAAATGGGAAAACATTATGCTTACGTGTATGGACCTGGACCACAGAAAGAAAAAAAACACTTCCCTGTAGCTTCCCTGGTGCTTACTTTACTTTATGTCATATTTTGTGCTTAATTAAAACCCAGGCGCGGATCCAGGGGGGGGGGGGGGTGGTGCAGGGGATGCACCCCCTCTGGTTCGACTTTGTGTCCCTACTTCAAAGTAACCAATACTGGTTTTTCCTTTTGATTCTAAGGGGTGCACCCCCCTGAGTTAACTTGGTGCACAGCACCCCCCCCCCCCCTCCCTGAACAAAATCCTGAATCCGCCCCTGAAACCTCATGGTGCAGCCAATTTAAATGTAAAGAATTCATTTTCCCTAATCTTACTTCAGTTTCCTGTACCTCTGCTTGCAGTTTCTTGTGCTGATGTCGGAGATAGAATGGCTTGAGCAGGAGCATCCATGGTACGCACAACACTGCTACTACCACAAGTAGAGGCTGGATAACATCCTGTTGGAATAATAAATAATTTAGATATTATTAATATCAATTAATACAGTTAATACCACTGCGTTAGTAAATAGAGCTAGAGATATTTCAAAAAGGTTGTCGGAGGCAAAGGCGATAAGTGAGAGATTATTAGGTTATTATTATTATTATTATTATTATTATTATTATTATTATTGAGTAATAAACCCGCATTACGACATTTTGAAATGAAGATAATCGAAGAGATTTGACGTTTCGACGTCTCGCTGGACGTCATCTAATAAATTCATTTTGAAAATAACGTCCAGCGAGACTTCGAAACGTTAAATCTCTTTGATTATTTTCATTGCAAATTACTGTTATTATTATTAATATTATCATTATTATTTCTATTATTATGTGCAGTACTAAAACGTATAGATGCAAAAAATCTATGTAAAGATTGTCTAAAAGGAAACTAACTACAATAAATTTAAATAGATGTCCCTATAAAATCATTGTCTTTAAAACGGTTAGGAAAAAAAAATATATATATATATATGATTATGATTTATGATTTATATAGCGCCCTTTAATATGTGGATATAATCAAAGGCGCTTTACATGGAGTTGTGAATGACAGATCGCTTTATGCAATTTACAAGCATGAGAGATGGTTAGTATGAAGTGTAGGCACTGAGGGTGGTCACTGCCAGGGTTTCTTTACGTCCTCAGTGGTTCTTTTATGTCCCCCATTTACTGTAGGTTAGGAAGGGTTAGGAGACAGGGCCTAC
This sequence comes from Actinia tenebrosa, assembly GCF_029948245.1. Taxonomy (NCBI): domain Eukaryota; kingdom Metazoa; phylum Cnidaria; class Anthozoa; order Actiniaria; family Actiniidae; genus Actinia; species Actinia tenebrosa. The sequence continues at coordinate 2,286,120 of NW_028292577.1, read as the reverse complement.
GGTTTAAAGTCCTTGTCCGAGAAGACTTGAAGGTCTAACCATTTGCAGATATTATTACAAAGGCAGCACCTTCTCCTCAGTTATTTTAAGACCCTGAGTGTTGGTCCAGCCGAGGCTTGAACCACGACCTCCTGCACAACAGACCGACGCTCTTACCAACTGAGCTAACCGAGCTAGCTGAGCTATATATATATATATATATATATATATGCATTCAGCTAAAATAAATTTCTAGCAACAAAAAAAACCCTCTATATTCTATAAATCTGTAACAGTATCCTAAGATTATATAAAAAAGTTTAAGCTTATATAACAGTTGCTTTAAATGTTCGTGCTATATGGAGCGAGTAAGAGATGATGGCTTTCTGCATCTTCTCCAAAACACACTTTGATCGGGCACCAACAAGCTTCTTCATAGTTTGCTCTAGCTTCTTTGACCATCCTCCCAATGCATCAATTATGATATTGCATTGCTGTACCTTGTAACCAGGGTGTTGTTGTTTTAACTCCAAGAGTAGTGCACCGTACTTGGTTGCCTTCTCCTCAACTTTCTTTTCACGATTCTCAATCCAGGGACAGCTCATTTCTACTGCCCAGACTTGCTTTGCCTTATGGTCCACGAATCGTACATCCACCCTATTGGCTTTGACGTAGGTGTGTTCAGCATACACCGGTACATCCCAGAAAGCTTTAGAATCATCCGACTCATAGATAGGTTTTGGAGTCACAGGTGAGTACCAAGGGGGAACACTTTCCACTAATTTAAGATCTTTGCACTTCTCAAAGAATAATATCTTCAGAGCAGCATTGTGTCGGTCCAAGTTCTTTGATTGAGCCAGTGTAGAACATCCTGACACAACGTGTGGAAGGGTCTCTGCTTCTTTACCGCACAACCTACAACTTACATCTCCCTGGGTGGTTTTGGTCTTGTGTGACGTATACACTTTGGTTGTCAATAGTTGTTCATAGAGCTCCATCATACCAGCAACTGTATGAGTTGGTGCAGTCGTCCAATCTTTCATCCATGCAAAACATGCATCTTGACTAAGTACTTTATCTTTCCAACGCGATGAGAGAAATCAACCATGCCATTTCTCTGCGTTTATCGTCTCCTGTAGCTAGTCTACCAGTGCTCTCTTCAATTGTTCTTTAATTTTCGTTCCTTCAATTTCTACTTCTGGTTTTCTGGTCAAAGTAAATGATGGATTTGGATACTTTAGAGATAACTTTATCTTCAGCTCCTCTGCATATTTGTGTGCATCAGTTAGTAGTGACGAATGGCCTTCCTCCGCTGCTCTCTCCTCAAACATCTGGACAGTTTTCATCGTAGTGTCTGCATTCTGGTAGAGCTTTACAGCAGCTTTAATCTTTGTAAGCTTGTACTCGTATTTATAATTATAATTATTATTATTATTATCATCATTATTATTATTATTATATAAGTATAAGTATAAGCATAGGTGTTGGCGTTGGCGTTGGTGTTGGCGTTAGCATTAGCATCGTTGCATTTCTTATAATTATTATCCTTGTCAACAATACAGAGGTTAGCATTGGAATATCAAGTGCTGTTTCTTTTTTTCTTAACTATTTTGAGCGTTGATTATTTGTGTTTAGTCGTATGCCCATAATTCCTTTCGATCTTGAAATCCTCAATTTACTATTCCTTATCTCCTTTGGCTCTGTCAACCTTATATGAAATAGTTTTCAAAGGAGTGTAAGAAGTGTTGTTGGAATCATCAATCTACTATTGCTTATCTCCTTTGGCTCTGTCAACCTTATATGAAATAGTTTTCAAAGGAGTGTAAGAAGTGTTGTTGGAATCATCAATCTACTATTGCTTATCTCCTTTGGCTCTGTCAACCTTATATGAAATAGTTTTACAAGGAGTGTAAGAAGTGTTGTTGGAATCATCAATCTACTATTGCTTATCTCCTTTGGCTCTGTCAACCTTATATGAAATAGTTTTCAAAGGAGTGTAAGAAGTGTTGTTGGAATCATCAATCTACTATTGCTTATCTCCTTTGGCTCTGTCAACCTTATATGAAATAGTTTTACAAGGAGTGTAAGAAGTGTTGTTGGAATCATCAATCTACTATTGTTATCTCCTTTGGCTCTGTCAACCTTATATGAAATAGTTTTCAAAGGAGTGTAAGAAGTGTTGTTGGAATCATCAATCTACTATTGCTTATCTCCTTTGGCTCTGTCAACCTTATATGAAATAGTTTTCAAAGGAGTGTAAGAAGTGTTGTTGGAATCATCAATCTACTATTGCTTATCTCCTTTGGCTCTGTCAACCTTATATGAAATAGTTTTCAAAGGAGTGTAAGAAGTGTTGTTGGAATCATCAATCTACTATTGTTATCTCCTTTGGTACTACGTCAATCTTATATGAAATAGTTTTCAAAGGAGTGTAAGAAGTGTTGTTGGAATCATCAATCTACTATTGTTATCTCCTTTGGCTCTGTCAACCTTATATGAAATAGTTTTCAAAGGAGTGTAAGAAGTGTTGTTGGAATCATCAATCTACTATTGCTTATCTCCTTTGGCTCTGTCAACCTTATATGAAATAGTTTTACAAGGAGTGTAAGATATGTCATTCTTACCTGTCCTGAATATAGCGAGTCTTTACCTTCGATACTTTTTCCAAACCTCAAAAACATGTTGATGGTTGCCAAAAGCAGACTTGGACACTGTAAAAATACAAGTTGAGAAAGAGTATTGGATTAGTTGGGTTCTCAACTTACATACTGTCTGCGACAGGGCAGAAAAACGGGTTCTACTTTCGACGTTTATGCATTAATAAGCTTTATATTTCATAAACAGGCTCTTTTGGGGCTGATTAACAAAATACCAAAATTTGGGGAAATTTAAGGAATGTGTATTTGAGATATAACGCCCTGAACGTTGGGAAAGATGATATTTTGATCAGCACAAAAACTAACATTAATGTTTTTCGCTAATACCTCGAAGTAGAATTGCTCGAGGATAGCAGAATTTTGTAAAGAGCTTAAAGCACAAGAGACACGAATGAAACACTAAACGTTTTTTAGCATGAATGAGAGATGAAAAAAATTGCGAAAGTAGCAGCCTTGTCGTTTTTCTTCTCTGTCACTGTCCACCCAACAACAACCTACCATTAATAACTAACCAATAATCTACTGACAACAACCCAGGAACGTAGAAGCGTAGGTTACATTGAAAAAAGTTAGAAAGCGCATGCCTGCTGGAATCTGTTGTTCTTCTCTTTAGAATTATAAGAACAGTAAATTTGAAAAATCCTTTCTCAAAAAAGTGGGGGGCTATTATACTGTAAGCCCCCCCCCAGCCCCCTTGGCTCCTACATTCCTGCAATCTCACTGTCAAGCTGCCAACGTCGTACAGACAGCCTATTGATGCACACCTGATACCCTACCGACATCATGCATAGGAACTCAACAATGCTACATCAGGCTTTTGGGGGATCTTTCTGTCATTATGGATCGTCCATTTCTAGGGGTATATGGGGGTGGGATTTAGGAGGGGCCCATGCAAAAAAATATGGCATTTGAAGGGGGCAACCCAAGAATAATCCCCCTCCCCTCCCCCAACCACACCTTTTCCCCCACACCCCTATGCCTGTAAAAAAATGAACAGTCTCTTACTTACAGTTTTTCTATTGACATTGAAAGCTATCCACTTGTAGAATATCAGGATCACAAGATAACCAAAGATACAGCCCAAGAAAAGAACCTGGAATAGAAAAGTTATTATCTCATTATGCTAAGGAGACCACGAAAAATAAAAATAGAAAAAAAGATGGAACGAACTGGTCTAAGACGATTAAGAGAGGATGTCAGCAAAAATCGACCAAAATCAAATTTTGCCGGCAACAGCCAAAAAATCGAATTCGTTCATATTTTGGCATTAGGAAGACCTTGATGCGATATAAACCGTGGTATACTTCATTTGCCAAAATATCGCTTTATTTCCGAGAAAAACGAGAAAAACAAATTCGTGCATAATTGACTCTCTGAGAGAGTCAAAATATACTCCAACTTTGGGGGCCTCGCGCGCCTTTGCAAAAATATCTACAGACTCAATCTTGGGAAATTATTTGGGATAGTGTTTTAACATTAAAAAGATGGAATTTCACGGTGTTCGAATAAATTCATAGTGGCGAAAAATATTTATTCACCAGGGTACTTTGACTTCGCGTCAAAAATGAGGAATTTTCAAAAAATGATTTATCCGTGTGCTAAATAAAATAAAACGTTGATATTAAGAAATTGAAAAGCTAAAATAATGTTCTAATCGTGGGTGAAGTCATTTTTGGGGGTTTTTGTTCTGCGATGAGAAATAAAATCTAAAAGTTACAGAAATTTTGAAGAGCTCAGACGGTCGGCCAAATCAAAGCGATTGACAAATTTGCATAACTTTTTGGATTTTTAAATCTTAATTTGGCTAAGTATCATAAAAACATCATCAGCATACAAGTTCAATGTAATATAATGACAAATACCGCAAGAATTTCGTTTTTACATTTGATTTTACCTAGAATTTAACAACAATTTATGCCCGGGAACTTCTGTTTACAATCATTTAGTGACTGAGCGGCAGGGCTGAAATGTGTAACGCGACAGATTTAGTTTTTGCAATTTAAAAATAAAGTCTTTTTCTTTTCAATTTCAGAGAAATAAAAGTATTTATTTGTTTGTTTGTCTCTTTAATTTTTCAAGAGAAATCGAAAAATGATTCAACCCCCGTTTCAATGACTTTTTTCGAGTGGGAAATTGATTACAATACAAAAACTAACTTCAGGGGAGACTTTGATAGATGACTGACACATGAAATTAAATTGCCGCAATTCTTTTGTATAATGCCGCAAACAACATCCATTCTTCAGTCATTAACGCTTTTATCCACGTTATGATTTGCTAACTTTATTTCCATGGAAGTTTGTTGCTCCTTTAAATCGATTATTGGTGGATTATGTGGTTATAGCAGAAAAGATAGGACGCAAGATGCTCTCGTTGTTCCCTTGCTTTCATGCACTAAGGATATAGCTCGACACAAGACTTTGTTTGGTTTCTCTGGATTTGAAAGTGAATTCGATTTGATTCTTGGTCGTGCAGGACAGTTCAGACGACCAAAAGAAATAAATGATTGGACGATATGTCCCCATCATCGCTCAATACTTGGACTAGGGTGGACAAGGGGCTCTAGTACTAGATGTAGAGTTCCCGCATCGATCTCAAATCATGGCCAATCAAAATCGAAGTGGCCAAAGAGCGACAAGGGCATTGGAAAAGACGAGTCGGAATTGATATTCAAGAAAACAGGAACTTTTATTCCATCTGGAGCAGGTAACGTTTTTGCATGCTTATGATTTCTTCTCAAAACGCATGTTTCTATATCAGTCCCGTTAGCAGGGCCGTAACTAGGGGGGGGGGGGTGCAGGGTGCACGTGCACCCCCCCCCCCCCCCCCCAAATAAAAGGTTAAGGTCCGCTCATCCATCTCCTTTTTTTTTTTTTTTTTGTGGTTCTGCTTTCTTCTGGTTACCTTTTTATTATTATTTTTTTATTATTATTTATTTTTGTTCTGCTTTCTTAAAAGAAACGATCAATGGTCCGATTTTCATGCACCCTCCCTGTAAAAGTTCTGGTTACGGCCCTGGAAGTAGTATTTTAAGTCGTAGTGTGCATTGTTTGGCAGGTATCTGCGTGAGTTGCAGGAAAAAAATAAGAGAGATGGTCAGTAATATTGACACACAGAAATCTAGAAGTTCGTTTGTAGATGAGGAATGCATTGACGCGGAAACAGAGACACTCGAAAAACTAAAGCATTTGAGAATAGAGGTAGGTCTGCCAATCTAAGCCTTTATTTAAAAAGGTGCTAAAATAATCCAATCCATCCTTCTCATTCCATCTATTGTATATCCAACCAACCAACCAACCATCCATCTATCCAATCTCATTCCAATCCATTCTTCTATATCTTCTATATTCCTTTTATATTCCATCCATTCTTCTATATCCCATCTATTCCATTCCCTTCATCACATTCCAGTCTATCCATCCATTTCAGCCAATCCTCCATACATCCATCCCTCCATCCAACCGTCTATCTCAGACCCGCATCAAGGAACGCAGCAAGGCCCACAGCTTAGAAATATGGGAAGGGGAGAGGGGGGGGGGGGGGGGAGGTGGGAGACAAAACAACTTTTTTTCCGGAAGACCATAATATACTCGCCTAATATACTCAACTTTGCCTTGTACCTTTTTTTTAAAAAATAGAAGAAGCTGAGTGGGGGGTGGACCTGAATTTATCACATTCCATGCACCCTTATTCCAATTTATTCATACACCCACTTAAAAAATATAAAGATTTATATTTCTTTTCCCGGTTTTAGGAAAAGAGGAGTAAAGAGCAAAACGAAGAAGAAGAAAAAGAAGAGGAGGTGTTCTTTAAACAGCCATTACCTTTAAGTCCAACAAATATTTCAATGTCTTCTACGTGGACGAATACGCCAGTGAGTCAATATCACGAAGAGGACATTTCTAGTGTAACTGTTGACGGTTCTTTTCTTTTCGATTTGTCACCAAGAGAAAAACTCAATGCTTATTTAGCATCAAGAGATGTTAGTCCTGTCCGCTTTGTGCTAGCAACCCCATGGGACGAGGCATCTGAACGCTCGAGACGTTATTACAAAAGAAAAGGAAAACAAGTGGTTGCTTCATGCTTAGAGGAAGTTGCTCCTGGGCAGTCCGACAAGATCTTTGATTCTTTAGCAAAATCCAATCTTAAACATGGCGATACTACTTTTGATTTTTCATTGATGGAAGCCCTTTGTGAATGTTACAATAATGCCAATCATTGGAGCACTAGGAGACAGATCCTCTCCCTTATGGCAGATAAAGTAAGCTTCAATGATTTAAAGAGATGGATACCCGACATATCGATGTACCGCCTTAAAATAGCGCGGCATCATCGTTTACTTCATGGTCGAGGTTCTGTTCTCTCGCCCGTAAAGAATACGCGCATGTATATAAAACCCGAGAAACTAGAGCACTTTTTGACATTCATTACGAGCTCTCACATAGTTCAAGATTTACCTTTCGGAGAAAGAGTACTCAAGTTGTCGTCAGGCTGTGAGCTAAAAGTTCCAAATGTGGTTCGAACTCTCATACCGGAACAAATAATACGTCAATACCAAAGTTACTGCTCGGAAACAGGTTTTGACCCAGTAAGCCGTAGCACATTGCTCAGGATCCTCAGTGCCTGCTCTGCGTCCGTCCGCAAATCCCTTCAAGGGCTGGACTATTTTTCAGCAAATGGAGCCCAGTCCTTTGATGATCTAGAAGACGTGGTGGAGACACTTGGGGATAGTTATGGAAAGGGACTAACGTGGGCGAACATGACTAATGAAAAGCTAAAACAAGCGAAACGATACCTTAAAAGCGATTATAAGGTAAAACTGAATTTTAAAACTCAAGTATTAAAGCTAACACCACAACAAACACAAGAAAACTGACAAGACAAAAAACAAACAAACAAACAAACAAACAAACAAACAAAAAATGAAAAAAGAAAGACAAGAAGTTAATGCATTTTCCTCCTCCTGACGACTATCTTTTTATTTTATTTTAGGTGCATGTTTCAAAAAACTCGGTGGTTGCCGATCACTGCAGAGTGTTCGCTCTCAGTTCCCCTGACGACCCCTGCTTCGAAAAGTGTTGTGATCACGAACATAATCTAAAATGTGATAGATGCAGCATCTTCCCTAGTGCTCTTGAAGAAATACGTTCAGCCATTAAAGGCGTTGACTGCTCATTAGAAGAAAGAGAAGAGATGGAGTATACCATAGATCAATCCGCTCAAAATATCGATGCGTGGAAAGCTCATCTTCTTCGAACCATCAACCAGGATACCGCAAAACATGAAATATTGAAAAATATGGATGATCAATCAGTGGTTCTTGTATCTGATTGGGCCATGAAATTCGTACCGCGAAAGTTTCGCGAAAGCCAAAGAGATTGGTTTGGAAAGCGCGGGATTTCCTGGCACCTTACAGTTGCTGTAACGAAACCAAAGGATAATGACATAAACATGTTGACTTTTGTTCATGTTTTTGAAAGCTGTACTCAGGATAGTCCCACAGTCTTGGCTATTTTCGATGATGTCCTCCAGCAACTCAAGAGTATTTTATCAAGTGTAAAGTTTGTCTACATGAAACAAGATAACGCTGGATGCTATCATTCGGCACCAACTATGCTTGCTATAAAGCACATTGCTACGAAACACGGAATCTGCCTTTCTCGGATCGACTTTTCGGATCCACAAGGAGGGAAAGGCGCATGTGATCGAAAGGCCGCGAACATCAAAAATCACATGAAAAGATATTTGGACTCAGGCCATGATATCGAAACAGCCAAACAAATGAAACAAGCAATTGAGTCATCTGGAGGCATACCGGGCGTAACAGTGACTTTGTGTGGCCCACAATCTACATCAGGCTTCAAATCTGTCAAATTTGATGGAATTAGCTATATTAACAATATCCAATACAGCGAAGAGGGAATGAAAATGTGGAGAGCCTATGAGATTGGTCCTGGGAAATCCATCAATTGGAATGACCTAAGTCTCCCAACCGGCATACCCAAACTAAACAAAACGTCGGATGATAATAGCAACAAAATCTTATTTGTTCCTGTAAAACCCCGAAAAGGCCCAAAAAGTTCAAAATTAGAGAGCAAAGATGATGCCAGTGACGATGATGATGAAGGTAATAGCATTGATGATTGTTATGATAATGATGATGACAATGATGATGGCGATGCTGGTGGTAATGCTGATTGTGGCAAAGGCGACGCTGAGGATCTACAGGCAGATGCTGATAAAAAGCTGTTCTGTTGTCCAGAGGAGGGCTGTACAAAGTCGTTTCAGCGGTATTCTTCACTTGAAAAACATCTGGACATTGGAAAACACAAGTATTCCCTTGAACTTCAGACATTTTATGACAAATCAATGATAGGTTACGCCTCAAAACTCGAAAAGGGGATGAGTGAAGTTCCAACATTCCCTCAGCCAGACACGCTTGAATCAGAAAATAGTATGGCAGATTCAGTATTTCCGATGGGTTGGGCCTTGAAGTCTACAGGAAAGAGGAAAAGGTTTACTGAAACCCAAAAAAACTATCTCATGGAAGTCTTTAAAAATGGTGAATTAACTGGGCAAAAAGCAGATCCACGAACTGTATCTAAGTCAATGAGAAAAGCCAAAAATGCTGATGGCTCTTGCATGTTCCGGAAAGAGGATTTTCTATCTTCTCAGCAAATTTCAAATTTTTTTTCTCGCTTAGCAAAAGCAAAAAATCTAGACTCTTATGAAAAAGATGTAATGGGAGGAAATGTTGGAGAAATTGTGAACAGAGATGTGCAAGAACTGACGGATGAAGTGATGAATGCAATTACTCTTCAACACCCAATAATGTATCACACTTACGACATCTGCAAAATGTCTTCACAATCAAAACTTCCAAGATTCTCTATTGCCATGCTGAAAGATATTTGTGCTGCTTTCGAACTTGATATATCCAGTATTACAGTCAATCGCAAAATGCCGTACATCGATATTCTCAATGAACTTGTCAGGCAATGTAGTTGTGCAAGCAGTACATAAAACTATAGTCCAGCCTTGTAGCCGGTTTATTTCGAAAGCAGGTATAGTCCGCGCTTTAGAAGTCGAATCAATTATATGGTTACTTAATTGTCGTATACTTAACTATGATATGCCTGGTTGAATCAGATTTCTGTGATTGCTGTATTTATATATACAAATACAGCAATATGTAGAGACTTTAACTAAAATAATGATAAATCAAGTTTTTTCTAGTATACTCGATAAGAGTATTGCTTGAAAAAATATAGGCAGATGATAGTGACAAAATTGCTGCAAACGTCAATTTTTTCCGATTGATAAAACAACGGTTAAAGTCTGTTGTGAAGAATTATTCAACTCGGAACTTGTCTCAGATCTAGGACTGGGACTATGCGTTTAGGATTATGATCACAAGCCGGTTGAATCCGATTTAAACGGTTTGATTGCCTTCGATCTCTCATTCAGATTCTCACTCGAAAATAGTCGATTTTCGATTTCTCTTGAAAAATTAAAGAGACAAACAAACAAATAAATACTTTTATTTCTCTGAAATTGAAAAGAAAAAGACTTTATTTTTAAATTGCAAAAACTAAATCTGTCGCGTTACACATTTCAGCCCTGCCGCTCAGTCACTAAATGATTGTAAACAGAAGTTCCCGGGCATAAATTGTTGTTAAATTCTAGGTAAAATCAAATGTAAAAACGAAATTCTTGCGGTATTTGTCATTATATTACATTGAACTTGTATGCTGATGATGTTTTTATGATACTTAGCCAAATTAAGATTTAAAAATCCAAAAAGTTATGCAAATTTGTCAATCGCTTTGATTTGGCCGACCGTCTGAGCTCTTCAAAATTTCTGTAACTTTTAGATTTTATTTCTCATCGCAGAACAAAAACCCCCAAAAATGACTTCACCCACGATTAGAACATTATTTTAGCTTTTCAATTTCTTAATATCAACGTTTTATTTTATTTAGCACACGGATAAATCATTTTTTGAAAATTCCTCATTTTTGACGCGAAGTCAAAGTACCCTGGTGAATAAATATTTTTCGCCACTATGAATTTATTCGAACACCGTGAAATTCCATCTTTTTAATGTTAAAACACTATCCCAAATAATTTCCCAAGATTGAGTCTGTAGATATTTTTGCAAAGGCGCGCGAGGCCCCCAAAGTTGGAGTATATTTTGACTCTCTCAGAGAGTCAATTATGCACGAATTTGTTTTTCTCGTTTTTCTCGGAAATAAAGCGATATTTTGGCAAATGAAGTATACCACGGTTTATATCGCATCAAGGTATTCCTAATACCAAAATATGAGCGAATTCGATTTTTCGGCTGTTGCCGGCGTATGGTCGATTTTTGCTGACATCCTCTCTTAATCGTTTTCTGTCTTATCGTTAAATTGTAATCTTTCCTTCTTTATTAGGAACTCTCTAACGCAATCAAATAAACGAAACGAAGAGTAAGACGAGTGTATTTTTTACCGCTATACCGCACCAATATGAACCGGTTCCAAAGTATTTTGGGATTTTCCATTTTAGAAAATAATGAATTAGAATGGTTTTATTAGCCAAACTAGCATGCCAATGGATGAACTGCCATTCGTTGTTTATCAATTTTTTTAAACACTAGCAAACTTCAGCGAAAATTTCATTTTCTTGGTTCAAAAACCTAAGAAAGGGACTTTGAAAGCTACTTCAATAAATAGGCAATACGCAAGTATGGTCCTCCTTTACTTTAATCAACACGCAAAATATCTGTGTTTACAATATGTACATTATGAAGGCATGGATAAGGATAAACAAAATGAAGGGTTTTTCAGTGATCGCTTGCCATGGTTATTACAAAACAGTGTGAGAAGACACGGTTCAGTGTTTTTTGTAAATGCAATGTTAAAACTGGCTTAAAATTAACACTTTTAATCCTTCACGTCCATCTGTATGCTTTTTTATTACTAAACAAGCTGTATAAATCCTCCTATACAAGCTATTTGGCATTATATGATAAATTTTACCACCACATTGCTCAAAATTTTTGAACATACTCAAGGCACCGTAAAATTAAGACAGAAATACAATGTATGTCCATGGGAGTGCTCAAAATTTTTGAGCATACTCAAGTCATCATTAAATTAGGACAGAGATACAATGTATGTCCATGGGAGTGCTCAAAATTTTTGAGCATACTCAAGGCACCATAAAATTAAGATAAAAAAAACAATGTATGTCCATGGGAGTGCTCAAAATTTTTGAGCATTCTCAAGGCAAACAAATTACTTATGTATTTGGATGTTTACGAAAATTACGCTTTGAATTCCTTGTTATTTTTACTTGAAAAACGAAAGATAATTACAGATAATCCAATAAATATCAGATTTAGTGAAATTTACCTTGGATGTCTTTCATTAAAATCCAAATTTTGAAGATTACCGAACTTTTTAAGGACAAATCTACAACATTGCAAAACAGACTTGAAACTGGTTTAAAAAAAACGGTAAGCAAAATATAATCTTACTTTTACTTCTTTTTTACATAAAGATATTTGGTTATCTATATGAAGAGTCTTGTTTTTACATGGACCGTATTTTTACCGCAATGAAAATTGAAAAAGAGAAATGTCCCTGAAATAAAATTCCTCCGAAACTTTCTCCGATTAAAGTTGAGTTGTGATCTGGAAGTTTCTTGTTTTAAGTTCAATGATTTTCGCTTTGTTTACATCCTCAAATGTAGCACAAAACCAGTTTTTTTGTTATGACTTTGCCACTCGAACTCCTTCATACTTCCTTCTATCGATAATGATGATTTTTGAACCAAAACTTTGCAGTAATCACTCGTAGTAGTTTTGAAGCTTCATTGCACAGTTTTTAGTTTGAATATCTTCAACTCAAAAACCAGTTTTTATCAGTTGTTTGATTTCGTGAGCCTGTCGCAGCTTTTGATTGGCTAACAGACAAAATCTAGTAAAACTGGTTTTCCTTGAATTCTTGATCAACCTCTGATCGACCTTGCATCATCTGCAAAGTAAGTGATGACTGAAATCGTTGAAAATCAGCTGCAAAATGCAGCGTTTTTCAATACTACTTTAATCGTAAAATTGAATTCGTGACATTTACCAGAAGCAAAAGAAGGCCTTATCAAGCAAATTGAATGGAATACCAGTGAAATATAATCATTTGAAAGGAAGATCTTCGTTCACCATGCATGCATAATAATGTAAACGAAGGTGTGTTTTTCTCACAAAAATGATTAAATAAGACGGAATTCTTTTGAAGATATCCTTTTTTGAATAAAATAATTTAGTTGAGCAGTAAGTAGTGCTGCACGGAAATCTACAAGTTCTTGTGAGAAACGTTTCTTAGCTTACTATCGCTTAGCTTACTATTTAACCTGGAGATTTACCTTAGCATTTCAGTGAGTGTTTTATATTGCACTTTTCAATTTACTCCTGCTTTTTGTGTTTTACTCAATAAATGTTCATCTTTTCACATCATTGTAGTGCATGTTTTAATATTTTAAGATAGTGAAACCAGTAAATTTATAATTGAGGTTGTTTTTCCAGCATTTTCCGGTGGAATCTTAACTAGTCTATTTGTCACATCAATAATAGTCTATCCATATAAAAGTTTACTTTCTAAACCTTTTATTTTAAAATGCTTGGTCATTCTTTTCCACCAGAGTGCTCAAAATTTTTGAGCATTGCCGTGGACAGAATGACAAGCATGACCTTCCATCAGAGTGCTCAAAATTTTTGAGCATTGCCGTGGACTGAACGGATGACAAGAAGCATACCTTCCACCAGAATGCTTCATTTTTTTTCAATAAAAACTACTCAAATGAAATTTCAAATGACATGATGGAGATACTACCTAAAGTTTTTGTTTCAAAATGAAGTGCAAAAACATTTGTACTGAAAAATCAACCAAAAAAATCAATTCGATTGCCATGGTTAACATAAACCTGCGATAATGATAACAAATCGCTGCTAATTTTCTAAAATGGAAAATCCCAAAATACTTTGGAACCGGTTTATGGTAATTTATATGTGCACGGCGGCATTTCTTTTGTATTCTGTTTATTGGACAAGCGTTCAAGCCTAAATACATATTTGCAAACTTTATTTCAAGTGGGTAGACAAATTTAGTACAAAATTAGTTGATCACTGGTTTTAAATTTAGCTCATAATATCAATGTTAAATTAATAATTATAAGATTTTCAACTATATATAAAATTGAAATTACAAATAATCATGCGATCGAAGACAAACACAGAAATAACTGGAGACAGCAATACAGGTATACAATTCGAAATTCAATTTATAATTACGATATCATTAAACTAAATAGTAAACTATACGAGAAATGATCACAAGTTCAAAATAAAAAAAAATAAAAAATGAATGACTGGATACAGCCACACACGGTTCCAGCTCATGCAAGGAACTGTATGCAATAAACACTGAATTGCAAGAGTCATTAGTACAACTCGCGGTGTCCAACACTCCCTATTTAAAGCCCCGTTTACACTAGCGAGTTTTGCGGCGATTTTTGCTGCGATTTTTTCGGCGATTCTGTCCATATTAAATAATGGTAAAGAATTTACTTGTAAAGTTTTATTCAGGATACCAAGATTTTCCTAGACGAATGTCTCTTTTGAAGGATGAGACAAAAGATTTCATATTTCCGAAAATATCGCAGCAAAAATCGCCGCAAAAATCGACAGTGTAAACTGGGCTTAACAATTACACTACAAGGTCGAGTTTTGTATGAGTCAATAGATAGTCGATGAGACGCGTAGCGCCGAATCGACTATTTGACTCATAGAAAACGAGAACAAGTAGTCTAATTGTTTTAGCATAAACCTACTAGCTAATATTAAGGCACTGCCTAAAAGCGAAGCTCCCGATATGCATAGCTAGTGTCACGTGATCGTCTTTCAACCAATGAGAGTGTCCGTTATATCGTCAAAATCCGATAACAAATGATGTTACACAAGGAATGTGAAATATGATTAGCAGAAAGGCGTAAGACTTGAAGTGATAGTCCATTAAAACCAGTTCCCTTTGCCTTCACGTTTTCTAGATATTCCGCAGCAACATTACTAATTTTCTGAAGAAAACAAGAGGATAGTAAATGATTGGAGGGAGGTTGGGTTAGCATTTACAGATGATTGGCCATTGTGTTTTAATATTTTAGATTTGAGCACAACAGGAGCACGCAAGAAATGCTCCTGACGGCCTTAGCAATCTCCATCGGACCCCATTTAGCACAGTGGAGTAGGGGAAGACCCATAAATCGTAGCAGCGTTTGTCGTTGACTTAAAGACTTTCCAAAGTTCCTCAGGGTCGTTTCTATCGTCGTGAATAATTTGATTGTAAAAGTGACTTTCAGACTTTTAACAATCATATAATTAACTCTATTTCTATAGAAAGCGGTAAAGACATTCCATGGAATCAAAAACCAGCTTTGACTTGGTTTCTTACGCTCTCTCTTGTCTTCATAAGCATAAGAATATCTTGGGTTAGCCAAGGAGGAAGGATTTGATGCTTTACCCCATGGTGCACACGATGGTCTGTTGTTATGGCTTTTCCTCTCGCATCTCTCAAAACTGAGAGTTTTAGGCCATAAGGTTATCTTCTCGCGTTAAAAAATATTACATCCTTTCGCTGCGGTCGGTCGTAAAATATTTTTTACTACTCGAAGATAAACTTCTTCGCGCCACTGTGTGATTTCCTCTATGTATATAAAGGTCAAGGTTTCTTCCTAGGTAATAATATATAGACTAATTTGTCTTATTTTTCAAAGCAATTGTTGATTAAGAGAGATGACGGTTGAATTTTTGATTTAAAACGTGTAAAATCCGCCATTAATTGGTTTGCGCTCTATTCGCCGATCTTGTGACGTCACTTACTCAACAGACATCCTCTGAGCAGTAGTAACTAAAAAAACGACTTGCCGAGTATCTAGACTATGGTTAAAAACGAATTATAAAATGAATGTCCGGAGCATTTCACATGTATTTCCTCAGTGTTTTATATACGTTTGCTTGAGTAAGTGACCGTAATAAATGCTCAAAAATGTCCACCCGCCGGAGGAGAATTAGGAAACATTTTGATAATGGCGGACGCAAAGAAAAAGACGTTAACTTCTTCCGAATGTCCAAGCAAAGATCCAGAGTATTTTTCTGTTTATGATCATAACGATTATAATGGCAAGTTCTAACAATTTTATTATTTTTCTTTTCTTAGAACTTTCAAGTTCTAATGAAGGACCTGGTCAAGACAATGGAGGAAGGAGAGACTGCTGGAACAAAGCTTGTCTATTTAAAAGGCTTTTATACCTTTTATTTCAGTTCCATGATGCTTCGCCTGGTCTATTCTCCGGTGTACTTCAAACAACTTGGGCTCAGTTCAACATACACTGGTATATTAAATGGTGCTGGTCCGTTTATTAATGCTTTCGGGGGACTGTTGCTCTGCTACATTGCAGATAAAACAAATAAACATAAAACGATACTTTTAGTTTCTTTATTGGCTAATGTTGCAATTCCTTTGCTTCTGACCTTCCCACAGAATTCTTGTCTTAAAGCTGGATATCCTAAAGCCGCAATGCCAAACATGACAAAGAGCAAAGTAAATCTAGACGAACGGACGGAAAATTTGCGTGAAATAATGGCAGTGAAAAGCCACAATTCGAACTCACAGAATCAATTGGATGTAAAATCACTGCAGCTGCAAAATACAGGATCCACAATTAAGAAAAAGGAATACGGAAAACAGTCAGGAGTTAATAATCGTAATGCTATTCACAGTTCACTTTTAGGAGACTATATTACAGTGAAAGCAAGAAGACCTGCGACAGGATCTTTTCTCCGATCAGATAACGTCAAACATCGTTTCGCAAGCCGAGAACTCAGCACGAAGACGCCATTTAAACTGACACAAAGATCAAAGCCATGCAATCGATACCATTTCCGCAATTCTATAAGGAAAAATACTAAAAAACGACAACTAGTACCTGATAAAGAAACACAAACAAAAAACGATCAACGACAATTCATTGCGAAGAAACGAGATAACGACGCAGCATTTACACCCATAAAAAGAGGGAATATGCGAGAAAAAAGAAGCAACAAGCCAATTGATGATGATCACGGTGATGGCAACAGTGATGATTATGGTGATGTTGATACTGATAAGACCAATCTATTTCTTCTTCTATTGGCCATTATCGTTGTCGGTCAATTTGTAAGTAGTCCAAGTCGCAACCTTGCAGATACAGCAACACTGTTTTCTCTTCAAAACAACAAAGCCGATTATGGTAAAATACGACTATGGGGTAACGTCGGCCAAAGTTTTATCATCCCGTCTGTGTCACTACTCGTGTACTTCCTAAAAACGTCTGTATGCGGTACCAAAAAAGACAACTACAAAATGGCCATGTATATACTAGCTGGATGTTCGGGAATAGCTTTTCTCTTGGGATTCAAAATCATATTTCCCCCTACAATCTTGACTGATCATATTCGGGAAGCTGAAACCTCTAAAAAACAAGGATCTGTAGGAGAACTTGTTGTCCCTTTGGCAAACTGGAGCTTTCTGATCATTGTTTTCTTTTTGGGAACTTTTGAAGGTGTCTTCAACACTTTTATGTTTTGGTTAATCGTAGACCTAAATGAAGGCCAGTCTGCTCTCATTGTGGCCGTAGCAACCTTTCTCAGGAATGCAACAGCTTTTGTGACATTTGCAGCATCGTCGAGTGTCTTTCAAAAGTTTGGAGCAATCAATGCTATAAATATTTCTTTGGTTCTATATAGCGCTTCATTTCTAGTTTACAGTGTGATCACCAACCCATGGATTGCAATTATCCCAGAAGTTATTCAGTATGTCTCTTTTTCTCTGTCTATGGCGGCAAGTGTAACGTACATGGGTGAACGTGCTCCAGAGAATTTGGCTGCAACAGCGCAAGGTACCATAAACTTGAGTTTTCATTTTTTTATTCCTATTTAACTTGATTTTTTTCAGTTCAAACTCGTTAAATAATAAGATATCTTTAACGGCTCACTGATAATTCTAATTCGGTGGTCTCCGTAAGGGAGATTTCATTTTTGCCGGACGATTTGTTTACCTTTTAGGGATTCATCATCGATCTTTTGATCACAAGTAACCCAACAGCTTCAAAAGCTCACTATAGCTTACTTTAGGTGTTTTGTTCCTACCTTTTTTCAGGGATTGTCCAATTTATGTACTCCGGATTTGGACAAGGTGTTGGGCCGATAGTAGCTGGTCTGATTATACAGATGATAGGTACTCACTACACATTCCTTGCATTCGCTGTCATATCATTATTGGTACTGGGGTTTTCGGTAAGCGTCCAGTTAATTCTATGGAAGCGTGAAACGAAGTTGTACCAAAAAGTATCTACAGACGAGGACATAAAGTAGGCATGAGGCATCCGGATTCCGGGGTACCAGAGGGCGGGCGAGCGAAAGGGTGGCTTCGTGGTGGCTTCCTCCTTTCCTTCCTCTTTCTCTTTTCTCCCTACTTTCCTACGTTGCAGTCTGATACCCAACATAGATCGGATATGAAATGTGAACAGATAAATAGAAAAAAGATCTGAGGAAGATTGCTAAGGTAGCTGGGGTATTTGCGGTGCATTTCTTAAAAATTGTTGTAAGCTTTCACTGAGTAAGAAATTTATGACCTTCCTATTAGTCAACAAGGAACTTGCTTTCTTCAAAATAAAAAGGTTTGACCCTCCACAAAAGTTCAAATTTTTACTGTTGACGCTCTCCTCGAAAGCCCAATCCCCCCACGTGAATCAGTTAGTATTAAAGATATAACCATCCATATGTATCCGCTTTCTATTGGGTGTGAAAATAGGCACGTCAGATAACAATACTTTAACAGGACCCTGGTGGCAGAGTAGACTCGATTTTTAGCCCTTTACGGCTCCAAAATGAGGGGGTGGTCAATCTCCGAGATAAAAGATCAAAAATTTCTTTTAATGCTACCGTTTGTAATTATACTAGATAAGTATCACGAGGTGAAAATATCTTAAAAATCGGCCGACCCCCATCTTTTAACCCTGCCCGGTTTTCTCGGACAACGACTCTAAATTGTCCCCAGTAAGGTGACCCCATAGGACTACCAGTTTCTTGCATGATAAATATTACGAGAAAGCCCGTCAAGCCACGTACCTTATGACAAGTTTTCAGTATTTTCTGTTTCGTTCCTCAGATCCCCAGTCAATGTAGCACGTGCTTTTCTCGAAATTTGCTCGCTGACAGATTACACGTTTTCTTTCAGGACCAATATACCTTTTAACCCAGCGCTTCACTTTTAGTCTTCATACAATCAATCGCTCTAATCGCTAACACACCACCAACGCTAACTGACCCAACTTAAAACTGTTCCACCCCCTTGTTGACGTCATTTCACACAATTTCTCACTGATCTCACATTGCTGTTAAATACCTATCTTCACATCAATTCAGCTTCACTTTCCATAATGATGATCAGTCTAGTCTTTCTGTAAGTGCAAACAGACATTGTAATTTAGCTTATATACTACCCATCAACTAAAACATTTTAGTAATAGTTTATGTTTTAACATCCAGATTTCGTGTTTTTTAAAGTGTTCTATTGTAAAATTGAATATACACTTACCTACTTGATTCTATAAGGCATATTTAATCAGTTGAGAGGGTTGGCTTGATATTTTGATGCCTCATCAACAATATATATATCATGCTAAGGCAACCCACTTCCATTCTAAGCGTAATGTTCAATCCAAAACGTCGAGTTGAAAGTAAAATTCGTCGATTTCTTCAACGAGGGGAGGGGGGGTACTCCCATATTTGGACTATACGTGGATGATCCGCTGAACACGGTATGATTTTTCGAGCTTCTTATCATAAACAGGGTATGCAATTTCACTCGAGTTACAAGTTCTTCCTGAGTTTCCTGTCATATTCAGTGATTCTGCTTTCGTATTGACCGAAACTGGTTATTATGGTCGTAAAAAAACGATATGCGAGATGACATGATAATTAAAACAGGAACTCAGTGCGATAAATTATGTATTTTGTTATAAACAGGGTCCACAAATTTGAGGTTTTTTATCATAAACAGGGTACCCCTTTCAGAATCCCAGCGCAACACCCCCCCCCCCCCCCCCCTCGGGAGTTCGTAATGTGAAACTCGTACGAGAAATTCATGGTGAAGGAGTTTAGAATGAATCAGTGACAAACTCGAATATAAAACATCAAATGACTGAAATAGAAAACACGTATGTTAAGACCTTGATGAAGCATGTAAAATACAAAATAGCAATATGAGATAATCTAATAGAGTGTAAAATTCATGTGATGAATTTCAAACAGTGCATTTTGGCGGGGATGGTACGCCATACCCTGAGACAGCTTTTACATAGTGCGTCCGATGATATGATCGGCAAATGACACTTGGCTGTCAATCACCAAACCAAGTTGCTTCTTGCTTTATCGCTTCGTTTTCAGATGTCTTGATAGATAACTGCCTTTCCTCAGACGACAGTTTAGCAGCCAAAGGTTTTCCAGTGACTGACATAGTTTTAGTCTATGATTCATTTAATGGAAGTTTGTTAGCATTTATCCATTTTAGGACATCATTCCAAACACAATTTAAGGTGTTATTAACATTGTCCATGAAGGACGCACTACCAGAGTAGGATAAGCTTGTGTCGTCAGCATAAAGGTCTTCATGCACTTCGGAGGACTGTATATGCAATGAAAAATCATTAATACAAATAACGAAAAATAATGGTCCCAGTAGACTTTTGCTTGAGATAAAATCCCTAAAACTCAAAAAATTACTTAGAACATATTTCAATAGAAATAAATATACAAATGAATTTTTTTTTATTTTTTTTTCTTTTTACATTCAGTAACATAAACAGCCGTATTTAGCATCCATAAAAGAACTCATAGCGCATTCAACGGCTTTCAAAATCAGAGGAAGAATTGATTTATAATTGAAGTGAGTGGAGTGCACGAGTTCTTGAATTTGTTCGATTCTTGTAGACATTGCCTCTTCAAGGCTTTCAAACTATAAGATTCATGGACCGACAAGTTTCGAAAAACCTCTAAATCTTTTAGTGTGGGCCTACCACGAATGGCGAGTGCGTTTGTATGTGGGATGATCGTATAAGGCATAGCACTCTCCAAACATTCACGCAGCACCTTTATAATCCCACGAACCGAAGCAGAAGTAACGAGGGAAGCAGGAGATTCTTATCCCCAGTTCCCAGTGACTCAACTAGGAACGCCTGGGACCATGACCCACATTTTGGCGGCCAAATACGACGACAAAGAACGCGGCCTGCAATTTTAGACTCGGGTTCCTACGGAAACCCGAGTAATAAAAAGAGAACCTTATAATTATGCAAGTACTTTACAGACATTTCAATGTTTTTTGGTTTTAACAAACTGGAAGTGATTAGTGTTATGTTATAAATATTCATGAAATGTTCAAGTGACATCATATAATTAACGCTGCTGTTATTAAAAGATGCGTAGTTCTAATAACCGTTAAAATGCTGTTTTAAATGAGCACAGACTGAAGGAGGTAACTTCCTACAAGTATCTTGGAGTTTATGTTGACAGCTGCCTGAACTGGTCTACCCATATTGATTACCTGTGCAAGAGAATTTACCCAAAGCTGAAAATCTTAAATAGACTGTCAGGCTTTCTTAGTCAAAACATGCTTCTTAAGATATACAAAATTACCATACCACCTATTTTCGATTATGGTTGTATAGTGTGGATGGAGTGTTCAAAGAAACTGTCTGATAAATTGGAAGGATTGCAAAATCAAGCTTTAAGAATAATTTTGCATAAGAACCGGAAAACATGCTCTCAAGTATTGCGAGACAACTTAGGCATCTTAACCCTGCACAATCGCAGGCGATTTCTGCGTTTTATTCTGATATTTAAAATTATTAATAACAGTTGTCCAAAACAATTACAAGGAAAATTAACAAAAAGATCTGCAATGCATTACAAGAACTTTAAGAGGCTCTTGTATTCTAAACATTCCAAGAGCGAAGTCTGCAACTGGGGAAAAGACCTTCAAATTCTCCTCTGCTAGAGATTGGAACAGCCTACCACGTGAGATCAGAGAAATTAACAAGCTAAAGACGTTCAAGTTAAAAGTGTATCACCTTCTTTTAAAGGAGGATAGGAACAATCACATATGCAAATTAAATAATTAGAAATGTGTACCTTATTATTAATTAGTTTTTTAAAATCCTATACTTATTGATTACTTGTAATATTTCATATGTTTCATACTATTTCATACTAATAATTACTACATAATTATTATTCATCATTTTATTTATTTATCTATCTATCTATTCATTCATGCATGCATGCATTCATTCATTCATTCATTCATTTATTTATTTATTTATTTATTCACTTTTTTTTTTTTTTTTTTTTTAATCATAATCATATTTTTAAATTTTATATTTTTAGTGTTTTTTTACATCACGTGCAGTGACATAATATTGTAAATATATTATATAGCTTACATAAGTATAGTTTATTTTATCATGTTGCACATGGGTTTATACCAGATTGTTCCTTTGGTTCGACCTGATCCATTTCTTTAATGCAGTTTTAAATAAAGTCATTATTGTTATTATTATTACTATTATTATTATTATTATTATTATTATTATTATTATTATTATTATTGCTCTCAGTGGTTTGATTACAGTGGCGGATGCAATGGGACAAGCGATGGGGAGGGGAAGGAGGAGGGGGGGGGGGGGGGGGAGGAAATGGAGAGAAGGTGCATTCTCATGAACTTGTTGTGGTTATTTTACAATTTAGAAACAATACTAGCAACAGCCTTATCAGCCAAGTTTGCTGTGTCCACTGCAGAGCCCCAAGAAAGATAAATCCCGCTCCCAGCATGTCCATAGTTATGAATTAATGCTGGACATTCAGGGTCGATCTCATTACGGATCTCATCCTTACGAGCTGGGCGTAGTCCGGCAATAACTTGTTCCACATCTTTATAATCAAATGCTCGCAGTGGAGGAAACAAAGCCTTGGCGTTGTCAAGCATTTTTCTAGGAATTTCATGGCTCATGTCAACATCTGTCAGATCAGTTTCGTGCGCTTCAACACTACCACCGATCCAGATACTGTGGTCTCCTGCGGACAGAGAATACAAGCTATTATGTTGTTATAGAGATATACTAAATGTATACACTTTAAGAAATATTTCGAAGTATTGTTTCTACAAATATCAAATTTGCTCAAAATATTAAGAATGTGCTTTTTTTGTCATCGGATTCCCCAGTGGTTTATTGGAAGGATGAGACGAGGATTGGACGACAATTCTCCATTTTGTTAGGCTACAACATTTATCTATGCGTTGTCAATGATAACACAGATAGCTCATGAGAATAAAAGAATAACTTCAAAGCAAAAGTGAAGTGGACTCAGTTTTCTTTTCCGATTTCGTTTTTAATTTCATAAAGTATATACCAAAAAACTGGGTGATCTGCTTCATTCAGTATATCATTAAGAAAATCATCTTTATCACAAAAATGCATCATCATTATCCTTTTTTATAATTGTGGTTGCTGTTCCCGTAATTGATGGTTTTCACTGCCGCCATGTTGGATGAATTTAACGAAAGATTGGTCATTTGTCTCTTTTGTTATATCATCCAACATGGCCACCGTTTCTTTTCTTATTTCATTTTCGTGAGAATGATTTAAAACCAGCAATATGAACTGGTAAACACTGAACTATTCTTCCTACAGCTTTGATTACTGGATGCACATACCTCTTGGAACAATGTACAGGCACAAACTTTTGTTATCATGTCCAGGGTTTAATGGCATTGAGTGATGCAAAATGATGGAAAAATCCAACTTAGGCATCAGCACACCGTCATTCTTTATTTTCAGCACATAACCTGCGAGAAATAAGCCAGATTATAACCTCATCCCTTGCCAAACCTAACATACAAGTTGGACGTGCATTCCACTAATTAAATTCGCGCAGAAACCCCTCGACTAAAACCATTTCTTATTTTGTATTTATAAAAATCAAAGACACAAAAATTGGTTGGTTGGGTTGGTTGGGTTGGATGGGTTGGCTGGGTTGGCTGGGTTGGTTGGGTTGGCTGGGTTGGGTTGGGTTGGCTGGGTTGGTTGGGTTGGCTGGGTTGGTTGGGTTGGCTGGGTTGGCTGGGTTGGTTGGGTTGGCTGGGTTGGTTGGGTTGGCTGGGTTGGTTGGGTTGGCTGGGTTGGTTGGGTTGGCTGGGTTGGCTGGGTTGGTTGGGTTGGCTGGGTTGGTTGGGTTGGCTGGGTTGGCTTGGCTTGGTGAAAATTAAACTTATCTATGATCGGTACCTCTGAGGGGGAATACTTTCTCGTCTCCTGCCAACTCTTTCGCTGCCAGTCCGCTACAATTGATAATCAAATCGACATTGTATTTTTTCTTGAGGTCTTCAATTTGCTCAATCAGTTTTCCTTTTATTTCACCTGTGACAAATTTCGCCCCTTTTGCTCGACACTAAGAAAACAAAGTGTAGGTAAGACATGGTACATCCTCAAAATTTTAGATAAACACTCGAAATAGAAAAGCGAGCGCGTGCTTTTATAACGCACATGGGGTTTAGTAAAACACGGTTTGAAGTGTTAGGAGAAGCAAGACGCATGACCGAGTGCTTCTTAACGTTTTTTGAGTTTTCTGGCAAGAATGCTGTGTGTTCTCATAAAGCACTCGCTTTTATGTTTTCAATGAGAACGGGAGATTTATAACAACAAGACCCTGGGGGCGGGTTAGACTGGGTTACCTGGCTGGGGAAGTTTGCATGAGTATCAGTAAGACGTACGAAATGGAAAAAGTTTCAAAAGACAGTGATAAAGCTACTGTTTTACAGTGAAAGACATTGTCGGCCAATCGTTTGTGCAATAATGCCATAATCATTAAAAAAATCTATTTTCAAGTCCAATTTCCAACACTCCGTCGAACCCGCGGTTCGACACGCCGGTTCTCCTAACGTGATCGAGTTTCATTTGATTACTAAGGCTAGAAAGTCGCTTCTGAAATCTTGAAGCTTCATTTAAAACGGTAAGACAGGCTAATCTTTTGCTCAAGGCTCTTTTCAGAATTGTTTGACTCTTTAAAAATTCCCTTGCTTGAGCGAAATTTGTAAATTAAAAGACATTCTCTGAAAGAATGTTCTCTACAAGTTGAATAATAAGATATCGATTTGAAGGTCAAAATCAGCGTGCTCTTACAGAAATTTGTATTCATCATTTTATTATTTATTTCTCAATAATGAAGTGGAAGCTCAAATAAACTTCTGTTTATATTACCTCATGTTTATTTGTAACAGTTTTTAGACTCACAATATTTAAAATATAGCATCAAAAGTGAATCGCTTTGCAAAAATAGATGAAATTTTGAAGCGATGAATCAGGCATAATACCTAGGAAATTAAGTTCGTAGTACTTCTTTAACACATGAAATGGCTAAATTATCTCTTAGCTCTAACCTTCTGTAAGTTGTAATAAGTGTTATTTAGTTATTTGGGCTCCCTGTGGCCCCTGAAGTATATGTTGGGTCACCCCTCAGACTTTTAGAGAGCCATTGTGAAAATCTCATGTTTGGACTGTTAAGACTTATTTCAAGACTTATTTTCACTCTTGTCAAAGAGCTTAAGATAATAAAAGACAATTATTAAATCTTCCATTATAGAAAATACTGCTTTCAATAACGGGATCAAAGCATGACTGACTGTAGATTTGATTTTGTTAATAAGTAAAACATATCACAAACAAAATCTACAAGTTAGAGAAATTGATTTTTATTTATCTTTTCAATTTTTTGGTTTTGCTTGGTTTAACTCCTAGAACCATACATCGTTAGATTTCCTTGTTGATTTCGTGGCATTTGGATAAAAAACAAAAAAAATATGTCTGAAATATGTAGCATGTAGCCATTTCGGCAAATTGAGAAAATCAACTGTATGATTAAGAAGTGATTAAAGATTACAATTAATGATGTTTTTAATTTTGACAATTTGCATCAAAATGCTTAGGGTTAGGGTTTTTGTGTAATACCACCTTAAGAACATTTTCAAGCTGATTTTGCAGAAATATATAAGATATATAAGATATAAGATGTAATATATACAGTATGAGTGGCCGTGTTGTATCAGATATACAACCACGAGGAGTAGCCGAGTGATTGTATATCTGATACAACACGGACACGAATACTGTATATGACTTATCAAACGTCTAGGTTAGTTCCTTTGTGTTTCACTAAAATTTTCAAAATTAAAGTGAATCTGTCCAAGAAAATCCAACTTAAAGTTTATGCAAATGAACACAGTTTTGTATCAGATTTACAACACTCTTCACGGTCGTGATTTCTTTTGGGGTTTTCTCATGAATTATTCATGAGTTTGATAAATATAAGAACAAAATCAGCCTGAAACCCAAACACAAGCGTTCTTTTATGCGAGTTTTTACTGTAACCCGGGAAAAAAGGTATTTTATGACCGATAAGAAGTTATGAAGTTATGAAGTTTATGAAGTTATTGTAATATATATTCTCGAACTTGTTTAACGGCCGCAAATTCCTCCCCGAGGCTGTTTGTATTGCATGTACCTCAAGTAAATAACTGTTCAGCTAAGAAAGTGTATAAGATAATAAGAACAAAATTGGCATAGAGATACCTCATTGTATAACCACTTCGTGAAGGCAACAGTATCGATAGCTGGCGCTTGTACACGGTAGGCATCAACAAGTGGTAAAAGACCAGTCAGACTCACACCTGAATCAGTTAGACAAAAGAAACTTGAAAGCTTAAGATAAAGTAATATTATAAAATAACTGTTATGAATGTTGCATTCTGATTGGTTTGGAGCGCGTGCTTTATGAGAGCACATTGCACGCGCGCGCACTTTCCGTTGCGTCATTCCTATTTATTATTGTAAGTTGTATTTTATAAAAGAAATAAAAAACTTTCTTGCTGTGCTGTTTGCAGACATAAAGCACTCGGGGATTGGCAGAACACTCGAGAAGTGTCGACAAGCACTCCGCTACGCGTCATGCTTCTCCTAACACTTCTCTCGTGTTCTGCCAAACCCCGCGTGCTTTATGACAGCACACAGCACGCGCGCGCGTTTTCTATTTCTTCACTGTATTCTATAGTAGACTTTTTTTCTTTCTTTCCCTAATTTTTTCACTACTTCCTTCCTTCCTTCCTTCCTTTAGATAATCAAGGTGGAGTAGCGGCAGTATACTCGTGTGTACTGCCTCTGAGGCCTTGCATATGGGTTGGTTTCGTTAGGTCTATCCCTTGATTTGAGATTTTTTCCCGGTTTTGTCTGCAAAACCTAACAAGCTAAATTCCAATTCGATCATGGAATTAGCCCAACCTTGACTTTGAGGTTGTTTCAGGGTACGTCTTAATGAAATTTTAAGGTTAATTGAAGAAAGACCATCAATAGAGGCTTTGCACCATCACGTGATGGCAGCCATGACAGGAGGCGAGAACAATTGAATCTTGTCTAATCTGATTTACATGAGAAAGAACTCACTTTCCCAGGAGAAAATGCTCTATTGCTGTGCTTCCTGTCGTGGTTGCCATCACGTGATGGCGCAAGGCCTCTATAGGCAAGTAAACTTACTACAATGGGCTACATGCAGTGTTTCAATTACTACCATAGAATCTATATATCTTGTCCCTTAACTTTAAGTTAGCTTACCTGTTTCTTTGATGAAAGTGGCGGAATGTAGGAAAGTTGGTATATTGGACATGTCCTTCAATCTTTGCAGGTGTTCAGCTGTTTCTTCCATCTGTTGTCAAATCAAAAAATCGTTTTTAAGGCTCAATCATTGTCCTGAAATATTGGGATCCATGTTAACGGTCGTCAGGACATACGTAAGAAAACGAACGATTATGATGATGTAAAAATTAGTTCTCTCAAGAAACAAAGGTTTAAGGTTAAAACTATTATTTTTAACTAGTGTTTCAGGGTGATTATAACCATAAATCAGTGAATACATCAAACACTAGATGTACCGTCAAAATAATCTGCTCTGTAAAGGACTACTACCTAACAGCTGCTCGAAATGCCTTTATCGCGGAGTTGCCATAATAAATCGCTTTGATTCAGACTAAGCTATTTGTTGATTTAGTTACCTTTTCCGTTAAGAAAGCATACAACGGGTGAAAAAATACTCCTGTTTGACTGCTGTTCTCGCCAAGAGTCAGAAACTTGTTATAACTAACCATAGCCCATTTCTGAATGAAAAAATGATAATAATGGTAATCATCATAATCAGCACATCATTGTTATCACAATGATCAAAATCAAATTTATCAAAAATCTTGAGTTTATTAGCCATTGAAAAAAGACTCGTTGGGAATGAGGAGAGAAACGATGCAATTGTTGGTTGTTCGCTTATCTCGGCAACTATATATGATTTCTGATTTCTGATTTTCCAACTATATTTAATAGTCTTTCTATGGGTCGGTGAAATTTACTTTAAGTAATGTTTGAAATATGAGATTATTTAGTACAGTGCAGTTTACTAAAGTAGCCAAACAGACCTTTGGAATTTTTAATTGAATTTCTTCGTTATGACGACCATATGCTCCTGGTGGATACTCCCATAGTGCTGCAGCTACCTCAGAAGTTACAGAGTAGTCACCTTGAGCAAACTGCTTTGCCAAAAGAGTGACATTATACCTGTTAAGTGAAAAAATAATCGTAAAAGCAAAAAAAAAAAAAAAAACCAAATCTTATTTGGCTAAAATAAGATTATGAATATATTCAAATAACGTTTTTATCGTAATTTTTAGCGTGAATTTTACAGTAATCAAACTTTTAAACGTTAAGTGGAACCTCGGTCACGCAATCACCAAAGATCGAGTTTTTTGCTCATATACCGACAATCCCAAAACCTTTCTAATGGAGCTTAAATCTATCAAACCACACCGAACTTTCAAAAAACGGCACGAACAATATTTTCTTAGTTCTCAGGGTAAATTTCATGGCAATCTTTACGAAAATCCTTAGCCTGCGTTGATTCGGGAAGCGTGATTTTCGAATGTATTTCAACCAAATTCAACAGGTTTCTATGCAGTCAGAATTAATTTCCCCAAATCAATCTTTAATGTCTTGAAAAGATGCATTCTTCCTCGACTCTCAATCAGAGATCTTGCACATAGTTAAATCTTTTTTTCTTTTGAGGAAACTAATTAGCATATGTAAACACAGGCCTTCTATTTTCCCTCGCCAGAAATTCGTCCCTTTCCCAATAAGCTTGAAATCCAGTCCAATGAAGTGAAAAGGGTGACATATTAAGAAGAAAGTTCAAAAATTGTCATAGATGGGGTTTTTTTACGCGCGCTCTGTTCAAAGTTTGTCCATTTTCACTCTTCTTGAGCGTCTCATGCTTGGGCTTCGGTCGAACCTCTTCTGTTGTCGTTTTCTTGAAAATAAAATAGAATTTTCGAAAACCAACTACCCAGGGATTCACATCTAATAATGGCCTATCTAACTTCAAAAGAAGAGCGAATTTGACTTTTTAAGAGGCAGTCTCTGTAAAAGCGGCCCA
Organism: Actinia tenebrosa; assembly: GCF_029948245.1. Taxonomy (NCBI): domain Eukaryota; kingdom Metazoa; phylum Cnidaria; class Anthozoa; order Actiniaria; family Actiniidae; genus Actinia; species Actinia tenebrosa. The sequence goes on along the minus strand of NW_028292577.1, from coordinate 2,256,831 downwards.
CTGCATTTCGGGTCAGAAAATAGTTTTCCCTCAAACTTTTACCATAGAAAGGTAATTACTAGTAAATAATGAAAATGACTTTATTTTCTCGAAATTCATCAAAATGATTTTTTTTACAGCGCATAAATCCTGGACCACCGTTATCGCTAAATTTGCATTTATTATCAATTGAAAATTGCCCATATTCAAGTCGTCACTGCTCGCAAAATATTAAACGCTTGAACAAACTATTATTTTTCCTGACTTTCACATTCATTCTAGTGTCAAAAATAAGCAAAATTTTGAATTTTAAGCAAAAGGGAAAAAAAGGAGAAAAATAAGTATTCATACCCATTTGACGGCTTTTTGAAATCAAGACAAACCCCCCCTCACTAAAAAGCTTTTTTCTCCCAAGTCCAGAACGGGTTACTGAAGTTTTTTACTTCAATCTACTGATCAAAGGTTGATAAAAGTGGATTCATGAAAACATTTTGCGCTTTTTATGTATCTTCTTCACAGCAACCTCGGACTTTTTCGTGTTTTTACCAAAATGTCTCATGAAATATGCAAATTAAGTACTGAAATAAACTATAACTAACTATTATTACTTGCTTGAATTTTACTATATCCGGTGTTAACACACTAAATATGATCTTATTTTCCATTTTAAACTACTTTGAAGTAAAATAGTCTCCAAAAAATACGTCATGATGGCGTTTGACGCGTTATATGAACTGTTTTGAAGTTTATGCAAATTACTTATTGATAATGTAAACTAATTTTTCTAAATTATATTTTTCAAAACTATTTTTTTTCTCTTATTGTCTTGAAATAACTTAAAAACTTGTCAAAAAGCATCTATTTTAATATATCTGATCTTCTTAAACGGCCCAAACTAAGGGAAATAATCAAAACGCAATTTATCTACCACGACGAAAGGAACAACTTAGTTCAAAACAAGTGATTTTAATAAGACGAAGTCCAAGATTTTAGTTAATTTGGTAAAAATGTCCGTATTCAATTAATTTAGATATGCCCAAGCGAAAAAGGCCCCATAAAATACAATGTTATGATGCGTTTGGCGAGGTATATGAACTGTTTTGAAGTTTATGCAAATCGAGTGTTGATAATGCAAACCATGACAATTGAACTAAGAGAAGGAATCCCCGTGCCCCATCATCTGCACACTTTGATGCTATATTTAGAATCTATTCTAAAAATATTACCCAATGATATCATTTATTTGATTGTTTGCATTGATTTTCTGCACGCGCATAGTACGCGCGCGCTCTACGCTGTTTGCTAACGTTTTCTTGTGCTTTTATTATGTTCGAATGTTTAAATCTGCCCTGAAGATGACGATGTAGGAAAATGCTTTGGAAAATAAATGTAAAAAATACTCCAGAAAGTTGAACAAATTACTGCTTCAATTTCCTGTCGTATTTGCCAAGCTTTCGACGTGCACATTCATATGCAGAGTCGAAATAACGGGAAAACCCCAAAAACGGAAGCAAACAGCGTAACAAACGAACAGCGTAGAGCGCGCGCAGTAAATGCACGTGCAGAAAAACAAATGGTTTAAAAATAGCATCAAACTGTGCACATGATGGTTGCAACGCTATATAGGGTGAATTCCATCTCTTAGTTCATTTTCTCTTGTGCAAATTAATCTAAAATATAATTTTCAAAACTGTATTTTTTTTCTTTTACTATCTTGAAATAACTTAAAAACTTACCAGGGGCACATAGTTTAATATATCTGATCTTCTCTGTAAAACGACCCTCACTAACAAAAATAGTCAAAATACAATTTATCTACCACGACGGAATAAACAACTTTATGGTTAAAGACTAGTGATCAATTACGTCCAAGATTTTAGTTAATTTCGTAAAAATGTCTTGCTTTTTACAATTTCCTGGGGGGCTTTGCAAGATGCGCGATTCAAGAGCTATTCAGGGATCTATCAAAACAACACCTGATAAAGCGGGATCTTAAGGACGGGCCACTAGTTAGTTGATGGGGGTTGCGCAAATCAAATCCCCCCCAAAAATATCGAGCAAGCAAAAATATCTAATTGCACGCAAAAAAATAACGTGCAAGGGTTGAGCCCAAAAAAATAAATATCATGCAACCAAAATGCCTGTCTCTAATGGTCCATCCCTTATTTAGCACGAGCTTACATGTTGACTCGTAACGGTGGTACGACAGCGCAATATTGCTCTGCGTAATCGCGCCTAAAGACAACTTCGTAGCAAAATATATGAAAGTTTGCGAAAAGCATCACTTTAGCCCTGGAAAATTTATAGCCTTGGCGACCCACTAAGGCATGCCTCTCTTTAACACGACATGGAAAACCAGGCTACAAGAGCTCCAAAAGTTGACATTCAATCAAAATTTCGATATGTCCAAGCGAACGTTTAGATAGTCTGCGTAGCAGCGCTTTGAGGGGAGGGGTAGGAAAGGACGGAGGAGGCGAATCGTCTTTAGGCGCGATTACACCGAGAAAATTTTCTAAACGTTCGCTTGGGCATATCTAAATTAATTGAATACGGACATTTTTACCAAATTAACAAAAATCTTGGATTTCGTATTATTAAAATCACTTGTTTTGAACTACGTTGTTCATTACGTCGTGGTAGATAAATTGTATTTTGACTATTTTCCTTTATAGTTTGGGCCGTTTAAGATCAGATATATTAAAATAGATGCTTTTTGACAAGTTTTTAAGTTACTTCAAGACAATAAAGGAAAAGAAATACAGTTTTGAAAAATATAATTTAGAAAAATTAGTTACATTATCAATAAGTAATTTGCATAAACTTCAAAACAGTTCATATACCTCGCCAAACGCATCATAACATTGTATTTTATGGGGCCTTTTTCGCTTGGGCATATCTAAATTAATTGAATACGGACATTTTTACCAAATTAACTAAAATCTTGGACTTCGTCTTATTAAAATCACTTGTTTTGAACTAAGTTGTTCCTTTCGTCGTGGTAGATAAATTGCGTTTTGATTATTTCCCTTAGTTTGGGCCGTTTAAGAAGATCAGATATATTAAAATAGATGCTTTTTGACAAGTTTTTAAGTTATTTCAAGACAATAAGAGAAAAAAAATAGTTTTGAAAAATATAATTTAGAAAAATTAGTTTACATTATCAATAAGTAATTTGCATAAACTTCAAAACAGTTCATATAACGCGTCAAACGCCATCATGACGTATTTTTTGGAGACTATTTTACTTCAAAGTAGTTTAAAATGGAAAATAAGATCATATTTAGTGTGTTAACACCGGATATAGTAAAATTCAAGCAAGTAATAATAGTTAGTTATAGTTTATTTCAGTACTTAATTTGCATATTTCATGAGACATTTTGGTAAAAACACGAAAAAGTCCGAGGTTGCTGTGAAGAAGATACATAAAAAGCGCAAAATGTTTTCATGAATCCACTTTTATCAACCTTTGATCAGTAGATTGAAGTAAAAAACTTCAGTAACCCGTTCTGGACTTGGGAGAAAAAAGCTTTTTAGTGAGGGGGGGTTTGTCTTGATTTCAAAAAGCCGTCAAATGGGTATGAATACTTATTTTTCTCCTTTTTTTCCCTTTTGCTTAAAATTCAAAATTTTGCTTATTTTTGACACTAGAATGAATGTGAAAGTCAGGAAAAATAATAGTTTGTTCAAGCGTTTAATATTTTGCGAGCAGTGACGACTTGAATATGGGCAATTTTCAATTGATAATAAATGCAAATTTAGCGATAACGGTGGTCCAGGATTTATGCGCTGTAAAAAAAATCATTTTGATGAATTTCGAGAAAATAAAGTCATTTTCATTATTTACTAGTAATTACCTTTCTATGGTAAAAGTTTGAGGGAAAACTATTTTCTGACCCGAAATGCAGTGGGCCGCTTTTACAGAGACTGCCTCTTAACGTTTCCCACGAATTCTTAGAATTTTTTGGATTCTTGTGGACATTGCCTCTTAAGCCTCGTATGTTTGTTTGCTTTCTTCCTTGCTTGCTAGTTTAGTTTGAGTTACTTGGTTGATTGTTTACCTGTCTGTTTGTTAGTGTTTACAACAGGTCAAGTTACATTGCGAGTGATCCCCTCCTCTAATTTTGATCCACGATATTTATTCGCCTACTAGCGTTATACTTGTCATAGATCCCCTATTTTGCTGTAATAGATTCAAAGCCGTAATCTGAATTTACCTACCAGCCTTTCAGCGGGCCCTTTCATAACGGCCCGTTATGAAAGGCTGGTAGGTAAATTCAGATGAGGTGAGAATGAAAGAGATCATTGGATCGGACTTATCCCCCTCGGTATAAAACTTTCCCCTCTCGACGCCTTACATTACTTCCTTTTCGGTTATCAGTCTCACCCTTTTTCAAGTAGCTCGAATGCTGTCGTAGCACCAATCACTCCAGCACCAATAACGAGTGCGCTCTTAGACTTCATTTCCTGAAAGAACGAAATAGACACGTGTTTTCCCGGTGCTAACAGTGTTAAAACATGTTTCCCAATATTGATCGACAGGTTCAATAATAGAATTATTCTGAGTTTGCCCTCTCTTTTAAATGTGCACTATTCCAGTTGTAGCCTTAATTACTCTGGCTTTTGTCTTTCACCCACCCCAGGCAACAGCGGATGTTAATAATAATTCACTATATCCATATCCAGGGAAGTGTGGATGCTTATCAACTTGACCATCTTGATTGTCTAGTCCTAATTGATGGTGATTTTTATACCAACTTAACGATATATCAGCAGCTTGTTTCATGGACGTTTGTGCGGTCTCACTATTGTGAATGTGTTGTCACGCGAACCAGGAACTTTGGACTGGTATTTTGACGGCCTAAACAACGTCCCAAGCAAGGGTCAAGCGATTATTATTGCGTCTTGGTGGAACCGCACATAAGCAACGTGAAAGGTTGTACCAAGCGTACTCATTTTTAACGCGATAGAAGGCAAAATTTAAACATTCAAACAGAGGACTTGGTGGCGGGTTAACAGCATTCTAATGCCATATTTGATTTTGAACCCACGATTATTCTCTTTTACTTTAACTAATGTGCGTCCTTGATGTAAGTACCTATCATGGGGCTTTGACTCCTGTTTGTGCTCTCCCTATTGGGTAGTTATTCATATTTATTTATTTATTTATTATTTTAGGGAGCTCCCTTAAGAAAAAATGGTAAACCGTAGAGTTGATTTTTCATGGCTTGGCTGACGCCACTTCTGTCCGTCCGTCCGTCCGTCCGTCCGTCCGTCCGTGTACACGACACAGGAATCCCGCTTGATCACAAATGTGGCTCTCAAATGCACAGAAAAAATCGCTTTAGGACAAGTCATAGACCAAAAAACGATTAAAAAAATACTTTCATGTAGTCGATGATGGATCAAGAAGTGTTCTTCAAGAATTCATGTGTGTGTTTTATATATATATATATATACGATTGTTTGCTAAAAAACACACACATGAATTCTTGAAGAACACTTCTTGATCCATCATCGACTACATGAAAGTATTTTTTTAATCGTTTTTTGGTCTATGACTTGTCCTAAAGCGATTTTTTACACATTCAAAAAGAAACAGACAACGGAACATCATCTGGTACAACCCTCCATACAGCAAGAATGTACAAACCAACGTCGGAAGCATCTTCCTGAAGCTCATACACAAACACTTTCCCAAGCACCACAGATTTCACCGGATCTTCAATAAGAATAATATCAAAGTGAGCTACAGCTGCATGGAAAACATGAAAACCACCATTACCAAACACAACAAGAAAATCTTCAACACCGATACCGATCCCGCCACCACCTTTGAGAAAGCATGCAACTGCCGTAAAAAAGATCAATGCCCTCTAAACAACAACTGCCTCTCCTCCAGCATCATCTACAACGCTCATGTCACAACAAACGAGGACACTACTGGGAAAAAACTACATTGGCCTGACAGAAGGAACATTCAAACAACGATACACTCAGCACAAACTATCTCTGCGAAATAGAAAATACGCTAACAGCACCGAACTTTCTAAATACATCTGGGACCTTAAAGATAACAACAAAGACTACAACATAGAATGGACAATCATCACTTCAGCCAGACCATACAGCAACATTTCTAAGAGGTGTGACCTGTGCTTAACAGAAAAGCTACTTATCATCAAAGCAAACAGCGACACTCTTTTAAACAAGCGATCCGAATTGATCTCCAAATGCCGACATGAAAACAAGTTCTATCTGATGAACAATAGAAATCCAGGCCTAGCTAATTAACTCCTTTCCGAACAATACTTCTTTTGTAAATAATCATTACACCTCTTGTATATAAATATCACAGTAATAGGAATATGTTTCATTAAAGTCTGTCTGATGAGTGCGTAAGCACGAAACTCGGAGTTACAGTGAACATGTCTCGTCTTTAATCCAATCTTTACTATATATCTATTGCTCTGCATCCCTACGCATCGAGCACTGTTTCAACAGTATAGACCACATTACATACTTTGTTATATATATATATATATATACCGAATCCCTAAAACTATGACATATTTGAGATATATATACATATATACATATCCCCATTTTTCCTATTGTCTTACCTGGATTTTCAAGGAAAGACAATAGCAAAAAGGGGGATACATATATATATATATATATATATATATATATATCGCCAAATTGTCAGAGTTTTAGGGATTCGGTGTATATATACTCAGTTGCAGAAACGTTGTAGTATACATTTATACATTTATACAAATACCTAATGAGATGCATATTGCAATTTTACTTTTTTAACCCTCAAAACCAATTGATTTATAATCTGTAGGATGTAAAACACAAGAATAAAATATTTTGACGTTCATTGAATCAAACAAATAATAAATAAAGCGAGTTTTCTATTTTGCATATCATTAATTATACTGTATAAATTAGGTATATGTATAAATGTATACTACAACGTTTCTGCAAACGAGTGTATATATATATATATATATATGTATATATATATATATATATATATATATATATCTAACCTGTTTTATGAAAAGGTAACCCCCCACCCCCCTAACATGAGCTTGGTTAGGTGGTCAGGATTTCACACTAGAATGCTTTCCAAGTGAAAGGTCAATTCCTGTTTTGGCGCCTTGTGCACACCCCTAGCTCCGCCCTACCTTCCCTCCCCCCCACCCCCCCACCCTCCACCCTTGGTGCCAAAATGTCAGCCATCTATATAGCACTAATGGGTCTCTCACCTTAATGATCTTGTCACTTTTTCAGGTGCGCATGCACTGACTGAGTGTTGGGCCTGGGAAAACAAAAACAAAAATCAAAAACAAAACAAAGCCTTAAGCCAAGCTTGGCGCTGAGAGTGGAACGCTTTGCAGAGGCAGTGGGGAAGTGTTGACGTCAGAACTAGGCTTGGCTGATCTGATTCTATGCCTTTGAAGAGTACAATATTTCGTCAATCAAATGGCATAGCATGCAAATGCTTGGAGACCAACAACCAAACAAGAATACTTAAAAAGCTGCAACCCACATAAAGGAACCAATTATTGTTTTGGCCAGCCATGCATGGCCCAATTGGCTTATTCATGCAAATTTACTGATAGAAAATCATCTATTCTGGGTAAAAAATGAAGAAATCAAACATGGATTTAAAAAAGGGCAGCTCTAGAGGAAACCCCTTCGGCCTTAACTGCACTCGAATGCCTCAAAGTAGGTTTGGAATTCTAAAATCAAACCGAATTCCTGACACCCTAGGCTCTTTCGGGCAAGTCCTGGACCAAGAGTGAAGAGTAAGTTCTGGGGGGGATGGGCATCCCAGCATAGGGACCTTAAAAAACAGGTTAAATATATATATATATATATATATATACGTATATATAACTCTTAGCTGCAATTCTTCTATGTAGGAATTTTAACTGAAAATTAATGATTTTCAAGCTTGTGCGGCCCTGGAATGGAGTAGGATTGAGTGCCTTTTCCCAATTATAGGCATCAAGAGAGGGACAATCCCTGCTCCATTTATTTTGACTTTTATATGGTATTGATATTTTTTGCTCAATAAGTTTATTGTAGGCGTGTTTACCAGGTCTTTTTGACTTCACGAATTGTTCCTTGAAACTATCATAACAGGCTTTCGAGAGAGTAATCGTTAAATTTTTGAGTTTTTTTGAGAACAGAAGAAACACCGAAGAAAAAAAGGAAAGATTCGCTTTCTGGAAGCTGGAATTCCTGAGAGAGTTTCAAGAAAGGCAGAAGAGAACCATTTTCGTCTAGCAAGTCTTAAACGTTGACAGTAGTAGGGTAGGGGCAGCACGAGCCCTTTTTTGGACGGGGAAGGGGACGGGGAAGGACGGGGAAGGACGGGGAAGGACGGGGAACCTTAATTATTCATCAAATATTAGCATAAAACGACGGGTAGGTATTGTTTCGGGTTACCATGACGACCAATTGACGTCATAAGACTATTGTTGACCGGTATGAACAAGTCTTTGTTTCGGGAATGGTGGGCCAGTGATGGGCACCTCCATTGTTTATTAAATCGTTACCATAAAATGACGAGCAGACTATTGCTTATTAAATCGCTACCATAAAATGACGAGCAGACTATTGTTTATTAAATCATTACTATAAAACGACGGGGAGAGCATTGTTAGACAAGTTTGGACAGGTCTTTTGTTTAGCAATCCAATTTATAGAGCGCGCGGATTTTGAATTTCTAACTCCAAAACTCAGCCAACCAAGCAAGCAAGCAAGACCTAAAATTTTACTTTTGAGAAACGCAATGGCTACGTTATTCCAGTTAGGCTCTCGAGGATATCACGCTACCGTCAATGAATTCAAAAGACTAATGAAAATAAATGTTTTTTTTGAAACAATATTATGTGTTGAGCAAATTCATGATAACAGCCTTCCATAATTCTCTTAAAAGCAAACACCAAAGTTCAGCAATCAACCAAGCGTAAATCTTCCAAACTCATCAAACTCAAGAAATACTCCGAGTATTTGCTGACTTTTGTATCCAACACAATGCACTTAATGACTCATAAACGATAAACAATAAGACCTACTAAGTTCTTCCTAATTATGCAAAAATCAGCTGAAAATGATTAGTTCTGTGATCTTGTTCTTTATTATATAAACAGCAATCGTTCTATTTTATACTGGACCATAGTACAATGATTCTGAGTTCCCTTGGCATTCAAGCTTATTAATGCTGTCATATCTCTTTCCTCCTTCTCCTCCTCCCCATCCTCTCCTCTTATCCTCCTCTCCTCCTCCTCCTCCTCCTCCTGCTCTCCTCTTTTCCTCCTCCTCCTCCACTCCTCCACTCCTCCTCCTCCTCCTCCTCTCCTCCTCCTCCTCTCCTCCTCCTGCTCTCCTCCTCTCCTCCTCCTCCTCCTCCTCTCCTCCTCCCCCTCCTCTCCTGTAATCCTCCTCTCCTGCTCCTTTTCCTCCTCTTCCTCTGGATGAAATAATAAACCAGAACTATGAGTGAATGAAATTTTATAGCGTGTAGCCGGGTAGCTAAGCTATTGTTAGCCGGATGCTTTGATAGCTAATAGTTCTGGTTTATTATTATAAATATTATCAGAGCAAGACAAAGGATAGTTTACATGAATTATTTCACCAAATATTGTGCAGTGTTCGTAGATAGTTTTCCAAACCTGTTTAGTTAAACCACTTTAAAACATGTTTAAGCCTTGGTGTGAATGGGGTAAAAGCAAGAGAATATGAAGTAAGAGAGCATATCCCTGTGATCCATGAAAGTTTCTTGAAAATCTATTTTTAGCTCCGCGCGCTAGTCTGAGCTATTTTAGCATGCGAATCTTGATTGGTCAGAGTTGTAGTGATGTCATAGGTACACAAGAGATCGGCAGTGACAAAAGCAAGCTTCACGCAGTTGACAAACCAAACTTTATTCAATTTGACGAGAAAATGTGTTTAGAGGAATTCCTTGAGAAATTCTGAAAGGTATTTGAAGGAATCCATTATAACAGCATATGTAAAAAATACTCAGCTGAGACAACATCATTCAAGCTTGTTTTTAAATCAAAACAATGGTCGCTCGATTGAGACTCAATAATTTTGGAGTTGATTGCAGTTATAGATGAGACTGTAAGTTATTCCACAATTCTCCACCTAAACTGAAATAAAGTAAATATTGCTGTATCCCAAGAACACGTACTTCTGACATGAACTTCAGTGTTTTCAAAATGACAAGTTATCCAATGGATATCTAAAATGAAGGTAGATTGGACTCGTTTACGAAAGAGCCGGATTTTCGATTAACAAACTTGTTGAATTCACTGAGTCAAGAATTTAAAAAACTTTAAACTTGAAAGAAAATTTAGCATTTATTGTTGGAATCAGTTGTTTACCAGTAAAAAGAAGAGGTTTTAAGATAGCTGAAAACAGTCAAGCTGCTCGGAATAGAAGAATTAAACATGAAAGGCACAAATACGCCGAACTGAGAGCATCTGGCAGAAAAAATCGCAAGTAAAATGCCCTTAGGTAAAAATAATCTCTTTTTTTATTAGTTTGAATCCTCAAATACTAAGTTTGATTCACTTTTTGTACTTCGCCGATATTGTGATTGTATTTCTATTGTCTGTTTGGGACTTTAGAAGTTGAAAAGTTATGAAAAAAATACCTGAACATTGAGGCGGAGCGAAAATTCAAGATGCAAAATTTGAAAGAAAGTTCTAGTTTTAATAGTCAAACTTTTTCATTGATTCGCCTTTTCTCAATGACACACCGTATTTTGGCAAGCTAAACATATTTAATAATTGTGAAAAATCACTTCAGTGCCTCTTGTAGTTTTTTTCTCTATGAAAACAGAAAATTTTCGTCGGCACATTTCGGTGCAAATAGTTTTTCTGATTCGTGTGTGAAACAAAACACTGGTCTTGTTCATTGTCTTCTTAATTACTTTAACTTAAACTTTATTAACTATAGAAAACACTACGGTAAATGCTCTTTTGGCTGTATTCACTGTAGGTTTTTCGCTATTTTCATCGTATTTTTTATTGCGGTTTCCTTCCCCAATGCGTCTTCGCTGTTTTTAGCGCTTTTTCATATGTGACTTAAAACCATCCTGATTTGATCTTTTTCGATGTTCTTTTACATCACTTGTTAAGTTAATGTTTAATTCGTCCATGAAGAACACATGATAATTTAATCATTTCAACTTTTTACTAATTTTGAAGGCATTCTTCTCGTCGGGAACTAAACATTTCTCGCTCGCATGGAAGTCACTACAACTCTGAGCAGCAATAAGGGATCTCATGTTTAAAATAGCTCAGGCTTTGCGCGCGCAGCTAAAAATAGATTTTCAAGAAACTTTCATGGTTACAGACCCATGTATGGGAGTGTGCTCTCTTACTTAATATTCTCTTGGGTAAAAGAAAACTTTCCATTTGCTCAAATCATTTTTGTCTAAATACTTTTTCATCCAGATGGATTTTAGAGAATTGTTGAAAGATTCCACATCAAGCATTTTCAATCCTCCATCTTTGAAATCCGCAATCATCACACTTTTTATTTTATCTTTATTTGCCGTCCCAGATAAATTCATAAAAACATTGTCTAATTTGTCTGGTTAATTTTACTTTAAAAAACGAAAGATAACTACAGACAATCTAACACAATATCAGGTTTAGTGAAATTTACCTTGAATGTCTTTCATTGAAAAAATGAGATTTTCCTAACTTTTTCATGGACAAGGCATATAAAGACAGACTAGAAAACTTTTGGAAAACGATTTAAACTTTTTTCAAGCTCATATATATATATATATATATAGTATTTTTACACAATTGATTATAATAACTCCGGCGCGCTCATTGGTTAGAATTTACGTCTTATGCTACTTTATTCACCTACAGGTGAATATAACTCTCGCACCTACACGCTCGTTTGTCGATTTGTGCTGCTTGCAGAGATAAATAGAATTCGGGAAAAAACCCTCCCTATCCGTTATTTATTAAATTCACTTGTGTTAGAAATACCAATACACTGCACGCACTTGTTGCTATGAATTAGACGTTCAAAGCAGAGCTTATGTACTAAAAATGAAGATTATTTTAGCTCTGCTGGCGAAATGTCTGTGAACACTGACGTGTCAGATAAGTGACGAGCCGTGATTGTGTTATGATATGCATGGGACGTGCAATAAACAAAAATGTCCTTCAGCTACATTAAAAATCGAATGGTAATACACACCTAACCAAGTGGACGACAGTGATTTAAATCAATTCGTAAGTTCAAGCCTGTATTTCAGCCTTTTGTGAGAAGAGAGGATAATAGCGTCCGAGATGTTTCCGGGATGTGAACTGGTTTAAATTGAAATGATCAACCGATATTCCTAACCAGTTCTTTTATTCGCACAAGCGAGACCGCTGACAATAGTGTTTAGTTTTTGTTGGTTGCATGATGTAATACCACATGACCTTATGCTACATGCTATTTATATATTAAACTTATTTTAGTTGTCTTGCTATTTACATATCCCAATGTCCCCATGTGACGTATTACATATATTGTGCGATCAATGAAAGATATGAATCCATAAATAGCATTTATTAATTAATGAAATAGCGAACCACTTCAAATTTGATGCCAAAAATTAGTCGTTGAAAACATTTCATAAAAAATAAAAGGTTTTTGTATCAGATTTACAGCACTCTTCACGGTCGTCATTTCTGTTGTGTTTTCTCATGAAGTATTAATGAGCTTGATAATATTATTAATACAACGCGGTATAGTACGAATTCAAAAGTGGTCTATGTTGGCCGATTTAGGCATTACCAAGCGAAGAGTCACCAACGTTAATTTGTGCAAATTTAGAAAATTTCAATTGCAGCAACGTGGTTGAAAACGTTAGGTATCCACATTTTTGAGCATACAATCTAAATTTTAGAACATTAGATCGAACATAGCTTCAAAATGTAATTTAGCCTGGGTACTCGCTCTCTTTCAAACATAATTCATTTTGCAATTTCCTTAGTTCGCGCATTATATAAGGTTTCAACTATGATTTTCGCAGTGACAATTTTCCATAACCGACGTCTCACATGCAAATGACTTGACACTAAAATACTTACTAAATGAGACAAACTCGTGAATTCACGTTTCGGTGTGAGTATGTTCAATTCAAGCGAAAATCGAAGTTAAAGAGAGTTTATTTAATTATAACTAGAGGCTGAACCTAGAGACAAAAAGAGAAAGAGCTACAGAGAACTGGCCAGTGATTGCAGCAAAGCAACATGAATACACTCGACCGTGTAAACAATTTTCTGTTAACGTCAAAGACCACCTCGAGAAACAACAGGGATATTGAAATTGAAATGAACAATTTATGTTATTTTTTTTTAACCCCGTGCGCCATATTATATAAGGTTTCAACTATGATTTTCGCAGTGACAATTTTCCATAACCGACGTCTCACATGCAAATGACTTGATACTAAAATACTCACTAAATGAGACAAACTCGTGAATTCACGTTTCGGTGTGAGTATGTTCAATTCAAGCGAAAATCGAAGTTAAAGAGAGTTTATTTAATCATAACTAGAGGCTGAACCTAGAGACAAAAAGAGAAAGAGCTACAGAGAACTGGCCAGTGATTGCAGCAAAGCAACATGGATACACTCGACCGTGTAAACAATTTTCTGTTAACGTCAAAGACCACCTCGAGAAACAACAGTGATATTGAAATTGAAATGAACAATTTATGTTTCAATTGATTATCGATCAGCTTTAAAATGATTCGGTTGTTTGAAAAGACCTTTGTAGTTATATGCTTTTTTCGAACCCCGTGCGCCATAACACCAAAGATGATAATCATTTTCCCGTGGAATGTGGTATCCTTAAAAAATGTAGCACTTCATTCGGTTGCAGCAGGATATACGGTTTTGTATTGCCGATATATTGAGCAAATATGTATCTTTTGCTATATAATTTTATTTTTGAAAATAATTGCGTTGCATGTACGTAGCTAGTGCTGAAAACCAGCGCCATACACAAACTATTCTTTATTCATAAGCTTTTACCCCCAAGGCCTCGTCGCGCGTCTGCCAGGGAAAGCAATTATATATTGACCATCTATCACCTTTAACAATTACATAGAATACCGTATTCCACAGAAAAAAATCAACGCCTTTTGTTTCGTAGCGCAGTTTCTCATTAAACCTTTTTGCTTTAACACTATTCTTGAAGTTCGTGCAAGCAAAAACAAGGCAAGCATGTTAAACTTCTTGTATCCGAGCGCGAGCCTTAATTAATGCGAAGCAAATGAAGCACGTTATGTCAGAGCAATAGTGTTAAGGGAATATATATGCACGCATTCACTAAAAAACAAAAGGGATTCACTTTCAGTACAGTGTTTAAGAGAGGTTGGCTTTAAGAATCGACGAAAATCGAAGAATGTCGGAAATTGAGGGTTGACGGTTATTAAACATATTTTGTCAGCAGCTAGTATTATTGAATTAAATGACTAATTGAATCATCACTCTATAATCCCAAGCAACTATTGTATTTTTTATTGTATTTATAAGCCACTGTTGTATTTTTTATTGTATTTATAAGCCACTATTGTATTTTTTATTGTATTCATAAGCAACTATTGTATTTTTTATTGTATTTATAAGCCACTATTGTATTTTTTATTGTATTCATAAGCAACTATTGTATTTTTTTCAAATACTCTTTCCTGTCCAAATTAAAGATTAATTCGCATTCTTTCGAGGAAAAACTACTGACTTATGGAATCAGTCTAGCATAGTTTGGGATGATATAGTTAATCTGCAATAGGACTACATGTCTGTCCAATTTGAAAATGATTGAATTCAAAAAATTCCTCTGAATGCCAAATTGGACTCGGCCTATTCCAATTCTGTCAGTCCTCGGACTTCTTTTCATCCAATTATTTCCAAATTGGATAGCATGTAGTCCTATTACCTATACTTATATCGAGTTCGTTTTAACACTTTGTTTTGACACTCGCAGCATTCCACTTGCATATTGCAACGACTAGTAATAAATATCAAAATGACGAAGCCGTCGGTCGAGCGAACGAAGACTCCACGTGTACTCTGTGAAATCTCGACTTATGAAGTCTAGCATCTCTCGCCTTTGAACAAAATCCTCCAACTGACTCCTTGAGTCTCTCGTCGTCTTTCCAATGCGCCCCTCTTTCGTCCATTTGCCATTCGCATACTGTTTTAAACTTACACTTATAATAACTTTGAAGGAATTCGGGAAGATATCTACTATAATTTTACACGCTGGTAAACAGCAGTGCATGCCGGGATAACCAGGGCGCGCAAAGGATCGTGGCAGCGTCCGGCTGCCGAGTGCTGCCACTAAAAACGATTTTACTTTTGATTTTAAAATGATTTTGAATTTGATTTTTGATTTTATTTTTAAATACATCTAATTTTAAAGAGCAATTTAATTTTGCTTTTAAGTTTATTTTGAAGTAAAAGTGAAATGAAATTAAAAATAAAATAAGGTGAAAAATAAAAGTAAAATGAAATAATAAACAAAATGAAATGAAATATAAAAATTAAAGTGAAATCAAATTTAAAGTGAAATGCCAAGAAAAAAAATGAAATATAAAATAAAGTGAAATAAAATAGAATCTAAATGAGAATATGTGGACCGCGTAGCACTTATGAAATACAAGATATAGAAATATAGATAAGTTGTGGTGCTTGGGAACGAGATGATTTTTTTCGTTGGCAGCCCTCGGCCACCACACACACACAAACATACGTTTCCCATTACCAATGTTAATTTAAGCCCTAGAATTTATACCATCAATATCAACATTTCGTTCTACATATATAAACGTTTACTTTTAACATTTACATTTTTTTTTTACCAACACCCCTAATTCATTACTGTCAGTGTCTGACCATCCAAGATCATTCATTTTTAGCATTTAAGATACCGAAAGCATACGGAAGATTGGGATAAGACAGCTTATATTGTTTTTTTTTAATACAACTAATTGAAAAAACATTGTCGGTTTCAAAAAAAGGTTATATCATCAAAGCTAAGATCGAAGGGGAGCATGGGAAGACAAACAATTATGCTAATTTCATGCGTATTGCAGTTTTCCCTTTCTGTGCACATTTTATGCATCATGACTTTGGCATGTTGTTAATGGTCCGTGTAACACTCCACAAAGAGCTTTTCAATTTAGTTGGCGTGAATTGGACATATGAAATTTGCCTGATTTTTGAATTTTCATTTTTATGATCATGTCAAAATTCCAATATTATCTCATCAATGTCAATTTTCAATTTTCGAATTCAAAAATTAAAAATTAAAATAAATTTTTGAAATATCCTGTAGACAGGGGGAGGTGAAGATTAGGCGGACTGAGGGTAGGTGGGTCCACTAACAACGACAATAATATTTTAAAAAACCATAGAGGGAGGGGAGGCACCAAGAAGGGTGTTATAACAACATGTAAACCTTGAGAGAAAACCATGGAAGAATTTTCGACCAATTTGTACGATGATGAAAGCGGAAGTGGACCCACCTACCCTCAGTCCGCCTAATCATCACGCTCGTCTACAGGATATTTTTCCAAAGTTCGTTTTCAGAGTACAAAATCAAAATTTCGAAAAGTCATTTCAAAAATTTATTTTAATTTTTGATTTTTGAATTCGAAAATTGAAAATTGACATTGATGAGATAATATTGGAATTTTGAAAATCAGGCAAATTTCATATCTCCAATTCACGCCAACTAAATTGAAAAGCTCTTTGTGGAGTGTTACACGGACCGTCAATCTAGGTCGACCGACCGACATTGCTCTACTGTGCATTTTTACATGTCTATATAAACAAATAAACAATGGGATCGACAAACAGATAGCACAGTTCAACATCAAAAAAACAAAAAACAAAACAAAACAAAACAAAACAAAAGCAAACAGACAAGAATAACTAGTACAAGCAAGCAGACAGACAAGAGAACAAAGAGTAACTTCATTTATATAACTAATGGATTTGCACCATATGTAATACAAAAGGCATCGAGCGAGAGAAATCACGAAGGAATGCACTAATAGTTGTCAGGAATTTATTAGCATAAACTTATGAACCGCGAAAAGAGACTGTAGAGTTCTTGCCTTGTGACTTCCCAACTTCAAGGGCCATTTTAAAAGTATTAGAATGAATCAACCGACATGAGCTTTTGCAGGTACAGATAATATATCCTTGAGAAGACGTAGCTAAATTTAAAAAACAATCGTTTGAGCCGTTTATGAGAAATCGTGGAAAACGCAAAACTTCGAAGATTTACTAAATCTTTACTTAAAACGCTCTTCGAAAAAAAAATTCGTTCTCAAGACCAGCAAGGAAATAGTTGACCAAACTTACACAGTTTAAAAACAAGAGCAACAGCAACATTTTAGGGTGTTTTTGAATAGTTTTATTCAATAGTTATTTTTTAAACCGAGTGCGCAAAAGCGATAAACAAAGCTGAGAGTATGAAATGTTCGTGCGATTTTCTCCAAATCTAACATCTTTGATATTTTGTCATGAATTGGGAATTCTTAGGAGTTAACAGTTTTCGACATCACATCTGAATCGCGCGCACTTATATTTTTTCCAATTTTCGATTTTTCTCGATCTTCTTGCGTTCAAGACTTTGATTTTAATAAAATATGCATTAGTACAAACTTCAAACCAAGAGCAATAACTGGTATAAATTCTAAAGTGATCCAGCAAACAGAACACTGTCAACGCGACGATTGAAAAAGTTTAACTTTAACACCTTAAACCACTCGGGTCTATTCTATAAGCCTTTTCATAGTTTAAGAATCGATTCCACTGCGCATGCGATTTTATCCCGAATTTCTCACCTTCTTTTGTCTAAACCTTCTTTTGTTCTTAATTAAACAAAAGAAGGTGAGAAATTCGGGATAAAATCGCATGCGCAGTGGAATCGATTCTTAAACTATGAAAAGGCTTATTTAGGCGTACGAAAACTAAATAAAACAGGGTGGTTCTTGCGGCGGCGTCTGAAACACTTATACTATAAATTTTAATCTTCTTATCTTTCTAAATGTGTGACATCCATGTCTGCCGAGGTATTTTAAAAGAAAGAGATAAAATAAAATTTCACACAAAAAATTACTGCGTGGAAGAGGCAATATTATGAAACACAAACCTAATAATTGCGGAGCTCGAGTTTCCTAGTTTCTTTATTAGCTCCTAAACCTACCTATAAAATGAATGGCAATAAGTTTAACAAAGGGAAGTTAAATTGGCCATGTTAGCTGGCCTTTTATATATAAGATAAAAGAAATTTTAAAATTTAATAACCGTTTTTCAGCATGATATTTATTAATTAACCAATACAGAACGACTGCATTTCAAGATGTTTATATTACACTTCTTATCTCGAAAGCTTTCTCAATCACAGGTAGCCCAAGCTTGGTTTCTGTGGTGTCCTGTTATAAGGAAATGAAATAATATTTCTTACTGGTGGGGAAAAAAAATCCTTAAAACGGGCGAAATTCAAAAAATAACCACGCAGAGCGAAAGAAGTGCTATTTCTCAATGATAGGGTAAAATTTCGAGGCTTTATTTCACGTTTTGATGATTTTATTGAAATTTTTGATGATTCCCCATACATTTCCTTATAACAGGACACCACAGAAACCAAGCTTGGGCTACCTGTGTCTCAATTAAGTAAGTTTTTTATGAAAGTCTTTACGCTGGCATCTTGCGATTTTTAATGGTAATCATACTTGAATTTAAATATATTTCTAAAGGTAAGAATATAATTCGAAGCTTGAATAGACTTTTTTGCCATCATATCATCAACCAATGTGTCGTTACCATGACTACTTACTGGGCAGAAATTACCAAGAAAATCCGTTTACTGTTTTAAAATAGGGTTTGACTTCCGGTCAGGGTAACGCTAGGGGGTGATTATTTTTGCATTTTTGGCTACCTCACTTTCACTTCCGTTCTGCATTTCTTCTACGTCATAAAGGAAAATGTATTATGAATGTTGTGACGTATTTCCGTGTCTAGCTACGCACGAAAACAAAAAAAAAGTTGCCACATAAAATGCCTCATTTTTTATCTTCCTAACTAAAACAACAATCATGTTGTGCTAAGTTAAAATACAACGAAAAATAGAAGAAAATGCTGTATTCTTAATATATATATAATAATATATCAATCTTATTTTAAATCTTTGAAGGACATTTTTCCCGACGTCATACATTTAAGCTCAAAGGTCAAACAAACTATTTCCGCAGCAGAGCAGATTTGATTGCAGGTGAGTAGAGTATGGCAATGACTCTTAGCATGATGCAGATTATGGGTGGGTAGAGTATGGCAATGACTCTTAGCATGATGCAGATTATGTGTGAGTAGAGTATGGCAATGACTCTTAGCATGATGCAGATTATGGGTGAGTAGAGTATGGCACTTACTCTTAGCATGTATGGATGGATGGATGGAGGGAGGGAGGGAGGGATGGATGGATGGATGTATGAGTTAGTGAAATAAATAAGGAAAAATACTCTCTCAATTGCAACAAAAAGACGGTTTCCTTTGCCAGACTTTGAGGCACCAAAAAGTCAATTATTTCCTTCACCTGTCTGCCCTACCTATATCTGATTAGACATGCTTATTTTAATGACAAGAGGTGGTTGGGGTAATTAAACATAAAATAAAAGAGCAATAAAAATGGTTGAAGTGTGTTGAGGTGAATAATAAAAGCAATAAAGACGGTCGCTGTCGACTGGGATACTAGACTATTGTTATTTCTGTTTTGCCTTGGCCATCTTGATAACCATATACTTTGACTGTTTTCTTTTTTCATGACACCTTATCAATGGGCGTTTTTAAATATTGAGATCTTCTAATGGCGTATATATATCCTACAGTGATTTTGGTGGATGGATGGATGGATGAATGGGCTGGATGAATGGGTGTCACTCATAGTCAGGGATTAATGTACATACATGCCATTCAATAGCTTTTGCTCTCTTCAACTGAGACAAACATACGAACTATATTTGGGTTATATTCTCAGTCACCACCGTCGGTCTTAAAAATAACTATGACAGGAAGCAAGGAATATGTTTTGCATCATGGCTTTCGTACTACACTGCCATAATGCTTCGCAAGATTTCTTTATTATTGACATTTGCATCCCAATCCCTAAAACTGTGGGCGAGGTATCATTAAAACGGTTAATTTCAAGAAAAACTAAAATAAAATTTTCTTCGTTTTTGCTGT
Organism: Actinia tenebrosa; assembly: GCF_029948245.1. Taxonomy (NCBI): domain Eukaryota; kingdom Metazoa; phylum Cnidaria; class Anthozoa; order Actiniaria; family Actiniidae; genus Actinia; species Actinia tenebrosa. The sequence goes on along the minus strand of NW_028292577.1, from coordinate 2,236,550 downwards.
AACGAATTTATTTGCTGCTCGGGAAATTAAACTTAATCATGCATGATCAATATAGATGGAGCTTTCACTGATATCAAAATCATTTATGTAGAAAACCGCCATTCGCCAACGCAACGTATGAACGCAGTGGTTCGTTGATTGTATAAGGTTATGCAATAAAGTTTGGTAAGATGAACAAGCAGGCGCGTTTCGTCTAATAATTTCTGTAGCTACCACCCGCTCCTGGGGTCAGGAGTAACATCAGGGTAGTTTGGTTCAGTCGTTTAGTATTATTACATATCTTTTTGGATTTAGGGGCTTCAGTAACATTGTTTAGTTTAAAACTAGGTAAGCACTGAGGTGGAATGGTGTGTTTTGCACTTTTCACCGGGATGTGTTCGTTGGTTCATTCCTCAGACCTGCTGTCATCATTGTGAGAGAATTTTCTCACGTGCCTCTAGTTTTTTTCTTTATGCATGGAGTTCCATTTTTCTCCCTTGGTCAAGATTAAAAACTCTAAGCCGTATTTGGTTTAGTGAATGATGAAAAATTCCATTAGTAAATCCGGCCATTTGTTTTCATTTCATTCGTGTGAAAAATGGTACAGCCATGTACTCACATCCGGCCATTCGGTGATTTTTCCATTGTAAATTTGTAAGAGACATTCCATTTCCCGTTGATTTTCCTCTCGAGGCTTTGTGGACTAAACCAGATAAACGGCTTATTGATACTCATGACGTTGGCCATAAGCACCCAACATAGTTGCATTAAAATAATGATGTTCCCTGCCTGAATAAATGATCCAATATAGAGAGGGATTTTTTTTAGGATAAACTACTGAACTCGAGGAGGAAAAGTATAAGGCTCATAATGTAGTAAGTTAGAGTGTTATGTTGCATTTCTCTTAAGTTAACAGTCAATTACAAAAGCTTTTCTAAGACTAAACATAGAAATTTATTCTATGTATGCTTAAGGAAAGTTTAAGCCTAAAACCCACTTTGTATTATCAAGAATTATAAGGCAACCCTCGTGAAAGGGCAAACAACAATCAGTTCCAGTTCCGCATAACTCATAGAGTAAGCCTCCTCGTGGAAATATGTAACAGAGGCTGCATGAGAGGCTTAAAGCCAGAAAGGTTCTGAAGATGGATCGGAAATTCAATGTACAAAGCTTATTAAAGGATGTATTATGATTAATCTATTTAAAAAATCCGAGTATATTTAATTGAATTCGAACGCTTGGTAATGGCCCAAAAAAATAAGAACGCTGCTGGGAGTCATTACAAGATACGAGATACAGATGCCCGAGAAAAGGAACAATGCAATACGAATTATATTTTTGAGTTTTGAATGAAAGTAGTAGATCTGTGAGCCTAGCCTGCGTAACGGCCCTCGGCGTTCCCCTCCGAACCCAAACCCCATGATTATTGAGGGCCGCTACGCAGGCTACTGTATAAGTCTCTCTCATTCATAGAATGGAAATTAAGATTTTCGTGCTACTTAACTTAAAAAGTGTTCGTTTTTGGTTTTTGTTTTTGTTTTTGTTTTTTTAAATGAACGATCCAGTATCAGGATTATTGGATTTTGAATTGTCGACCCACATTTGTTCATGCCGGCCACCGTAACAGTACTGACTGCATTCAATATTCTACCGGACAACCCAGAAAAATATCCATAGCCTTGTGGCATATACATAAGAGGGATCAAACGTAAACGAATGGCTAAAAATCCAGGCAAAAGCTAGGACTATCAAGAAGTCCATCATTAACAGGCCCATCTAAGTCAAGTATTTTCCTTCAATTGATAAGCAAAACACCGTCCTTGATCGTCTTTCATCACATGACGATAAAGCTTAAAATTTGTGGAAAATTCCTGATTCAAACGAATGAAAATATTTACATTAGTCTTGGCAGAAAAGGCTCCCAATTTATGTGAACTAAAAAACATAAGTTACGAAAACACGCACAACTGTCATGATAAGAAATTCTTAAAATTTCCTTTGTCTCGATCTGTTTTGACAGTTTCTTAATTAAATGACTCTAAATTCAGGCTAGTTTTCCGGAGCTTTACTCTTCACACAATAACACCCAATGAAGAATTAACAGAGAGAATGCCTAATTTCCTTTTTTGAGGAAAGTTCCATTTAAACAATACATTTTAGCATGATATTGCCCTTGTTAAAGTCACGTTTTCCCTCTTAATCTTTGTGGAAGGTTTCAGTTCAGTTTGCAGTGACGACACAGCTTGTTTTTACAGTGTACATAGTACTTGTGATGTTATCAAGTCGTTTCGTTTTCAATAAACAAACCAGACTTCTGGAACCATTCTTAATGGCCAACAACTGTCTCAAAAACCTACTGATTTTGACGATGGCATTTTTTGACAAGGTAGCCATGGTAACGTGACCAATAAAGCTGTTCTATATATAATAAGAGGATAGAATATATAGAATAATCCTTTTAGAAGAAAATCTTAAAACTTTTCTTTTCATAGTCATGCTATCTCTTTTCTTATTCTTTTCCTGGTTTTTCCTTCTCTTTTTTCCTCTTTTTTTATTTGTATTTTGTATTTGTGTTTTTATTTCTATTTATTTTTTATTTATTTTAAAGCAACCTCGACGGTCGTGAGTAGTGTTTCCTGAATTATCATGATTTTCTTTTAAGATTCTTATACCATGATCTAATGACTGTGTGTTTCTAGAAGTTAAGCTCATTTTAGCCATAATATCCGATCATTTTATCAATCGTTATCATTTTTTGAGAATATAATTATGCCCAGTTATGAACCAACTCTGCAGACAAAACCCGACTGATTAAAGATAATACATTGATGGCAAAGAATTTTTTTAAATTTAGCTATTCTAATTAATTTCCCAGCAGCGGCTATCTGGATGTAACGACGACTCACAAGATATTGTCAGTCTAGGTAAAAACGACTAATGGCTAGGTCAGTGCAATGCGAATGAAAAATTATATGTGGAAATTAAAACTAACTCAACTGCTGTAAGAGACTCTCTGCACTCTGAAGACTGTCGCTCAGCGGACATTTTTCTCTATGCCAATTCTTTTTATAAGCGAAATACGAACATTTTATGGCGACGTTTCGAGTTTAGACAACGAACGACACTTTTCTGTATGTAAGCTACCATTAATTAAAATACTATCAAGTATGAAGACCAAGCAAAATGGCTTTGACAGCCTAAGTGTTGCGACAACTCTTCAAAAGAAAAATGTTGGAATCTACAACTAGAAGTTAAAAATCAGTCTTTCAAAAGTGTAATCGATAAACAATTACTTCGGAGTATACTGAAACTCTTTTCGTAAAACTGGAAATAATTAGATTAGCATGTATACCATGGCGCCTACGAGCTGTCGTGTGGTTGGATAATCATTTGGCGCGTTTTCACTAATTGTTCTTACTCTCTTTCCTCTCAGCGGAACAGATTACAATATTCCATCTTTTTTCTTCTAAATTCCCAGTTTTTTTGTTTTTGTTTTTTTGTTTATTGACAACACTTTGAGTTTTCTAAATAATTGATGGGATAATATGTACGTACATCTGTCCTTTTTTGAATTGAAAGCAAGTAATCAATAATTCCAAACTGACATTTTGGTGTTTTTCGATTCATGGTTTGATCAAAGATAAGAAATGAAAAGATAATTAAAATACTCTGCACCGTCTGCGGAAAGTCAGAACGACTAATGTTTAAATTTGAGGGTCACTTGATGAGCGGTTGCCCCACAGATTATTTTTACTAAGTCAACTATTGACAAAGACATTATAAATGCTTCTTTTGGGAAGAGCTCATTGCATCACTGAAACTAAAACCACTGATGATAGATTTAATCCATAACCGGAAACTTTACCACACAATTAGCAAAAGGTCAGTCAAAAGAGACAAGAACATTTGCGTTCTTCCTCATAGCCATTATATTCGTAAGAGACTGAAAATATACTGAAATAGAAGCTTAAGGCAAGGTCTTCATGCGACATCTCCGACTCGACGCCTCCAAGACTTATGGTAAAGGCGTGGGAGATATAAATATGATGTATGGTCGTCTTGATTGTATGTAGCCATTGATTAGTAAACAGAGTATCGTCAGCAAGGCTTGAAAACCGAGGACAAAATCAACTGAAGAATTGAAGACACAAGTTCACACCGCGAAAAAAACAACTTTATTCACCGACAAGAAAAGGACATTACTATGAATAATTCAAGTGTCTCATCGAACTGTGTTAATGGAAGTTGTAAAGTTGGTTCGGGGAACGTAGAGCAACCTTTCAAGGAACCGACCGAACTGCAAGTATTTAGTCTTATTCTTTTAGGTCTTGTCATCTTGACTTCATTACTCGGGAATATCTTAGTCATTAAAGCTTTACTTGAAATGATCCGAAAGCCTTTTGTATATTGTCTAGTGACAAACCTTGCTGTGAGCGAACTTATCAATACAATCTGTATACCGTTTGCGGTCTCCTACTTAGAAATGGGTACATGGGTCTACGGAGACTTTCTCTGCAAGATTATGATTCCTATGCAAGTGACATCAGCTACTGTGGTTACTACAACTATCGCCATGATTTCTATTCGACGATTTCAACTAGTAACAAGCAGAGGGATGAACTTTCCGTCCAGTAGAAAAGGGATGTGGCTAGTCATACTCGGCATCTGGATGTTTGGGATAGCTACTAGTCTCCCTTTGTTTATTTTCCATCAAGTAGTGCGTGTGTCAGGGCCGGCTAGCACAGATTATGAGAGTTTAAGTTTCTGTGTAGAGCGCTATCCGTCAGACTCCCCCTACGAATGGCCTTCAAAGACAAGCTCCAGATACAGTATTGCTAGAATCTTCCTGTGCTTTGTCGCGCCTGTTTTAATCATGATCATATCCTATGGAGCTGTCACTGTCAACATTAAAAAACATATCAGACACATAGCCAAGAGTGCTCGAGGAAGGGTGGATTCGATGCAGTCAAATACAAGGGCAACAGACTGCAACATTGATATCAGAGCATCATCTCCACCTTATCCACAAATGGTACCTCTACGAGACATTGCTACGAGGTCTCAAGAGGATAAGACTAGCTCACCCGCCAGAACAGAAATGAAGGCGCTACTCGATCAAGAAAGCGATCTGATAAGAATGTTCTACATCATAATATTCATATTCATTGTTTTCTATCTGCCTTTTCAAATATTTTACCTTCTACATCTACTTCGGCTGGTAGAGGAGGGAAAATATGGCTTTTTTATTCGAAAATACTTGTTACTGCTAACGTGTTTTCCGAGTGCTCTTCATCCCCTTTGCTATGGAACGAAGAGTCGATTCTACGCAAAAGCCTTTAAGAAACTTATCCTCTGTAAACGCTAATTTATCTTCCCTTATCTATTTGATGGATAGAAACAAAAAAATGTAAGAACAATAATGAATACTAATATAACGTGAAAATGTGCGGCTTGCCATCTGATTCTTAAGAAAATATTCAGACTTTCTTCTGGGAACTTCAAATGAAAACATAACATACAATATCTACTCATTTATTCTTAAATGGGAATAAAATAGGGCCAACTTATAATCCAAACAACAGGGTTTCTGCGATATTGTGTGCTTCTTCACTTGGCTCCCTATTGATGAATATTTACAATACATGTCATGTTCAATTATATGGACCACGATATTCCAATATTTTTGACTTGATACTTGATACTGATACTTATCTGTTTCCAAAAATATGGCATTTGTAATGTCGTCATAACAGTCGTCATAAAAGCGTGCTATGAACTTTATTATTTTTCCCAAAAAGTTAGAAATCCTTTAATATCTCCTTCAGCAATAATAAGAATACCATTATGGGATTCTTTTAATGTTTTTAACGGATTTCTTATTTAGTACTCGCTGGTGATTAGTTTAAATGTTAGAAAATAATAGGAAAGCCATTACGATGTTACGGCATGAAGTACCGTGTAGTCTACGTACTGTATGTCACTATTGTAAGTTCTTCTAGCATGTAAACCACTTGAGGAACCGGCTTTGTCTGGGGCAATGATGGGTAGCCATTAAATTTGCCACAGTAGGCGACCATTTGTTTTTCTCGTACTAAAAAGGCGTTACATAATCTGCTGTTGTGATGAATTTCCTCTTTATGCAGTTAGGCTCCGTCCGCATGCATTTGTTCTTTAGTAAACGATTTTTTCAAACTGTAAGTTCAAATTATGAATTAATTACTAGAACTCTTCAATGTGAACACTACACAATATTAAGACTTGTTTGACGTAAATATTTCCCTAGTGCATGAAATACTCAAGGGGGGGAAAAATATTTTGACGAGCATGTTTCGAATAAGAGAAGTTCACATGTACAAAGCCGATGATAAAAGCCGGCAACATCGATCTTGTCCCCAGGCATTTGTACACTTGTTCCGTGAAAATATTTGACTCAGTACGATTATCTTTATTTGTAATATATAAATTTAGGCACTGCCTAAAAGCGGAGCTCCCAATAGGCACAGGGAGCCCAATTTAGATAAAACTAAGAGATGAAAATAAAATCGGGGAAAAAATGTGAAAGTTTTTTCTTCTTTCAGATAATGTCCACCATAATAAAAAGTCTGATCTAAACCCTTAGTTCAATGTCTGGAATACTATCAAATAATAATTCAGATCAAATAAAGATGGTAGTAGCAAAATAGCGATTATAAAGCATTATGATAAAGCCTATAAATATCATAAAATTGGAGATCAATACCAATGGTCATAACAAGAATAATCAATAACAGAAACGGGAAGTAAGTCAGTCTTGCGTGGGTTCCGTCTGTAATATTGCTATATGGATCAAGACCTTCAAAACATTATCATAGAAATATCTAACCCTCAAGCTACTGAACACTAAAAGCACACCAAGCACTTCCTTTTTTTATCTGAAAAATAGAATTTGCACTTACAGCTTAAGAAACTAATATCAGGAATAAAACCTTTTTAGTGTAATGGGTTGAAATTAATGTGACAGAGGTGTTAGTTTAGGAAAGATACATTTTCATTGGTGTCGTTAGGGCTGGGGATGATTCGCTTTAAACTCTTACAACAAATGATGGTTGTAACCCTAATCCTTTTCTGAGAGAAAAATTCATGTCGACCCTTCTAAGTCAACAAAGAAACAGCTTTCGCCACAAAAAAATACGCTTGACACTCAACAAAAGTTGAAATTGTTATGACCCTTCTACTCTGTACCAGGTGCCCCAATGATAAAGATTTCCTAGCTTAGTGTACTCAATGCAAAGAACTTGTTCAGTGAGAGCGTTACAGCTATTTTTATAAACATGCGACCTCGGTGCTCTGAGTTGCACGCTGAAATTTGGTTTTGCGCTACCGTCAATCAAACCTAATCATTCGGTACCTTTCATATTTTTGACTGGTGCCAGCGAAAAACCAAATTTCAGCTTGCAACTCAGAGCACCGAGGTCGCATGTTTATGAAAATAGCTATTAGAGCTCAAGGCGTGAATCTTTCCCGTGCTAAATTCTGGACGACATGTTACTCGAATTCTACAACTGATAAAGAATTTGAGGCGGTGATCATAAGGGCTCGCCCATGTCTTACTTTATTCTCCCCACTCAATAATCTTTCGCGTGGAAGCCAATTTATTACTACTAAATAAAACTAAACACTGAAGAAAACTTGTATCATGAATTAAATGTGCCTAATAGGAACTGAAGCACCAAAAATTGAAATTATTAATATTAATAAATGATAATAATAATAATAATTAATAATAATAATTATTATTATTATTAAGGCTAAGGATACTAAGACATTTTGACGGGTATTTTTCGGAGTTTTATTATATTGAATTTTCCGTAGTTTCACAAAAGAATCAGGGTTTGTGCAATTAATAATGGCGGGACCCGATACTAATGTCTTAAATTCAAATTTAAAGATTAAAATAGCAATATCAATTACAAATAATAATGTGTGTATGTATAGTGTAAAATGAGTGGCGTACGACAAATTCCAAATAGAGAGAGAGAGAGAGTGAGTGAGAGAGAGAAAAGAAGAAAATTAAAAGGATTATTTTTTTTTGAAAGAGTAAAGTAAATAAAAAGCTATACAGTAGAAAAATAATATGAAAGACATATACATGAATTTTTTTTAAGGAAACGTCTTAATTTAGCTTTATCTGCAGTGACAGTGTTCGATCAAATATCACTGATTCACGATTAGAAACAGCTATATTTGCGTCAAACTGCCGGTGTTTCGAGAACCAGACATTGAGCAAATGTCTCTTTTTTTTATTTATTGTGCCACTTTGTTTGTGAGAGAGAGAGAGAGAGAGAGAGAGAGAGAGAGAGAGAGAGAGAGAGAGAGAGAGAGAGAGAGAGAGAGAGAGAGAGAGAGAGAGAGTTGAAACAGACAGAAGGACGGAAAGAAAGACAGACAATAAGAAAATGGCCCGATAAGCGGCTGGCTGAAGTAATCAACATATATATGATATAGATATTTTGATATGAAATTAAAGCTCAAGCCGACGATACAACACTTAGCTTAAGGAGATAATGTCAAAGGTTTTGCAACGCAATAATAATATTTGTAATGCGTTCAAGATGTTCCATACAGATATATACAGCAGATGTTTGTAGAAAGGGTTCTCCATTAATTCACGTCTCTCATCGTGTGCTGTATATACCATTTCTACTACACGATAACTTATCGTTACTAACATTATACCAATAAGCCAAATCTTATTACAGTGTATTTCTACGTCAAACCTTTTTGTTCTAGGTCGCTATTTGCTTTAATTTGCAAAAAGGCAAAATCCTTATATAGACATTTTGCTGGTGAATATCCTTGTAAAATCAAGATTCTGTGATAAAAGATACGTACTGGGGCGTTCTCCATATACGCACGATTCGTTTCTGGATACCTGACATGTAGATTTTTATATCTGTTTAGTATCCTAGAACCTACAACGCTCTGATTGGCTCAGTGTTTGCGTTTTTAATCGAATATTATTATTATTATTATTGTTGTGGTTGTTGTAGTTCATATAAATATAAATATAAATTTATATTGATATATTAATATATTAATATCAATATTGATATATTAATATTTTATACTTTTATATTTTATATTTTTAAAATATGTTATAATATCAATATATTTTGACCAATTAATATATAATATCAATATTAATATGAATTAATATTAATATATATTAATATATGTTAATATTAATATCATTAGTATCAGTATCAGTATTATTAAGACAAGAAAAGGAAAGAAAATGAGAAAATAAAAATACTATTTTTGAAAGATTAACGTAAACATCAGAAAAAATCTGTTAACATTTGTTGGTCAGCTACGATTTCAAGCTCGCGCCCCCTCATGTGAGCCCATACAAATTATGTCTCAAAAACACGGTTTGTGGATCTTTTCTCGAAATAATGACTATCTAGGCAAAAAACAGAATTGGATTCAGTTAATTCAACTATTCACGGACTGTATTATATGGTTTAGATTGAATTCTATTGAAAAAAACCACCGTACTTTTTAGTTGAATGTACGCTGTTGGATGTATCACAAGAGAAAATGCATGACATAACCGGGGTCAAGCTAGAAAATCGTCTCTCCTTTAAATAAAACAGAACCTGTCAAAAAAACCGAAGTGGATTTGAAAACCCCGGGCTTTCCTGAACATTTTGGTATATAATTCATAGGAATTTGTTAAAATTTAGAACCGTATTTTTGCTGATTTTATAAGCTCATACTATCTGTTGACCTATACATTCCCCTCTTATGGTTTCTTAGGTTTCGTAGCCTCGAAAACACGCTAACTACTAGTTAGCAAAAAAACAGAAGATTTACTGGTCATTTAGGATGTTTTGTCACGCAGTTTACTTGTGCTATATAACTTTACTTTTAAGAACAACCTTTTGCTTTGGAAAGAGAGAAAAAAGACCGAAAAGTGCAAATATTTCAAATGTATGGGCAGTTTTTTCCAATGCTGCACAGCAGAGAAAAAAAGAAAGACATAAACGGCTTTTTTTTAAAAGGAAACTTTCTTCTGTAGCATGACATTATTAGTGACAGTGCTCGATCAAATGTCATTTACTCAGGATTAGAAACACTGGGCTTGATTTGCGTCAAACTGCCAGTGGTCCGAAAAACCAGACATTGAGCAAATATTTCTAATTTTTTTGACTGTGCCATTGAATTGCTTTTCTAGTTAAAAAATGCAAAAAGTCTTATCTTTTTCATTCCCCCCCCCCCCCCCCCCCCCCCCCCCCGTATTATATTGGCATATTATCAAAGTGGCCTATTTAGTTTCTTTGCTTAATAGCATGTATTTTGACTTAACTAGTCTCATTGTAAACCGAAGGTGGATATAACTTGCATGTGTAATAAGTATACCTTTCTGTAATTAAAGTAGAATCAATTACAGTATTCCTGAAACGGGTATAAGAGGTAGAATAAGATAAATGAATCGATAATTAATACTGGAATAAATATTAAAACAATGTTTCGCGACGAGGAAAACAAAACCTGATAGAAATGTGAATTTTTATAAGATAATAAAACGAAACCAAAGACACGCTTAATAGCTATTTTTTTAAGTATAAGGTCTGCTATCGGAAGAAAGGTGTCACCTGTTAGGCGTATCCTAACTCACCAATTTCCCCCGCTTCTGACAAGTGTTCAAGGAAAATCCTGACATATCTTAAGTAATATTTAGAAAAGGAATTATATCCTAAACTATCAACTGGTTAACTAGTTACTTATAAGACGGGGATAGGGCGACGGTAGTCTGCACTCAATTTTTCAAGAAAAAAGAGGTTTGCTATACTAAGATCAACACGATTTCCCACGAAACCTTATAATGTATTCAAATTTATAGTTTAATGCAACTCTTTTTATGTTTTACGTTGTTAGCTCAAATCTCATTTTGTTAGGAATATCGAGAGTTTGTTTTTTTCCATTTCTTGGGTCAATTTTTCACCCACTGGCCTGATTTAAAGGGGTAGGGACAAGTTACATATACGTTCCTAGGTCCCTCAAGACCTCTTCTGCCTTCCCTTCACCCTCTTATTTCTAGTCTTGGATCGACTTGATAAGACATTTGATTTAGATCTCTCATGAGCCTACTACCGCGTAAAACAATATATCTAATACCGATTTAAACGATATCTTGATCCATGTCTTGAAGCACGACTCATATGCTTTTAACAAGGTGTTCTTCAAATTTATCTAGATCAGTCCTCAGACAAGCTCTCATGCATTTCCCTAGTAAAATACTTGTCATTATGAACTTAGTTCTTTTAATCTTAAAAGATTCACAAGTGCATGGTTTAGCCTGTTAAGTGTTCCTCTAGTAAAACAAGTATATATATTTGATAAACCCTTAAACAAACGGTATAATTAGGCGACAATCAAACGACAGAACCATTTAAGTGTTGGCGTAGTTATCTTATTTTAAACCACGCATCATTCTCTTGAAAACAACATTCTGTGTTTGAATTGTTTTCATATTAATCTGGAGCGTTAAGAGTAAAGAAAGAATTATAATCAAGCAAATGACACGTGGTCTGCAATGAAAGGCATTCTTAAATCCCTAGTTTAGAGCTTCTACTCAAATCAGGACATTAATTTAGATTTTTTAAGGGGGAAACACCTAATCAAAAACGAAATGCTTTCTCTTTCTGAAAGTCGGTTCGATCCAAGGGTTATATATAGTCTCGCGGTTCAAAGTTTTCAGCCGTACTTAGGACAAAACTAGTCCAAGAATGCTTTTAAGACTAAAATTCATACAGCTTTGAAATCCAATCTCTAGTTTCATTAGTGACCGTTGACCTTTTAAATCTGACAGAAATGTTTAATTGTAGAATATGTACCAAGTAAGTAAAGGAAATCGTTAGAGATGCGATCTATACCTGGGTAAATATGTAGGTATTTAATTAATGAAAAGCAAAAATTGTGTCAACGATCCCAAGAACATCAGTTGCCAACGCCGATAGGATATAAATACTAATAGGCACTTCGACCCCCTACCACTATTCAGGCAATCGTTTATTGCATATAGGAAAATTTTACAATTATCAACTCAGCTATTGCATAAAATGTTATTTAAATATAACATTTTGTTAAATGATGGCTGTTCAGCTCTGTGTTTTTTTTTTTTTCCAAAATGAGAAAAAATGGGCGGATACAGGGTGGGGGGCTGCGTAAAAATTCACAAATCTCAACGCTGGCTCTACAAAATGAAACTAATGAAATGGATAAATACGGATCCCTCTCAGTTAACGATATTTCTCGCATCATATCTTAAAATGGTTGTGGATCTCTCTCTATATATATTTGAAAATGGCACTGATCGAATGTGAAGAATGAGCGCTAGCTTGCTAGTTAGCAGAGGTGTTTGATTTCGCATTATACAATCTCGTACCCAGAGACTGCGTTTCTTCTGACCTGCGGCGAATAACAAGGGCTCTGGCATAATCCATAATTTCTTGGACTTCGAAATTCCGGTATGAGGGCATGCGTTAAAAGAGTTGCCAAAAATTAAAAACATGTTCCTGATTTCTAATTTTTATTTTGATCGAAAATATACACAGAACTCTGTTTGAAAGCATAATTTTCATTGATTATATTTCACTTCGGGAAAACTGCGCATGCGCCAAAAAAGGATTATGGTAGAGCTCTCGTTCTTCGCTGCAGGTCTGAAGATACGCAGGCTCTGGGTACGAGATTGGTCCTTATATTTAAACCCATAATCCTGCGCACTGGCATAAGGTCGCTACCGTGAACTTCATATTGCTGAATACCAAATAAACAAAGTCATCAACAAATAAATAAATGGTTCACTTCCTCTATAACTATAAATTTGTTTATTTTAATACGCTCATGAGATATTAAAATATTGAGGTGCACGCTAAACTTAGAAGATTTTATGGAATCTTAATTGTTATGAGGAAAAAATTGAATAGAAAACAGTATTAGCAAAGCGAAATTTGCAAATCGATAAAACAATAACTATAAATTGTATTTTTAATGCGAACATACAAGAATATAATTTAAAAGATACCAAAAAAAAATAGGCAAAGCTACGCAAATTTGATGGAATCCTAATCTAAGTAAAAAAAAAAAAATGAATAGCCAACTGTATTAGAAAATTAAAACAAAACCTTGGAAATGTTTTTAACAATGATTACTAAATGGATTTTCTATCTGTCATTTGTAATGTTTGTCTTGATATTAATAAGCCACAGAACTAAACTAAAATCTGTTTTACAGTTAAGTCAAATTCTATGTGTTTTGATCACGAAATAAGTATCCAGAAAACATAATAAATTTTAATGTATTATGTTTTCTGGACCCTCATTTTATTTTTTTAAATTATTTATGAAAACCAGTGCCTCTATCGGAATATTTGCTTATTGGCTAGAAATTGATTACAGAATTTAGCACTCATTATTTTTATTATTAATAACAACAAAGCTGTTTTTTTTTATATATTTGCTTATTGGCTAGAAATTGATTACAGAATTTAGCACTCATTATTTCTATTATTAATAACAACAAAGCTGGTTTTTTTTTACGCGGTACACCTAACTTTATGAAGAAAACAGCAAACTAAACTACAATGCTGAAATAATATACGAAATAAACCAATAGGATTTTTTAAGCTTAAAGATATTATGGTACTAAGGTATTATGAGAGTACTTAGTATAGATACGTTGTTTGCCTTACGGGTTTGTCAAAACCACTTTATCTTATCCAACTGTGCTAACAAACAGTTCTAGTCATGTTTATGTGGCTCAAGGCATTAAACCAATTCATTAATTGGTTTCTAATAATTATATTTCTATTGCTTGATCAATATATGCCATTTATCTTTCTACTCTCTTTTATCTACTATGTAATCTAAGCGTCTGCGCTTTCCACTAAAAGCATTTTATTGCTTAGTAATAGCATTTTATTGGTTAGTTTTTTTTACTTGATTTGTCTTCAATTTTTGACTTGTCCTTCAATGTTATTTTCAGTTGTTAGGATATCAATGGTGATAAGGTTTTTACACCTTGGTTTCTTCATCAGAGTCTTTTCCAGGTGAAGGGACAGATCTTCCCTTGCAAAATGTTTTCAGTTCCTTGTCAGAATCAGAATCAGTATCAATATCCTTGTCTGCCGGCAAACGGTAGGTCTTTCTGCCAAGTTCTTTTCTCGGAATACTGTCAGTAGATTCTCCATACGCCTTTTTCGATCTTGCATACATCGCATCATCGGCATCGGAATCTGTTCCAGATGCAGACATCAACAAGGCTTTTGTAGGATCAACATTGCTCTTGGCAGGCCCTTTTCCTTTTCCTTTACTTCGTTGATCTTCAACATCAGAATCTGATTCACATTCATACATTAGAACCTTAGGGCTCGGATCCTTCTCAGCCATGTGATATTTTGTTTTGGAAGACTTTTTTCGCACTTTCTCACGCCTTTCTTTTCCTCCTTTCTGTCCAAAAGCACCTTGTTCATCATTTCCGTAAGTCGATTTTTCAACACCATGTACATGTACATCATCAGAGTCGGAATCACAACCGTACATCAGTAGACGTTTGCTAGTACCAAGCTGTTGACTGGTGCCTTTATCATATTGGCTTCTTGATGATCCTCTCTTTCTTTTGACAGGGTGGCCAAACGTCCCTTCGCATGGAACATCGTCTGTGACAAGTGCAGAGCTTGAGGCTGTTCTTTCTTCTTGATCATCTCTCTCCATGAGTCTTATTGGTTGCAATTCGATATCACTGTTATCACCCTGCGACAAAGTGAATTTTTGCAAAACTATTGGTTCTACAATGGCTCTTTCTTTTCGAGTTTTCCTTCTTTTCCTGATGAAGAACAGGCATAACAGGCAGAATAGAAATAATAGTAAAACTGCCAAAACTGAACATATAATGACTACAACTCCAGGCACCTCTGTCTTTTTAGATGTCTTACATGGAGGAAAGGCATCAAATGTCCCATAAAGTTTACACTCTTCGATGTTGAGGATTTTTTGACAATAAAAACCAAAAAGGCTAATCGAGAGTTTATGGTGAGCAAGGCTTCCAGAGTCAGCAATGTCTGAAATGCAGGCTTCGTAATAAAATCGCGCTTGGGAAATAAGAACTTTGCTACATAGGTTCTGCACATCACCAGTGTAGAACCATTTATGACAAGTCTTTATTGCTTCTTCTCGTAGAGTGTTATTCCTGAAGTACACAGTGTAGTTGGTAAGAGGAGTGAGGAAAAGCGTGGACGGAAGCCATTCTGTAGAGGTTTTAGCAGGTTGCACTGACAACGTAACAATTTTACCAGTAGTATCATTCTCCGACAAAGGACTATTTTCATTAAGGCTTACGTTCACAGCTTTGTATATCCATGCATTTATGTTTCTTCCATAGCCTTCGTCGAACGGTAAGTTCATCAGAAGTCCAGGGTAATAGTAATCAAATTTAGAATTTCTTAAGGAAACTATTTCTTGTTCAGGTTTTGCATATTGCCACAGTCGAACTTCGTCTAATGCTCCAATGAGACTATAGTTATCAACTATCTCTCCAGCTTTAGCGTATCTTCCAATAAACAAAGAACCATCAGGGGCAAATTTACTGCCAAGATGTATGCCATATAAGGATATTGTTCTATTCACATCCTTGTTTGCGGCCATGATAGTCACCCGTCCATCGTTTGTGCGCCATGATATACTCACATGGGTCCAAATCCCTTCCTTTAGTGTTAGGTTTGTCCTTGCAGTTTGATCATTCCAAACGACTGCGATGTTATCGTTATGTAGCAGAGCAAAATTAACGGTGTCAGTGGAAAACGAGAACAGGACTTGTTTGTTCGTTATCGGAGCAGCGCTTAGGAGGCTTGGATTTTTTTGCGATGAAGAGCATTTTTCGGTGATGGTGTCAACATCATTCACTAAGCATACCCAAAGTTCAAAGGTAAATTCCTCCAGCTCCGGTAGATTTTCATTCAGAGAAAGGGAAATATAATTGTTTGAGAAATGTATCATAAAGCCTGCTGCTGTAAATGGGTACTTTGCAAAAGATGTATTCAAAAAGTTGCTTTTAGGTGGAACTTGTAGCGTGGATGACAATGTTTTATCGATGTAGGCTTGGTTCAGTTGGCTGGAATTAACGTTACTTTGGCCATCTCGTAAAGATGTGACTAAACTGCCAGTCTTCGCTCCACATAACCCGTGCGTCTCAGTTTGTATTTTGTTCTTCTTTTTGGATGGCATTTCCACCGCTACTCCCAACGTGCCATTGTAAATAAGAATGTGAAGCTTTTCGTTCTGATCGAAAGATACTTCAAGTATATCCGCAGTAATCCAACGGTATTTTGGTTTCGCTCCCTTCAACTTTGGTAACGACTTGTACTTTTCAGACCGAGTAAGTCCAGACGTCGTCTTGGACTTATAATCAAGTAGCGTTGTCTCTACTTTACGAGGATCAGCGTAACTGACAGACAATGCAAACGAACTAGTGTTAAGGGCAATTTCTGATATTCGGCGGCACGATAGTCTATTGTTACACGGGACTTGAAGAATCTGTGCGGTAAAAATACTTGAGTTTATCATCAAATAAGCACCTGGCACTTCGAAGTTGTAGTTTACTCCATTGGCTGTAGTAAAGTGAGGGTCACCAAAATTCATTGACATAGATGGCGTTTTGTCGTCAATGTTGTTTGTATCTGCGGCAATAGAACAGTCAGTTCCTGCCCAACCGTTGGTGCAAGCTGAACAAGGACGAACGGGAGAAGACACATAAGTGTCACGGTCAGTCGTTCCATTCCATTTTTCTGAGCAATGACATTGTCCATTTACGGCATCACAAATACCATGACCGTTGCAGATATTCCGCAATCCCCCTGTACACAATTTGCTGCAGTCTTCTCCCCAGTATCCTTCTTCACATGTGCATCTGACACCAACTGCATTATAATGTGATGCCGCGCTTGCATAACCA
Source organism: Actinia tenebrosa (assembly GCF_029948245.1). Taxonomy (NCBI): domain Eukaryota; kingdom Metazoa; phylum Cnidaria; class Anthozoa; order Actiniaria; family Actiniidae; genus Actinia; species Actinia tenebrosa. The sequence continues at coordinate 2,219,579 of NW_028292577.1, read as the reverse complement.
AACACACATTTAGTGTTACAAAGATACCCAATCCAGTCTCGAAATCTTTTTTCTGGAAATCGATTGCACAGCTTACGTGCGGGCCATTCGCTCAATTGTAATGCTTCTTGGCAATAGTCTGCGAATGAAATGACAGTGTCAAAAGCCGCTTTACTGTCTCCAGACAACGAAACCTCGTCGAAACACGTGTTGTAGTACGACTGTGCAACAGGTCTTCCTAATGGCAAACAGTTTTCAAACAGTGGACCCTCAAGGATTACAGATCTGCAAAATGATTCAGCGAGCTCGTCCAAGGTATCATTTCTAAATACTGGTTCGTTAGTTTCATAGGTAGGTATGTCTGAGTTAGAAAACACTCTCTCTGGCTCATGGAAGGTTTTCAAGTACAGGTCACTATTCCCAGCTGTATCTCGCACAATTCCTCCCTCAACTTCATCCAGTCTCCAAAGATGTAAGAGATCTGGATAAGCACGGGGCTGCACATTTAGTCTTCGGTTACGCTTTACAATGTCAGGATTGTTTCTCCTTTTCCACATCCTCACTTCGTCAATGTCACCATAAAATGTCGAATGCGGCGGCTGTTCGTTTCCCCCCGATGGTAACCATTGACCAAAAGCTAAAACACCTCCTTTCTTCCAGATATCTTTGTCCACCATGAAAACCCTGACGCGGAGATTTCCCAATTGGTCAAATATATAAACCTCAAGCTTTCCTATTAATTGGTAAAATACAAGAGTTATTTGGTTCCATCGATTTATTTCCAAGGCGATTCTTGTATCAAGCTGTTGGCTTTTGTAATAAATTTTCATCGTCAAATCGTTGATGACTGCAAATGTGGCTTCCTTGGCAATGGACAGAACAACTCCACCATATTCTTTAATACGGACCAAAAGTTCTAAAGTTAGAATGTTCACTTTTGGAATGTTTAGTGGTTTTGAAACAACGAAACTGTCCCTGAAGTTCAAACAAAATCCTCCGCCAGTAATTTCTTGATATTCGTAATAATGTTCAAAATAATAGGAGAAAAGCGTGTCACTTGGATTAACAGCAGATTTTGATATGATGCTTGCATAGGCACGTTCCACTGATTGTGTGTCATTCAAAGTTAGAGTTTTACATCTTCCGAGAAGTCCTGTAGAGTTTTGGCAGTATGACGATGGGATGCTGAGTGTCAGTCCAAGACTATTACGAACTCGAACTGAAAAGCGGATTCCATCCGGTCCCTTGATGACAAAGGTGTCACTCGATACGCGAACCATTACAAAATAGGGAGAAAGGCTTGTCAAATGATCAATGCGAACAAGATTACCGTTGATCCAAACAAATGGCATAACTATTGAAGTGCGAGGTATGGCAGTGATGGGTGCTCGAATGGCTATAACGATGTCTTTGTAGCTAAAAGAGAAAGCAACCGTACATGAGGTTGACCGAATGTATTGAGTACTGCAAAATCCACGCCGTATCTGTATGACAAAATTATTAATAAAGGAACGTAGAAGGTAGAATTCTCCATGCAAGCGATGAATGAAAGATAGGCCAATGAATGAATTAAAATACCCAGAGTTTCCAGCTAATGCTATTTGTATAGAGGTAAATGATGTTCGCTGTATACCCACAGAAAACTGGCATTCTCTACCGTACCAACCAGAGCTGCACGAGGTACAGTTTTCCGACCCTTGCCAATTAATGTGACAGCTACAGCTGCCTGTTTCTTTGACGCAGCGTCCATGATTAGCGCAGGTCTTTATTGTGCCTCCAGGACACGTTCGTGAACAATCACTTCCCCAGTATCCATAAAAACATTCACACTCATTCCGGTCAGTTCTCTTCGGTTTACCAAAAACACACTTAACATTACATCGGTCACCAATCCAGTTGGGGAATTCGCTTTCTGGAATGCTATTACACAGACTTCTTGCCGGCCAATAGGAGAGGCTTAGGATCGATTCACAGTGATCTGCGAAAGTTATGACTGAGCTTAGGGAAGCTGACAATGTCCCCACAGTACCAACATCATGGATGCACAATAGGTAATGAAACTGGAGCTCTGACATAAGACTTCCACATAATGTGCGTAGGTCACTCTCATAGAACAGTTCGAAGCAAAAGGCTTTCCCGATATTTTTGAATGTTTCATTGTTATAATGAGGTGTTGCTGTTAGGCTGAGGTTAGTTTTAACATCTGCGTCTGAGTATATCCAGGTTGGTTGCTGCCATGGTACTCTGGGTAAATACAAATGCTCATTATTGACTGGATCATGGATAACATCTCCTTCACCTTCATTTAACTTCCACAGTGATGCAAGGCTAGGGTGAGTTGGGAGGACATTCATTTTAAAATTCTGCTGTATCAAGACTGGATCAAATGCGCGATGCCATACTCTTATTTCATCAATAACTCCAATAAAAGGCGTTTTTGTTTGTTCTTCTGTTTCTCCTGGAGAAAGTTCCCATTGACCAAGAGAAAATATTCCACCAGAGATGAATGGATTCTCTTGAAGGCTAAAATTGATTCTTTTCACTAGGCCTTTGTAGTCGAAGTGGTATATTTCCAGAATCATTGTTTCATAATGCCAAACGAGTGACACATGGCTCCAGTAGTGAAGCTGAATTACTATTCCAGTATCTAAGACTTCATGCCCAAAGTGTATTCTGATGGTAGTATCAACAACCAAGGCCAACGTCTTTACATTGGCATAGCATGCAATAGTTCCTTTGTAATACATGGCCTTGAATAAAAGTTCTAATGTAAGGTCGGAATTGTTTACAAATGCCCTGAAAATGGTTCCAGATGCTCCTGTGTTGTTAAACATAAGGGCATAAATGCCACCGCTTGGTTCCCTGGTCTCTTTGTACAAACCGTGCTCCAAAACAAAAAGGGTATCATTGGTCGAAGGTACAAGTTTATTGGCGAGATGGTTATTGATATGTTGTTGAGTGGTATTAGTAGGTAAGTCGGCCAGGTCGTTTTCAGAGAGTCCATCGCAGGAACCTAGAAGACCAGTCGAATTGGCACAAACAAGCTTTTGTATTTCAGCATTAAAGCTAAGATATCTTCCTTCTACACGTATGCGAATGATAACGTCCTCCCTCAATGCGATGGCATACCGATTACGTGAATCAATCCAAAACCTTAGTCCAATATGCACAGGGCCTATATTCGTTAATACGCCTGTAATAGGGAATGCCAAATTGTTGATCCAGATTACGGGTAGTTTGCCGGTAGCATAGGGTCCATGAAATGAGACTACTGTATCAAAAATTTGAATGGCTATTGCATTGATGCAGACCGACTGAAGCAAGCAAGGAACTTGTCTGATTTGGAGAGAAAAATGCATTACAGCAGAATGTATGACATAAAACTCTCCAAGAGACAGGAATGCGAAGCTTACTCCATCGAACGTTACATATCTTCCACCATGTGATGCAACAGAGTATGACATTCTTAAATTAGGAATCGACGATATGGCAACAGAACAATCGCTTCCAATCCATCCCGCCGAGCATGACCTACAATCAGCAGTTCCTTTCCAGTTTTCTCTGCAAACGCACTGACCATCTATCGGGTTGCAGTCGCCGTGGTTGTTGCAAGGGTTAGCCGCACCTCCTGGACAAACATTAGTGCAGTCACTTCCAAAATATCCTCGGTTGCATTTGCAGACATTTGGAAGTAATCTTAGACCATGATCGCACTTTTGGTTGCACTCAGGGCCATACCACGTTGGGAAGATGGACACAGGAAATTCGTTGCAAAGGGGTTTAGCAGGCCACACATCAAGATTGAATACGCTTTGACAGTAATCCGAAAGTTTGATGATAACTTCCAATGAGGCATGAATCTCTCCAGAAGAGGCTATTTTTCGAAGACATGATCTATAATAAAATGTCAATGCTCCTTGACCTAATCCACTGCAAGATCTATAGAGTGGACCTTGCATCAAGAGACGATGGCAAAATGTTTCAGAATCATTTTTGAGTATGTCATTCGCAAACTCGTAAGATGGTGATACCTCAAAGAATGGCGAGTTTAGTTTAGCCTCCGAAAAACGCCAGGACGGGACCATCCAGGGTGTTGTTGTCATTACAAAATTTACATTCCCCATTGTGTCGATTGGAAGTGTTCCTTCACCCTCGTTAAACCTCCAAGCATGAGCGAGGTCGTCTGTTTTTACGAGCACTTCTCTTTTTCTTATTTGCTGAATTAAAGCTGGATGAAAATGGCGAGTCCAGATGCGCACTTGATCTATGAAACCAACAAAGATGTCTTTTGGCTGGGAATCAGTTCCGTTTATTGGCGGAATCCACCCTGCTAAAGCTAAATATCCACCAGGTTCAAAAATATCAATCCCAATCGCGATTTTTATGTCCATCCTTTGAACAACGTCGTTGGAAAAGAAATAATACAACTGTAGCTTGCTTGTTGACTTTTTATGTACTAAAGTGAGCTGCGTCCAAGCATCCAACTCAATAGTGATGTTGGTTCTGTAAATCGTATTCCCAAAATGAAGGCTGATCTTTCCTCCCAATGTTGTAATGTAAAATGTTTTAGATTTGCTGTACGAGAAAATGAGGCCATTGTGTTGGATATTAATCATCAGGTCAAAAGTGATTTCATTGGAAATAAAGGCTTGGGTAATGACAGTAGATGTTATTACAGCAGTATGGTTAAAGTGAAGTGCATAACCAGTATTGGCTTCCCTGAATTCTGTCACTTCTTTGTACGAGTAGACGAAGAGACTCCGGCATGGTAGAACTTTAAACTTTGTTGACATCTCCGTAAACTTTGTTGTTGTAAGATTACTACGGTTGGTTTGGGTAAAACGGCGAGAATTGTTTATCTGTTGATTTATTTCTTGAGAACAGTTTTTAAGTGGTTCGAAGGATTCAAACAAAGTTAAGGTATCTTGATTGCAATTGCCAAGAAGCCCAACAGATGTGTTACACAAAAGAGAAGATGCTCTGACATCGAAGTTTAGGTAACGTCCCTCTACTCTAATCTTGATCGTAATATCGCGATGCCTGAATTCATACAGCCCAAATGAAATTCGTACGAACACGAACCCATTAACATGAACAGACGGTTGGTTGACATCAATATCAATAACTTTTCCATTAAGCCATGTTATTATTGCTTGGTCTGATGTATAGGGCCCATGGATGACAAATGTATGCGAGGAAATGCGGAGTGCTATAGAGTTTATACAAGATTCAAGTTCAAAACAAGACACTAATCGCACTTGCATTTGGATGGATAGGATATATGAGTACACCAAGTAATATTCTCCTGTTGTTTGGATAACCAGATTCACACCTGTAAAAGTGCTTACGTAGCCTCGAATGCCCATACTACTTATTCCTCGTACGCGACCCAAAAAGATAACTTCAGTTATCGCCATAGAGCAATCATTGCCAATCCATCCCGTTGAACAGGTAGTGCAGTTTTTGCCTCCTCTCCAGTTAATTTCGCACAGACATATTCCAGAATCTATAGTACAAGAGCCATGCCCGTTGCACGTGTTGGAAGCTCCGCCAGGGCAAATTCCAGAGCAGTTGTTACCAAAATAGCCTTGTCTACAAACACACAAGTCTGTTGTGACATTCGTGGGTCTTCCAAAAACGCAAGGAGTTGTACAGTTTATTCCTATCCAGTTAGGGAACGCTTTTCCAAGAAATCTATTGCATAATGGTTGTGCTGGCCAGAATTCCAATCTTAGAGCAGCTTGGCAGTAGTCGGACAAAGCTATAATGAACTGTAAAGCTTGCGTTTGATCACCAGAGCTAATAATTGACTTGATGCACGCCCGTAAATAAAAATTTAAAGTGATGTTATCCAAGCTAGAACATACGTGGAAGATAGGTCCACGGAAGATGAATGATACACAGACCTCATTCGCAAGGCGAATTAGAGTTTCGTTCTTAATGTTTGGGTTTTCGGCAGGAACATAATCAATAGGAGCATCAGAGAATAACCATGTTGGGGTCCTCATAGGATATTTAGGAAATAATAAATGGTTTTGGGATATGTCATCTTTGGCAATGTAGCCTTCGCCGCCATTAAATTTCCAAAGGCCTAAAAGTATAGAACTGTCTGCTTGTACATTTGCTGAAATACTCTGTGAAATGCTCGCATAGTCAATCGCTCTTTTCCATATGCGTATCTCATCAAGGAACCCTTCAAAGATGTGAGATACTCTAGAACTAAACGCTCCAGAAGATGGTTGCCATAATCCAATAGCGAAAGTACCTCCATTTTCAAAAGGATAGATCCCGATTTCAAAATTCCTCCCCTGGGTAACTCCAATGGATGTCGTGATATAAATAGATAGTCTTAGTTCCGCGCGCAAGAATATCAAAGTTATCATGTTCCACTTGTTTGTTTCTGTGGCTATTCCAGTGTCATACACTTCGTCTCCAATACCAACTTTCACAGTCACATGGTTGCTGACGTAGAACGTAACGCGTGCGGCATATGAAATGATGACTCCGCCACAAACATGAGGGTCACATGATTTAACAAGTAGTTGAATGGTGAAGGTGTTGGAATCAAATAAACCGACGATCTCATTCGACACTGCTGCGGAAAAGCTGAAGTACAGATTGTATATTCCACCATAAATTATCCTCGTTTCCTTGTGAATGGTTTCATCTAAAACGATTTTGGAGCCTAGGTTCACACTGAGGTTGGTCTTGATAAAACTGTCTACAGACAATCCTGATTTGTTGTCTTTACCAACTGCTTCTAATACTGATTTGATCGACGAGTTTGCGTTGAGATCGCAGGAGCCACATAAGCCTTCAAAATCTTCACAGTAACTTCCAAAACTTCGGGCCTCGACAATTAAGTACCGATCATAAAATGTTGATTTAATTGATAGCTGACCTCCTACGTGTATATTCAGGCTGTTCAAAGTTAGTTGTTCGATTGAAAGGTCTTTAATATTAATGTCATCGGAAATATGAAATCGTTTTCCATTGAGGTGTATACTAATATCACCACTGTTCACGTACGGGGCATGGACACTTAAATCTTCACCGTTAACCGATAGGGCAAATGCATTGAGACAAACAGCTCCAGATCTACATGGTACCTGACGGACTTGAACTTGAATGGTGGAAGACGAGATTAATTGAAATTCACCGACACTTGAAAAACTAAATAGGGAGTTGTCAAATCCTATTACGTTCCCATTTTCCATGATTGTACACAATTTTGTTGATGATATATTTTTTCGGAGTGCAATTTCACATGTTTCGCCGATCCAGTTAGGCGAGCAAGATGAACACAGTTCATCTCCACTCCAATTAACCTCACATTTGCATCTACCAGTTTCTACGTCGCACTGTCCATGGCCAAAACATGGGTTTACAGCCCCTCCGGGACACTCTTCCGAACAATTCTTGCCCCAGTATCCATAATCACACTTGCATTCACTTTCTAAGTATCGTCCATATACACATTTGATTGTACAGTTTTCCCCTACCCAGTTGTCGTAACGCCCACTTGGGTAAACGTTGCAAAGATTTTGACCAGGCAATGATGTTAAATTGAGCGCTGCCTGACACTCGAAAGCCATCTGGACTGTCGATTCCTTGGCTGATTCCAGGGATTTTGAAGATGCGACATCGACGACGCAAGATTCGTAATAAAAGTCAGCGTTACCAGTGGCGTTGCCGCATTCCTCATTAAATGGACCTTTTAAGAATATATTTTGACACAATTCCTTGGCTTTGCTTTCTAACGACTTGTTGGGGAATATTGCAGCAATGGTACTTGTTAGAGAGATATTGATGTCTGATGGCATCCATGCTGGACTTATCCAAGGTGGCAATGGAAATAAAATGTCAAGAGAACCAACAGAAGATGAAGCCACGTAGCCTTGACCTTCATTGAAATTCCAATATGCAGCTATTCCTGGCAAAGTCAGTTCTACACTAACACGCCACATCTGTTGAATCATTACGCCATCGAACCGTTTGTTCCATATGCCCAATTCATCCAACCAACCAACAAATCCAGGAATATTAACGGCAATGTCTGTTGCCTTCCAGATTGCTATTCCGATCGAGCCACCAGGGGTAAAAACTCCCAGTCCAATATTCAATACTCTCTTTCTTACAATTCCTTGGGAGGAAGTTCTGTAGAACTGAAGCAGACCTGAATCTCTTCTATATACTAGGGATATTTGATTCCATTTTAACGTTTCAAGGGTCAAAAGCGTGTCGTAACTTTTTAAGCCTACATGTACTTGTAAAGTTCCATTAAGTACTGTCACTGCGAATGTGAAGTTGGCTGCAAAGGAGATTATTGTCCCTCCTTGACCTATAGGATCTTTAGCCATCACGTAAAATTGGATCGACACGAAGTTGCCAACAAATATATTAACAAGTGGAGGAGAAACCAATCCAGTGCCATTAAAGAACAAGCAGCTACCCGCACTAGTGAGAATTTGTTTTTCTCCAGCAATTTTCAAGATGTTAATGAAGCCGCTTTCGTTTCTAGGAACCATCCATTTCTTTACAAAGGTGTCTACATCAAGCTGGGTAATTTGAGATATATTGTATGATGACGTTATGCTAGATTCGGAGCAATTCGAATTGGGTTCGTGCCTTCCACATTGGCCAAGTAGACCACAAGCATCGTAGCATGCAGATGGATTCATTCTCATGGTGATGACAAAGTGTGTCCTCCGATGGTAGAGGATCAATCGGAAATTCTCAGGTCCAGTAATTTCGTACGATTCGTGAGATACTCTTTTGAAAAGAAAACCAGTGGAGCCCAGTCTTACCCATGTATCTTGATTTATTTGAATTCCGTTGCTTGAGACAAAGACTTTGCTGGTGACTCCGTAGCTTGTGTGAATGGCAACACTTGTAGATCCAGCTCTTACGAATACACAGCGGGATGCACTATAACTGCCTTGTCTTAGTTGACGAACTTGAATGCTTATGCCAAGGCGTTGAGACGTAAACGCATGAAATTCACCAGCTACAGCCACATTGATCTTTATTCTGTCGAGTGTTACGTAGTGACCGCTTCCAGAAATAGAAGTAACAAAGGTACCGGGTATTATTGGACCTATTGATATCGAGCAATCAATCCCATGATATCCTGGAGTGCATACGCTACAGTCTTCTTTTCCTCGCCAACGGAAGTCACAAACGCACATGCCTGTCGTGGATAGGCACATTCCTCGGCTATAACATTGATTGGAGGGTCCTCCAGGACAAAAACTGTCACAGTTATCTCCCCAAACGGCTTTGTCACAGACACACTTGAGAAGCGAATCCAACGAACGATAACCGTATACACAAGGCTGTTCGCAATTATTTCCAATCCAGTCAGTTAATCTAGAATTCTTAAAGATCGCAGTGTTGCACATTAATTGTGCTGGCCATATTGTAAGGTTCATTGAAATCTCGCAAGAGTCGGCAAAAGCGACGACAGTTTCAACACCAGCATCAACTTCATCGTAGCTTATTATCGTCTGGATGCATGCTCTGTAGTAATAACCAATACCTCCTCTGCCAAGACTACTGCAAGCACTTCCTAGGGCGGAGTTGACAATGTAGCTGTTGCACCATAGTTCTGCTTGAGGTCTTATACTTTGTGATGGCAAAACATCTATAGAAAGATGCAGTAATGCCACTGGGGCCGAACTGTACACCCAAGTTGGGGCATTATCCACATTTGCAATGTATAAGTGAACTTCAGATTGAATGTCGTGAACAACATTTCCATGTCCTTCATTCAATTTCCACAGAATTGCCAGATATGGAGCTTTACGTTGTACGTTCATTGTCCAGCTAAGTTTGACATCCGAAAGCGTGAGCTCGCGATTCCATATTCGAACCTCATCTATATAACCAACAAAACCCTGTAAGCTTACTACGTCCCAGTCTGTATAACCCGGAACCCACTGCCCAATTGCAATACTTCCTTGTGCAACATAAAGACCTTCCTTTATGGTGTGGGTATAGTGAAAGACACCTCCAAATGCATCGATAAAATAAAGTGATATTTTTCCAGTAGGGCGATAGTAGACCAAGGAAAGCTGGTTCCATTTTCCAAGATTTGGCCTGACGCCTGTGTCCCAGACTTGGCTTCCTTGGCGCACTTTGATAGTGTTTTCGATATATACAGCCATAGCTGTGAATTGACTGTAGGTATAAAGGGTGCCGCTATTGCTTACATCAGTTTCGAATAAGATTTCTGCAGACACGTATGGATTGGTGAAGATTCCAGGTAACAGGTCTGTTTCAATACCAACTCCTTTAAACTTTAGTGCGTATTCAGCACCAGTTAATTTTTGCGTTTCCTCGTATCCGCCAAATCCGTAAATAAAGAAACTATCTCCGGACTGTACTCTCCACATCTGTTCTAAGGTTTTTCCATTTGTTGTATTTAGGTCGTTCTGTTGATTGCCATCACAGTTTCCGCATGCTGCTTGCAGACTTTCGCACAGAGATCCATCAACCCGACTAGTTATTGAAATACGAGTTTCAATCACTCTTATTTTGACGAACAAACTTGTTAATTTACTGGAAATGGTATATACTGTAGAAGAGCTGTATTCCAGGTATGTATTTGATGCCAAATGAATTTGTTTACTAACAACCTTGAGAATCTTGTCGTTAAACCAAAAAACGGGTTCTCCATTTTTATTGTAAGGGGCATGCATAGTTATTTTCCAGTCGTTTCTGTAAGAAAACGCTACTGCATTAATGCATCTTGCGTGTCCATTTGAGCATGATATTTGTCTTATTTGTGCTTTTAGCTCAGCGTTATTAATCAGCCAAAATTCACCAACACCAGAGAAGCTGAAATGCGCACCGTCAAAACTTGATAAATGACCACCACTAAATACTGAACAGGATGGAAATTTCTTGTTGGACACTGCTACTGAACAGTCTTTCCCTGCCCAACCTGGTGTACAGTTACTGCAGTCTTCAGATCCTTGCCAGTTGAGGTCACAGGTGCAGGTACCCCTTAGCGTGTCACATTTACCATGGTTAGTACAAGGTTGTAGAGCACCGCCAGGACATTCTTTTACGCAGCCCGAACCCCAGTAACCTTGATCGCAGACACAAGTACTTTCATTGATAGCATAAGCTTTACCAAATACACAGAGAACGTCACATTTTGGTCCAATCCAATTACTACCAAACGGAATCACATGGCATAAATGTTGTACAAGTCGTAAGCTCGTTATTCCAAGTTTGTTGTAACAGTAGTCGGCATAAAGCGTTACTGATATGTATGCGTTGTCAACAGAGCCGGAGGTTTCGATATCTTTAAGACAAGAGAGGTAATAAAACTGGATATGAGCTCGGCGAAGATATAGTCCACAGCTGCTTGCGATTTTGTTGTCGTAAATAAGTTTTCTGCATATCTGCAATGCTAGTGTTTCAAGGGTCTTGTTCAAAAATGTCGTTGTCATCCCAAGGTCAAAAATAGGCGAAACATAAAGTGCATATGAAAATGTCCAAGCCGGTCTACGACTTTCTGCTTCAGGTAAAGTGAAAACGTTGTCTCCGTATGTTACGCTTCTGACTTCTCGTCCTTCTCCTTCGTCGAAAAGCCATGCCGGTCTCATTCCCCCAATGGTTGCTTTTATAATCATGTAGAAACTTTGTCGCACTTCCACAGCGTTTAGTTGTACCTCCCAAATACGCAAGTTATCAATACTTCCAAAAAATGGTTGAACCGGCACGCCAGTAACGTGAAACGTTGTAACAAACCATTGGCCAAGCCAAAGCTGACCGCCTGGTAACAGCTGGTTATAACCAATAAAAAACTTTCTCGTGTACATTACTCCTTCTGTATTCAAATGATGGTAGGTAACGATTCCTATAATGAATAAGAGAAAAGAAAATATATCATGATAACGTCTTGCGACAATCACGCACTATTATCGCTATTTTGGGGTTCGAGACTAATGTGAGGGTCTTCTTTACAAATACGAGCATGCGTTGACTGTGCATACTGCACAAGGCGAAACCAAATGTAGCATGAACTTTCAATGTCATCGTACAGTATTTGTAAATAAAGCATCTATGAAGTGGTGGAGGGTGTCACGGAGATGTAAGACAGCTTAAATCAGCATTATCTCGAAGAACTGAGAGTATTCAAGGGATTTAAAAATATTACAACAACAAAACATGAGGTTGGCACATTCCCTACAGAATTTGTTTTGGATTTCAAATGATGCATTGCGATGCAGTCTAGTGCGAAAAAACTGAGTAGCGAAATATATCCAAGAGAACAGCCTAGAAATAATTGATGGCAAAGAAAGCGCTAAAAGGCAAATGCAAGGTCCGAGCATTACTGCGTAAGGGTTGTATTTAAGTCCAAATAAAAAATTATCTCGTTTAAGAATTGAGGGAAAAATTATCCGATGAAAACTAGTGATTTTTTAAACGTTTAAATTATTTTTGTTATAATCTTGGACATTTCTCCAGATTTTTTGATTTGAAAAGTTTTTATGATTACTAGTAAAGATTTTAGACTGGTATTCAGGTCAACTGTTTCAAAATTGTTGAAGGTAGACTTTCAAATAAGGTGCGTTTTTCACGGTCGGTTTTGGGCGTCGTATAGTAGTCAAAAAATTAATTGAAAAAGCTTTGTCCACGAACATTAACCGTGGATTTTAAAAGAACATGCATATATCAAAACAATAACTTGCTTATATACAGGCCAACATTTTCTACTGATGTATCAATGATTGCCTGGTAATTTGTTACAGGAAAAACACTTTCGTCTTGTAAGTACTGAATACTGCATATTACACAGTCTTCAAGGTTTTTATGTAAATTATAGAAAGTCGTTTAGAAGTCAAAACCATACCAAAATAACCGCATTCCCACCCATTCAATTCCTTATTCAGTACTTTATTTCAACATAGGATTATAGTCTGGAAATATCCTACTCAGTGTGCAGTATTCAGTATTTACACTGCAGTAAGACGTTCATTTTAGAATGGATGAACCAGAAAAAAAGTTATTTTAAAAGATTGTGAACTAAATTATCTTATCCTTACCTGATAATCGCTGATAAACGATTGATATTTGGTACCATGAGTTTAGTTGTAAGACTCCAGCCGTATCGAACACATTTGCTCCAAGGTAGATTTTGACTGTTGCATCGTTGACAATAGCAAACGTATTTGTTCTGGCGTACGACATGATGGTTCCACCAACTGCGCTGAGTTTGATAAACAGCTGAAGAGTCAAATCTTTTGCTCCATTGAACTCGACATTCATAATGTTTGTTACTGAGCCCTTGAATTGTAAGCAATATCCTGACGTGCTTATGGCCCTCTTCTCGTGATAAGTAGTCGAATCGTATATAAACATAGAATGCTTAGCTTGAACACTCCATTGTGATGTTAATTTTCTTATGATGAGATCTTGAGTTGCATTCTTACCCCAGAAGGTTGTCCCATTAGAGTCAATGAAGTCATTTTCTACATTCTCATCGCACGATGAGCACAGTCCCGTAGCCTTCTTGCACAACTTTGACTCCGCTATGATTTCAAATGACAAATATTTCTTCCAGGCTTTCACTCTTAGCAAGGTCTTGTTTCCGAGGGTCAAGTTGTTCGAAACCTCAAATGTGCTGGGAGAGGTCTTAATAAAAACGAAGTCTTCGTTTAGCTTAACGGAAGCTGCTTTTGTGAGAACTCTGTTAACCCATACCCGCTCTGATCCAGTGTTGTTCAAGGCTGCTCTAATGGTAACATTTGCTAGGCCAGTTCTCACAGCGAGAGACGTAATACAAAAGGAACTATTACCACAAGGAGTTTGGCGTATTTGAACTTCAAAATCCACAGTTTTGATGGCATAAAATTCACCAGAAGTCCCGAAGTTAAAGGCAGCCCCATCATAAGTAGCATAGTGTGAGACGCCATAACCCTGGCAGTATGAGATCTTGATAGAGGCATTACCAGTTGCATTGGAAACTGCAATAGAGCAGTCTTTTCCAGTCCATCCGGGAAGACACTTGGTACAATCGCTTGATGCGTTTGCATTAAGGGGACAATTGCAAGTTCCAGTTTCTGGATTGCATGAGACAAGACCATTGCAAGGTTTGTTGTAACCTCCTGGACATTCATTACTACAGTTCTTCCCATAAAATCCATACTCACATTCACAGATGTCAGCTTCAAAAGGATGCTGTAGGCCAAACTGACAATAACGTTCACAGTTGGATCCAACCCACTCTGGGAAGTTGTACCTTCGGACATGTTTGCAGATATGCTTGACATACCACGACGGTCTTGACGGTTCTATGAATGTACAGAAATCAGAAGCCACCAACATAACCCAGTAGGCACTATCTAAGTTTCCAGTTCTTGATACGGTTGTTAGGCAAACGCTGTAGTAGAACATTAAAAGACTTGGAGTCAACTTAGGACAAGACGATCTAATATTAGAATCAAGAACGACTTCTGTACACTTTCTCTCGACGTCTGTGTATGGCAACAAAATATCGAAACGTAAACTATAAACTTTTGCTTTATCAACAGAGAAAGGAGAAATAGGAGCAGTAGAATACACCCATGTTGGTGGGCGCCAGATTGAAGACGGTAAATTTATGTGAGCTGTGGAGATGCAGTCTTTTGCAATACTTCCCTGCCCTTCATTAAACTTCCACAAACTTGCAAGGTCCAGTGAATGACGGCAGTCCAAGTTGACTTTCCAGTTAGAAGAGATTGTCTGGGGATCGAGTTTTTTGTTCCAGATGCGCAGTTCATCAAGCTCTCCAACAAAACTTTCTGGAGGGGCTCTACCTCGACCAGTAGGGGATGGACGCCAATATCCCAGGGCAAGTATACCTCCCGGTTCGAAGATGTTTACCTCGTTAACTATTGGAAAGTTTCGGCGGTTGACTCGTCCACTCTCATCGATGAGATAAAACTGTACTATTTTGTTTGTTTTTGACCATACAATACTGATGTGATTCCATTTCCCTATTTGAGGACCAACTAATGTTTCAAGTACGGTATCTGCGTACTGTAATTTAACTGTTCCAGAAGTTATTGTAACAGCAAATGTTTCAGTTGTTGTGTACGATATGACTGTTCCTGACGTTCCTACAAGTTTTATCATGAATTCGACTGTAATGTCAGATGATGAAAAACTGTAAATCTCTCCTGTTTGTACACCAGTATTGTTGAATAAAAGCGAATAGCCACCACCGCTCAAATATCTTTCTTCATGATATCCGTTAAGCTCATATTTGAACAGACTACTGATAGGCAATACTTTCCAAGATGGGCCGAATACGTCATGGATATATGCTTGATCTGGGATTCGCTCTTGGCTGCTAGAATTTAAAAAGTCATCGAATGGTTTGTTGTTGCAATTTCCCCACAATCCTGTCCCATTAATACAATATGAATTATTAGCCACATGCATGTGTACATCGAGGTAGCGATCAAACATTCGAATATCAATACGTATACCAAGCTTACTAACGAGAGCAAATCTCAGTAAAGAAACTCTCTTCAAAATGAATCCATAATTTACTGGGCCAACATTCACCTCCAACGCAAAGACTTGAATTCCATCTAAATACACTATTGGCTTTCCATCGGTTGTAAATCGAGAATGGATCAGAAGCACTGTGTTACTGATTCTAAATCCAACTGCGTTGATGCAGGAACTTGATAAAAAGCACGTGATCATGCGGCACTGAACCTCGAAAGGAATGGTAGGACTGGTGAAGAGATGATATTCCCCGTTTCCAAGAAAACGATAAGCTACTCCGTCCAAAGTTATGAAATTCCCATGCCCAAACAAAGCAGCAGTATGGTTATTAGGATTTTGTACGACGATGGAACAGTCTAGTCCTTGCCATCCTACAGTACATGTCTTACACGATTCATCTCCTTGCCAGTTTATGTCACAAGAACACGATCCACTAGTTGAATTACAGACGCCATGTAGGTAACAAGGAGCATCACGGCTTCCAGGGCAAGTATTTTCACATGCTTCCCCCCAGAAACCATCTTTGCAGACGCACTTTTCATAGAGCTGAGAGTTCTAAATTAGAAAAGTGAAGAAAAATAAGTTGATGGAAAAAACCAATCCAATCTATATAAATTAACAAAGCTTCTATTTTTGGGATACTGAACCATAAAAAAAAGTAATTTACCATCCTAAAGTTGGTCCGAATATAGAAAACGATGTGTCCTGGACCATAAAAAATGGGCCTCAGCCTAACGATCTCGGTCCGTATATTCAAAGCCTTGAAGACCTCGGGCACAGTTTTTCCCTATTCGGACAGACTTAAGGATGGAAATAACCTTTTTGCATTTGGCATTCCAATACTGAACTTAATGAACGTGATGGCAATATCGAAGCGTACTTTATTCTAATAGGCGACTTGCACTAAGAAATCACGTGACTTCTTGGATGGCAAACGCGCGCTATGTAAACAAACATCAAGATGGCCGCCGTCGCACCGGAAGGCGACAAAAACAGGTTAGTACAACCACTTAGACGTAACTTTTTAGCTTTTTTCTACCAAATATTGGTACCCATGGAGTCTTCAAGCATATTTTACTTTTCGATTGGTCCGAAAGAAAAATTCTTACGCTAATTTTTTCACCAAATCCAAAGCCGCTTCCTGTTTGTTATCGCAACTTTTTTTCGTGGTCTTTGACCTGGGACTTGCTTTTAAAGGGTTTTCCCCTAGAAAACTTTAAAAACGATACACAGACTCATGAAATGTTAGTAAACATTTCCATTCCAAGGACGTATTTCATCGTTATTGATCTAATTCTTTAGCGAGCCGGCGAAAAAAGGGTCGCTTGACCTTACCAGGATGCCTGAACTGTCGTTTGGCGACGTAGAGTCATTTGCCAAAAAGACTGGCGGAGGTTCAACGAGTCTGAAAAAAGCCTACAAATTTTTTGCCGAAACAGGATATCTCCATGATTATAAAGGTGAGTTTTTTGGGGAATTAAAATGTACGAAAAAGCTTTAAAAACGGTCAATGCTTGTGCTGTTGTACTAGTTGTTAACTCTGGCTGTACTTTGTCGTGCTTGTATATTCAATGGACTCTGTTAAAATTTGACTTTTTCTCTTAGTTCGCTATAGTCAAGAAGAGGCAACGATAGAGAGTAAATGTTTTCGCTCGATGAAAAAATCAGAGAAGCCACATTCAGTATTTATTGTGTGCCTACTGGAAAACAAGAATTTATATGGGAAATGTTCGTGCGTGGCTGGTGCAGGAGGAGCCTGTCAACATACCCTGGCACTTTTACTATTGATTGCACACTGCAAGCAGCTGGGTCTAACAGCATTGCCCGATGAACTTACCTGCACTATGTCAGCACAAAGGTGGAATATTCCTAGGGGAAAAAAGATCACGCCAGAATGTGTTGATCAAGTGGTTGTCAAGAAAACTAGAGAAGGAGCGGACTATACTAAATCTATAAAGAGCTCTTTGTACTCCCCTGCCTCCCAATACCTGCTGCTAGACTCTACTTACAAAGAAAACCTGAAAGCTCTAGAGCCTGTACCTCTCATATGTACCCTTTTACCTGACATGTCTGATACAAACCTCCCTGCAATTTCTACAAGATTTGGCAAAGTTCCTATAGGTTGCATTTTATCTTATCAACAGAAGCTTACTTCCTCCTATATCATTAATGATTATGCTAATACTGATTTTCCTTCCTTACCATTGACCAGCAACACCTCTTTTACCAATAATTTCAGTTCCTGTTTAAATGCTGAGCAATTAGCTACACTAACCTCCTTAAGAGTTGATGAGGAAATGTCCTTTCATTTAGAAGAAAGAACTAGAGACCAAAGTGAGTGTCAACTTTGGCACACTTTAAGGAAGAAAAGAATAACAGCCAGTAAATTTGGCATAGTAGCTAAAAGACAAGCTAACTTCAAGTCTTTATGCAAGCAACTAGACCCAACCCGTCATGTCCAAACAGCAGCAATGAAGAAGGGAATTGAGATGGAACCATATGCAGCCTATAACTATGCAACCAAAGTAAAAAACAGTTCTGTTAACTTATATCCATGTGGTCTTGTTATTCATCCTGTTTGCCCATGGTTAGGGTGTTCTCCTGATCGCAAGGTCTTTGACATGGAACTAGCCACTGAAAATGCTATGAGTCCTTTTGGTTTGCTTGAAATTAAAGTTGTATGTAAAGATGTTGAAAGCTTACATGATGTGAATTATTTAACTTTTGACAAGGACACCAATCACTTTGCTCTTAAACGAAAACATGAGTTTTTTTACCAAATACAATGTCAGCTAGCTATTACTTGTTTACAATGGTGTGACTTTTTTTGCTTTGTAAGTAGTGATCTTTATTTTCATGAGAGAATTCTATTTGACAGAAATTTTTTTCAAGAGAGCAAAGACAGAGTTGATACCTTTTATTTTACTTACTATATAACATAATGCAATCATCTGTGTTATTTCTTAGGTAAATTCAAATAACACTGAAAAAAGGATAATTTATGCAATACGTAAAAAATATTATTAATAAGTATTGCCATAAAACAACTATTACAATATATTTTATTCAATTAATTTATTTCAAATTAATTTATATCAATTGAAATCTTTTTCATGAAAAGATAAAAAGTTGAATTAATTCAAGAACACCAATTTTAATTAAATTATTTTGCCAATTATATGACTCTTGTTTTCATTATATATATATTACCATAAAACTGAGTAAATTGGCATGAATATTTATTATAAATTTAGACCCTAGGCCCTTGAAGAATCCCTTCTTATTAAGGGGCCTTGGAAGTTAGTCAACAAACATGACACAGTCCACAACTGGTTAACACTTCCTAGTAAAGATAGGGGAACAATGCCATCAAAAATGTGAAATTCTTTTATCCTTCGGATAGCCCTTTCAACATGAATTCTTAACATGGCTATTTTCTTTGTGTCTATGACTTCTTGTGGCTTAAGTTGACTATTTTCTAATAAGTAAGGGGGTATGTTAAGATCTACTGTCTTGTTCACTAAAAGATCATCAATGTCAAAGCCTTTATCAGCCATAATGCTAGTATGGGGCTCTAAAAGATCTAAAATACCGGACTGTGCAGTTATTTCTTTGTCTGAAATTGAGCCTGTATACAGAGAGCTGACAAAGCACACTGCACCATTTGGTGTGATTCCAATCAAGCCTTTAAGAGTGGTTGAGCTCTTGTAGTTGCTGTACATCTGGGATTGCAGTTTCAGGGATGTTGGGACTTGCACTTTTATTTCTGTGCAATCAATAATGCAATGGGTAGTTGGGTATAACATTTTAAATAGGGGGGACATATTTTGTTTAACAGTGTGAAAAGAAGGCCAAATAGGCTGCATCCCAAGGAAGAAGTACAAGTAATTGGCCCAGGTAATAATCTTACGGCTTACAGTTGACTCACTGACATTAAACCTATGTGACAGGTCAAATAGTTTCAACCCCAGTCTTATTCTAACCAAAAATAGGAATAGTTCATCAATAAGTAACATTTTTTTGCTGCCTGGGCGCCCAACTGATATATTACTTCCATAGTAGTATGTCATGGTTTCTGCAGAGGGCTGCACAAATTCATAAAATAAAATAAAATGCTGATATGAAGGAAATCCAGTATAAAATTTGATGGAATTGCTATCATTTGTGAATCTTTCACATCCAAATTTGTAGATCTTCATGGCAGATAATCTGGCCTTCAGGTCTTCTATTTCCTTCTTTAGTTTTGTTATTTCATTTTCAAGAACATCAGTTCCAGTTGTATATCTGTTTCTACAAACAAATGCATAATGATGCTATTAAAAGGAAAGTATTTTGGGTTTTTCATTCAATATAGTGTTATATGTCTATAAATTTTTCTTTAATTTTTAAAGCAACATATATATAAAACAACTAATAAGCAAATTGTACTGAAAAAGATAAAACAAGAGCATTTGTTAAGTTTTGATTTCTCTTTCTCTTTGCATGATTAACATGAATTGTTTATTACTTACATAGCAGCATTTGGCAACTTCCTCACAAGTACGCGTCTGGGAGGCTTGTTGATGGTCCATGCAAACTGAGTTGGTATAGCATGCTTTTTTAATCTTCGGCGCCCACATATATCCTTTTCTTCTTCATATTGATCAGTGTCAAAATGTCTTGAACATACTCTGGTGTTCGATGTTATCTAATCGAGGCATAAATATTCATAAAAACTCGTAAATTATTTCTGCTCACATATGCTTTGTATACAAATAAATTTTTTAGCGAGTTTGACGCTGTAAAATAAGACTGACCAATAAAATCTAGTAAAAAATTTAGTAACGAACAGTAACCAACGTAAAATCTTACCTTAAAGTTTTCTCCGATGTCTCTTCGTATTTTAACAAACCACTGTTTTCTTATTTCCTCTCGACAAGGGAAGCGGTGAAATGACAAACCATCATCACGTCGACCATCGCTTGTGCATTTAGGAACACAACAAACATAGTTGTTTGTTGGTCTACACGAATTGTGAAAATTCGGAATAAGACGATTTTAATTCGCGAAAAGTAAAGCAAAGGATAAAGTCCTGTGTTTAGAGTGTATTGTTTTTAAAGTTTTCTAGGGGAAAACCCTTTAAAAGCAAGTCCCAGGTCAAAGACCACGAAAAAAAGTTGCGATAACAAACAGGAAGCGGCTTTGGATTTGGTGAAAAAATTAGCGTAAGAATTTTTCTTTCGGACCAATCGAAAAGTAAAATATGCTTGAAGACTCCATGGGTACCAATATTTGGTAGAAAAAAGCTAAAAAGTTACGTCTAAGTGGTTGTACTAACCTGTTTTTGTCGCCTTCCGGTGCGACGGCGGCCATCTTGATGTTTGTTTACATAGCGCGCGTTTGCCATCCAAGAAGTCACGTGATTTCTTAGTGCAAGTCGCCTATTATTTGGTTGTGACGTAATTATTATTTCTTCGATCATTATTGATAAAATCCAGTATACCGATTTAGGTAAAAGTAGAATTTTAAAAAGACAAGCAAGAAAGAGACATAACATTTCATGATATGCAGTTTGTTTCCTGTAAAATGCCAGAAGAAGATACTTACATTTCGTCGAGAGTCTATTTCGTTATTGATGCAAGCTTTGCTGTTCACCATAGACGAGTTTACATGGACTGTGATGCGGTGATTTGACAAAGGATAAGCGAGGACCCAGACCACTGGTAAATCATTGTCAAGCCTTTAATTAAAAGAAAAACCCAGTTAAATAATTATAAAATTCAATATTTACATAACAACAACAACAACAACAAAAGTAAATTAATTCTACTTCTTATTTTTATAAATTTGGTGCACGGACTAAACCCGCGAAACAAATACTAACTTTTAGTACTAAATGGTGATGAATAAACAATAGAAAACAAAGGATTCTGTATGAAATAGTACTAATTAGCACTAATTAATGTTCAAGGATTTAGTGCGTGCACCCAAAAATAAAATAAATATACATACCAACAAAATATAATCATTTTGAAAATTTCCTATAATGATTTTTAAGATGTATTACCTAACTTTGAAGACTCTTTTGTGTAATCCTGGTGTAAATTTTGTCGGTTGTCCAAAGTTTTCATTAGTCAGCGGAACAAAGTTGCCGAATCCTTGTCCATTGGCTTTCCTTACGAAACCGTCTTGTCCTCCGGGAGTGATGACTAACTTGGGACGTATAAATCGGTTGTCTGGCCCTACAGGTATGTAGATGTTATGGTTGTTCACATTTTCATATCCAAACCATGCGAAAATTTCGCTGTTACTTCCGCGGGCTAAACAGTTCAATACCGGTTTAAGAAGCTTTATTCCCCAGTTTCCATCACGTGGATCACGATATTGAGCATTAGATTTTACACACTTAATGTGACATTCATCACCAACATGGCTACCATCACATATTTTACAATCAGGTAACGCCCATCCACTCATACATTGCTCACAAGTTGATCCATTCCAATGTCCATTATTATTATCGTCATAGCACGAACAGATGTCTCCATTTGGAACGGAAGCGTTGCCATGCACGCAATACACATCACAGCTTCCTTGCCACCCTATGTAATTAGTAACACAACGTTCGCATTCTGAACCAGTAAAACTTGTTTTACATCTTTCGCATGAGGATCCAGCAAATCCATGATTACAAACGCATTTTGGCTCTTCATTCAATAATGTACAATTTCCTCTGTCACTGCACATTGGAGATCCAGGACAGACAAGTTTACTACAGTCAGGCCCGTCGAAGCCTTGGTTGCATAGACATCTAGGAATTGGAGATGCGTCGTCTTTTACACAAACGCCGTGCTTACTGCAGTCTGGCTCTCCAGGACAATCCAAAGATTGGCAATTTTCCCCTTTTCTTCCCGCAGCGCACAGACACTTCGAATTATTACATGATCCATGTCCTGAGCATTCGTTATCACATGAGAGTCCTTGATAACATGGACTACATTTACAGATGGCACTATTTGGAGGATACTCTACACCATAGATGCAGGCGAGCTCACAGGCAGGACCCATGGTTTGATTGGTGCAGTTAACACAAAGAGGAGGATTGACAGATCCATCGCATGCTCCTTTGTTATTACAATCTGGTGTTCCAGGACAGTCGGGAACATCACAGCCATCTCCCTTCCAGCCTTTATAACAACTGCACTGTTGGTTAACGCTGAGACAAACACCGTGTCCACTGCAATCTGAGCCTATTCCTGGACACCCAACTGTTTCACATTTCTCTCCTCGATATCCACTTTGACATTGACATTTTCCGTTTACACATTTGCCATGTAGATCGCACTCCTTGTTGCAGTATACTCCAGTAAAACAACTATCACACTGACATTGTTTACCGTTTTGACGATCAACAACTGTCCCATTGTAACATCTGGTACCGCAATCATTACCATAATAGCCTGCGTCACAAGACACACATACAGGAGGATCATGGTTCTTTCCATCACATACCCCGTGACCGTTACAGTTTCCGCCTCCTGGACATTGTGGTTTATCGCAGCCATCACCAGACCATCCGGGATTACAGTAGCAAGAACCATCAGCTAAGCATGAACCATGTCCACTGCAGTCGGTTTTCCACCCTGGACATCCTTTTCTGTCACACAAAGATCCCCTCCAGCCATCGAAACCACAGTCACATGTTCCGTTCTTACAGTTTCCGTGATCGGAGCATTCTTTGTCACAAGATATTCCGCTGTAGCACGTTTCACAGTTACATATATAATTTCCATCGCTACTTTTGGTCGGAGTCCCATTCACACAACGAACGTCACAAGCAGCCCCCATCCAGCCGGAATTACAGGAACAATATGGTATCTCTGAGGCAACGCATTCCCCATTTCCGTTGCAGTCAGGTGTTCCCGGACAGTCAGGGATCTCACATCCTCTACCACTCCAACCAGTACTGCATTCACATTCTCCAGTGGCACTATTACAGGTACCGTGACCCGTGCAATCTGTACCCCATCCAGGACAACCTCTCTTCTCGCATCTAGGTCCCCGCCACCCTTCAAATCCGCATTGGCATGTGCCGTTTACGCATGTCGCATTTTCTCGACCAGAACAGAGTCCGTCGCAGTTTATTCCCGTGTAACATGGATCACAGTCGCAAAACCTTGGATCCTTTTTACTTTGTGTGCCGTTGAGGCAGGGGGTTTCACACGCTATACCAGTCCAGCCTGTTTCACAGTTGCCGCAATATGGAGTCTCTGCTGGTATACATACTCCACGATTGTTACAGTCAGGGTCTCCAGGGCAGTCGGTTTTTTCACATCCAATCCCTTTGAAAAAAAAGATAATTCACTTAACTCTTACAATTAAGGAAAACATTTATCTTAATACCCTCAAAATACGACATCCAGTGCATTAAAAAGCCACTGGACTCTGGATTGCTCAACAAAAAGGTATAACTTTGAGTGTAAAAGTGACCTCTTATTATGATAGCGTTTGAATATATTTACTATTTAAAGACGGTACTTTATCATAAGCCTAAGCAGTTTATTTCAGTCATAGAATGTTTCAAGTCTTCTCACTTCTAAACTGGACATCTTCTGAAATAACACGTTTATACAAAAACTTATTTATTGTAAAGAATTAAAAAAAAAAAAAAAAAAAAAAAAACCAGATCCGCCACTCACATTGTATATTGTCAATTAAATGTGTAGGAGTATAATATCCTTTACTACTACTACTAATAGACCTTTTTACCGATGGGACGGCCATCTTGAGTCCGTTTTAATTAAGACATTACAGGATATTTCCATCTTAATTTTGCTTTTTAATTATAATTTTTATATTTGTAATTTATAATACGACATATTTTTTTTACGACTTACCGCTCCACCCAGAATCGCAGATACATTTTCCAGCCGCACTCAGACACTGCCCGTGTCCCGAACAATCTTTTTTATATCCCGGGCACCCCTTCCTTTCACAGTGTGTTCCTCGCCATCCGTCAAATCCACACTCACAAACACCATTTACACACTGCGAACTTCGATTTGAGCATAGCATATTACAAGCAGGTCCGTTGTAGCATGGTTCGCATGTACATATATTATCTGTTGGAGATCCATGTTTACAAGGTAATTCACAGGCAACGCCCATCCATCCTTTAAAACAATTACATTTAGGAAAACTACCTTCTTTAATAGGAGGCAAGCACGCTCCCCTACCGTTGCAGTCAGGTGTTCCGGGACAGTCGGGAATATCACAAGCTTTTCCTGACCAGCCTGAGTTACAAAGACATTTCAACGTAGCTTTGTTACATGTTCCGTGTCCAGTACAATCTAAAGGCCAGCCTGGGCAGCTAGGAATGGCGCACACATCTCCTTTGAAACCCTTGTCTTTGTCACAATAACACTTTCCGTTCTCGCATTTGCCATTCGACGAGCACTCAAGATTACAGCCAACACCGGAGAAGCATGGAGAGCATATGCATCCTGATATATTACCATAGTTTATTCCATTGACACATGGTGTTTCACATATCTCACCCGCCCATTGCCTATGACAGTTGCACTTTCTTGGGTTGGTATTACTACAGTCGCCATGTCCAGAACATGGCGGCGATCCAGGGCAGTCTAGAGTGTCACAGGCATCTCCTGTCCAGCCTGGATAACACTCGCATCTTTGGAGCTTTATGTTACAGAAACCATGACCTTCACAGTTTCGATCACGTCCAGGGCATCCAGGAAGTTCACAGTTTTTCCCAACGTAGGCATCGCCTGCTATGTTGTTACATTCACACTCTCCAGAAACGCATTCACCTTGTCCGGAGCATTCTATTTCGCATCCGCTTCCAGTATAACACGGATTGCAGATACAGCGTCCGTTTTCAGGGTTACCATGAACACACGGGTCATTACAGGCGGGACCCATCCATCCTTTCATACAGTTTGTGCACTCTGGCGTTTCTCGATTAGTAGTATTGCAGAATCCTCTGCTAAAGCAGTTTGGCGTGCCTGGGCAGTCTGGTTCATGACATCCAACATTACTCCAACCTTCCAAAGCAAAATATTATCTTTTTAATAAATAATAATCAAACTGTATGAAGCTATATGATTTATTATTTGCTAGTAATTCACATTAGAGCGAGCTATTTTTAGAACTAGGCAAGTTATTTCTTATAATGGTCAAGGATCTGTTTAAAGATAACAAAATAAGATTCAGCAAAACGAAAAGAGTAAACCATAATTTACCTGGATCACATATGCATTTATGATTACTGCTATCGCAAGTACCATGTCCAGAACAGTCCATTCCTCCAGCTCCTGGGCAACCAGGGACCTCACATAGAGACCCCCTCCATCCAGCTAACGTATTGCATTCACACTCGTTGTTCTTGCATATTCCGTGTCCACTGCACTGGATATTGCAACCTATTCCAGTATAACATTCATCGCATTGACAATTCCCACTATCCATAGGAACCTGGCTACCGTGGACGCATAAATCTTCACAAGCAGTACCCATCCATCCTTTAGAACAATTGTTGCATCGAGGGGGATCCAAAGTGGCATTGCAGAAACCTAAATAGCAAATGTTTGCACCCATCAAACTAATAGCATTGTGAACGTTGATAAGACACGTTCACTCACCGTACAAATAATAAACCTGCACAGCTTATGCTTATTTTTATAGCTTATCAATAAATCTGTATTTGTTTTGCTACTTTATACGATAAATCGACTTTGCTATGCTTTATAGAATTCAATCGGATTCAAGGACTTTCAATATAATTTCAAATGATCTTGGCTTCTTAAAAAGAGTTTATATGTATTATTCGAAGACAAAAATGAAGTTGGATATCAGAAAAAACATTTTTTATTAAAATATGTTACCTCGATCTGCACAATCTGGATTACCAGGACAGTCAGGAATTTCACAGCCATCTCCTCTCCAGCCGTTTCGACAATCACATTCATGAGTTGCGCCGTTACACTCTCCATGATCCGAACAATCAGATCCAATACCTGGACATCCTGGGTTATCGCAATAGGTGCCACGCCATCCACGATTACATTTGCATACACTGTTTACTATTGTACCATGTCCAGAACATTCACTGTTGCATCCTACTCCAACCCACCCTGGTTCACATACGCAGTTTCCACTGTCCATTGGAACTTGCAGGCCATGTACACAAGGATCTGAACAAGCAGGTCCCATAAAACCTTTGGAACAGTTTGTGCACTTAGGAGGATCAAATGACGAATTACAGAATCCTCGGTTGAAACAGTTTGGGGTTCCTGGGCAATCTGGTATGTTGCATCCAAGACCAGTCCAGCCTTCGCTACATGTGCACTTATGAGTAGCGCTGTTACACTCTCCATGTCCTGAGCAATCAACATCGTCACCTGGACAACCTGGATTGTCGCATAAAATTCCGCGCCATCCAATATCACATATGCATTTTCCATTGAGCACTTTACCATGTAAAGAACATTCACCATTACAGCCTACTCCAGTATAGCCAGGTTGACATACACAGTTTCCACTATCCATTGGTATTTGCTCACCAAACGTACAAGGGTCATTGCACGCAGGACCCATCCAACCCTTCATGCATCTTTGGCAAGTTGGAGGATTAGTTGTTGCATTACAGACTCCACGATCGAAGCAATCAGGTGCCCCTGGGCAGTCAGGAATATGGCAGCCAATACCGGTCCAGCCTTCATAACATGTACAAGTATGTGTTATACCGTCACAGTCCCCATTGCCGCTGCAGTCACCATTTACACCAGGGCATCCAGGTATTTGACAAACTTCTCCGCGCCAACCTTTCAAAGGATCGCACTCACATTTGTTGTTTACACAAGCCCCACGATTCATGCAAAGTGAATTGCATCCTTTCCCTGCCCAGCATGCGTCACACTGACAGTTTCCACTATCCATTGGAACTTGAATCCCGTGAAGACACACATCATTGCAAGCAGGACCCATCCATCCTTTTGAACAGTTACTACATACAGCCGTGCCATCTTTAATAATGCAAGTACCGCGATCATGACAATTTGGCTCACCAGGGCAATTAGGCTGACTACAATCTTCACCTTTCCATCCAGGGTTACAGAAACACTTTAAAAGAGCTGCATTGCATATGCCGTTACCAGAACAGTCATTTGGACATTTCGGTACTTCACAGAAATCTCCCTTCCAAGTAGAGTTACAGTTACAGTTTGAATTAACACATCTGCCGTGACCAGTACATTCAGAGTGGCAGTAGGTGCCAATGAAACATGGTTGACAAGCACAACTGTTACCAATACATTTTCCATTGCCAGAACAATGTAGTTCGCAATTTGCTCCATGATAACAAGGATCACAAACGCAATGGCCTGTTACACTACACCGTCCATGCCCATTACAGGTAGTATTTGGATGGCAGTCATGTTCACATCGGTATCCAGCGAATCCATCATCACACCGGCATGCTCCGCCGCTACTGCAGCTTCCATGTCCCGAGCATGTGGACTCTCGAGTGCAATTATAGCCACAATCAACGCCGTAATAACCAACATAGCAAGAACAAGCGTTTGTTACAGGGGAAAGAGTTCCGTGGCTGTTGCAAGTGGTTGTGGCACAAATTTGACCGTCTTCACCTCTTTCTCCCCCTGATCCTCCTTGGACATATCGGTGACGTAAAACATCCCTTCTTATTGGATAAGGTGAAAAATGGCGAATATGACCTCCACCTCCTCCTCCTCCATGAGCTGTATAACTTGATATCAGGCCGCAGGAATAAGAGGAGGTAGTACCATGTCCACCGTTAGAAAACATGTATCCGTGGCCGTCAAAATGATGGGCTGAGACTGATATCGTGCCACCACTTCCACCTCCTCCAGATCTACTTGCCGAAGCGGCTCCGTCTGTTATAACTTTACCTTCCAGCTCAAGAAGATGATCTGTAGCCGAGAAAATTACTCCACCTCCTGAACCAACTGCTCCACTGCCTGGAAAATACGCTGTGCACGCTTCTTCGTATTTTGGACCACCTGTTAATTTAGAACAAAAGCGTGTTTAATTCGTACTTTTCATGAAACAATTTGAAACAATAGACCACGTTCTACATTTCAAAATTTCAGCACGATACAGAGACTCTCCTGAATGAAGTTTAAAAACCTTGCATTATACCTCAAAATGATCAGTAGATATAGTGTTTTAGATTGGATTATTGCCAAAAGGTAGGAACATCGCGTATATGGTACATTATGCGCTATGATTCGTTAATTTGCGGTCCATAACTTCCGGTATGGACCGAAAAATTAAATGGTTCACTGAGTGTACTTATAATCTTTTAAAACATTCAAATCTTCGTTATAAAAATTATTTCTGTATAAAAATCGCCGAAAACAACTTAATAAATTATTAAAGATAACATTTCCCCCCTAAAATCATAGGCCAAATGTAAAACTTGCACCGATGTGAGGCTTAAGTTGTGAACAAAGGGATCTGGCATGATTTGTTGCGTTTGGTCTAAGGAATCTGAAAGTCACTTAATTTAATGACATTTAATGTTAAACTTATTATAAGCGACAATTCTTTCGATAAAGGCTCTACACGGTAATAGTTGAGCGATTTTGTACGACAAATAATACAATAAACAATAAAGTGGTATGGCGCAAATCATTACTTAATGCGTGTTACTTACCACTGACGGAACATGAACGGCAACCCGAAATTCGTCCACTTCCTCCTCGTCCTCCATGACCAGCTCCTGCCAAGTTGCCGCATCCACTTTTATATCCCTGCCCACTCAACGCAGACCAGCCATTGTAAGAGAAATCTAGACGAGCATCGTATTCCACATTCATGAGATTCGTGTTGATATTAGCCACATCTCCTTTTAATACCCCTGTGTAATCCAAACTAAGTTGATCAATATTGAGGGTAACAGTTTTTGCATTGATGTTTTTGGAGTAACTATGCACTCTTAGCAACGCTCCTTGCATAACTTTAACACTTTTGAATGAGTACGTCCCTGTATACTGACGACAAGTTTGACAAAACGATGATCCTTGTATGAATAGACTCCCATACGTGCTTTTCTGTAGTCTTAGTTCCTCAATTCCAAGAAGAACGCCCTGCACACTTAGTCCAGGAGACCTATTCCCTTCTATTACCGTCAATAATGGAAGATACAATTCTCCTGAGGTTGCAATCTCATAACTGACAGGAGCTTGAGTTCTTATGCTGTGTGTTTCTACATATACTCGAGTTACAGGGTTCACACGAAATAAACCAGTCTTGTCGCCTGTGACTTTACGTACTGATAGTTCAACGACTTTACCACCAACCTACAAACAAACGAATACAAATTATAAGTCCTTACATATGTTCGATATCGTATTGTATTTTTTTTTCTAAATTAAATGAAAAGGTCAATCTAGTTGTAATCCGCCTACATTAAACAATTTTTTACAGTCCATAAAGAGCCTGTTTTAATAATTTCTATGTTAATTTTAACCTTTGCAGCCCTTTTAATAAAAACAGTTCAAAACTGTTCAACTTGCCTGTTTTGTTGCTAAGATTCCCCTCCTTACTAGCCTAATTTCATCAAAGTTATAATGAGTTGTCCCATCTTCTGCCAAGAACACCTGTGTGTCGGTGTTAGCGTTGTCCACCTGGAGGAGCCTGTGCACAGCATCACCAATAGTTGTTTCAATATAAACTGTTCCTGGGCTTCCATGAGCGGGATTCGATGAGCGATGACTTCTGCCTCCAATGCTCGAGATGATACCTTGATAAATCAAGGCGTTGGTCAGAATTACAGCAATACGGCCACCTGATCCACCGCCATTGTAACTAGAACCTTCAAGAAAAAACAAAAACAAAAACAAATAGAGTTAATTTATATTTCTAAAAATGCTAAATGCTCACTAGCTGTTATTCTTTCCCATAATACGATAAACTTTACATTTCATTAACTACTGAATCAATAAAATAAATAAATATAAATAAAAAAAAGAGTTCGAAGTATCCTTAACAATAAATAATACGAGCGATCTCGAATTTTTTATACAAATAAACAAAGAACATTTTCGATCACAGTGTAAAACCAAAGTGCCACACATGAATAATTGCAACGTCGATATACGAAAAAAGGGGATAAAGCAAATACTTCAACTCAGTTCCCGGATGTAGTTCATGTCACTTTCAATGTTTTATTTTATTAAAAGCATACAAGTTGTCTAGATATACATACCTCCATTACTCTCGATTATGCCGAATCCTTTGAGAAACAACGTTTCGATGACAATAGCCCCGCCGCTTCCTCCCCCATTTGACTGCCCGGAATTCCCGACCCCATTACTTCTTATGATCCCGTCATTCATAAGATAGTATCCTGCGTTGATTTTCACCCAAGCACCGCCAGCTCCGTATCCACCACCACTACCAGGTAGTCGTGGCCTGTAGAGAGACCCATACTGTGTTGCATCTGGACTCCCACCACCAGCTGATGCATGACTTCCACCAGAAGTAGATGTCCCTTTTCCATTCCCTTGTCCCGCGGGATATCCTCCTCCATTCCCGTCTAGCAATCCATCTTTCTCGACGACGACGAATTGTGCTTCTATTGTCAGGTAGTTTGTTGTGATTAAGATTCTGGCACCTGCAAAGCATGAGAAAAAGCAATGGTGAAAAAATATTCATTACATGATACGTATCATTCTGAATTTCCAAATGATACACTCTAGATTATGTCGACAAAAATCGTTTTTTTATGGAACCCTTTTTGACATAAAAAAGTAGTTGGTTGTAATGAATATTTTTTTCCTTATTAAACCCTACAAGAAATTTTTAAGGAAAAAAATGATGCCCATCTATAAATTTCATCGAAAATTAAAAGGGAAAGGGTAAAGCCTGAATTAAATTTCAATAACATCCTTAAAACCATGGATGACAAAATTACTCAGTCCTTTTATCATCCATATTAAAACTTATATATACGATATTTTGAATATGAAAAGCAATTTATTTATTGTCTCTCTCTCTCTTTGATAGACCATTTGCAACAAACAGTCACATGCTGATACATTGCTTTGATAAAAAGTCAATTCAGCCTAACCTCCCTTGGGCGGAAAGGCTTTGCTAGATGGCAAAGCAGGGCTTGGTGGCACAGTGGTTAGCGCTTCCGACTTTTACTCCGGAGGTCAGTGGTTCAAGCCCTGCCTAAGGGATAAAATTCGTAAGGTGTAAAAGCCTTTGCTCCCTACAATGGGGACTGTGAATCCCTCGTGGCTCGGATGACCACATTAATGACGGTCGTGTCTTAAATTTGGGACACAACAAACCCTGGAAGTGACACCCCTCAGTGCCAGCAATATAGAAATATTCATCATAACCACAGCTAATATACCAATGGAATGTTGCCGGGTGCTGTACGGAAAAACAAACAAATTGCTTCGTATATTGAAAGTATCTTGTAAGGGAAAAAAGTATTTTATAAAAGGTTTTGGATATGACATTAATACCCAGCAAAAGTTATCTACGTCAAGCCCGATTTTTTTTTTGCCATCCAGTAAGAGCCAAGTGATTATTCCCTGCAAATGACGTGGTGAGTTATAGACCTCGATTACCTTTTTTAACTGTCAATTCGGCAAACTGCAGCACAAAACTAATTGGCACCGCAGTAACTGTAATAAGACCAGTGTTAGTTACAGTTACGATAGGGACATTTAATAAGCCTGGGGTGAACGGATTAAAAGGGTTGTCTTTATCCCACTGGGCTTCGTCGGGTAGGACGGCTGTGTGGGCGGTGCCTGAGACCTCAATGGATCCGCGACGCTCCACTACAAGTTTTTCAACGCCTGTCATACGACCTGTGAACAAATAATTATTGGTAATTAAAATGAACAAACCACAATGGCTAAATTGTTCTATGTATTGAGAAACTGAAAATGTTTTGAAAGGTAATGTTCAGTTTACAGTAATACCTTTAATGACAGTTGTCTCTCCTCGTAAAACAACCTCAGTTGGAAAAACAATTTCCGCATAGTCCTCAACGTAGAAACCACAAGGTGCGTCCATGTATGTATGAGTTGACTCGACCACAAATACAAATAATCGTTGCCTTGATTTCAGTCGTATAATACCAGTTTTATCTCCTGTCACCTCGTGAGCAATTACTGTGACATTTTTCGCTCCTGTTGGATGATAAAAGACCACAGTAGAGTGCCCCTCGACCTGAAGTAAAATTGAAAAAATTCTAGTCAGTCTTAAAGAATGGACAACGTGAATGAATCATTGACGAATAATAGTAATAGTAATAATAATAGTATTCGTGCAAAATGTACATTAACCAAGAAAGATACATTAGGAATGCATTATCGCTTGTCTGAGACAATTACAGTTTCGCAATGCCAACTTCACTCATAATTCAAATAATTTAGGAAAACATAGTTAACATGAATCTCATGCAATATTTAAGAAATATAACAGCTTTTTCCGTGCTCCGTTCAGTAATAAAGCACGTAAGAAGTGGCGTAAGCACGAAAAAATTGTAAGCTTCTCACACTTCTTACTGCTTACGACGCTTCTTAAGTGCTTTATTACTGAACGGAGCACGGAAAAAGCTGTTTTATTCGTTATATTATGTAGTTACCAATTTTATTTCAGTATTGAATTCATTAACGCAGAAACAAAGGCGGTCACAGGATCTAGCAGCACTTCGCGCTCGCAGATGGCGTCAGTACTGTGCTCCGCTCAGTAATAAAGCACAGTTTTCGACCAATCAGCGCGCACGTACTATCCTAGCTATATAATATAATATATAATAGTTATTCATAAGAAAGCGTCCATGCTGGGGTTTTGCAGTGAATATAAGACATTCAGAAACAGTAGTACTAGAAACTTCTTACCTGTGTTTCATCAAATTCGTAGAACACTGTCTTGTTTTCCATAATCACAGTGGGTGTGTCTACCATCAAGTGTTCATTGTCAACCTTTAATTTGGAATGCGTAGGTTTGAATGAAGTGATGTTCTTCTCTTTGTTATATTTCAGTTCCCGGTATTGTGGTCCACGGCGGCTTTCGTATTTGTATACCGTTCCTGCAGCTCCTGAATATAAAGGAGTTCCACTTGTGCCTCCAATAGCCCGAAAAGTGCCTAAAAGAAAATATTATAGTTATTAGAACCATTCTCTTTAAATTAAACAACTTGACAAAATACTGAATATAATAATGGCTACCATTTAAAAAAGCCAATTATAAATGTGATATTCCATTTAGCAAACAAATAAAGCAGCTTTTTCCGTGCACGCAGGAAGCAATTATTAACTTTTAAATATCACTTATTGTTACAAAATATTTTTACAAAATGATCTGGCGTTACGTGTTGTTTGCTTAACGTAAACAAATGATGTGACGGACGCCGTTCTCGTGCCAGTCTTTCTTGACCGTCTTATTGACGTCCGCGTCGTCGATTTTGTTGGTGCTTAAGGTCCCTATTACAGAATGGGGCGCGGAAAAGCTGTTTTATTCGTTTTATTATATAGCTACTAATTCGCAGGATCTAGCAACAGTTCGCGCGCGCGGATGCCGTAAGTATTGTGCTCTGTTCACTAAAAAAGCATAGTTTTTGACCAATCAGTGCGTGCGTACTATCCTAACTATTTGATAAAATGAAATATGGCATACCAAAGAAGATATTCAATAAAAAATAGAAAGTGATGATTCGAAGTGTAACTAAGCGTAAAAAAATTCAATCTTGGCACCAAACTTATAAAGTTATACAAATATATATCCAGGTAAAGAAAACATACCCCTATACAGATATCAACACTAGAATAAGAAAATGCTCTAAAAGGCAACAATACCTCCGTAATTATTTTGAAAGTCTACGTGAACACCAATGCGACCTCCAGCACCTCCTCCACAGTTTGATGGGCAGTTACCGCCATTAACAGACACCTCGCCATGTCCTGTCATGTTCATTGTTTCTATGAGGATGCTGCCACCACTACCACCACCAGAATAAGAAATGGTTGCACTTTGCCCTGCAGCGGAGATCAGTCCATCAAGATTTAGCTGTTTGCTTATGCGCAGGTGTAGACTCCCTCCACCTGTAGTACGGGGAAAAAGATTGTTTGTGCAATCACTGTCAATTATTTACTCACTGGCCACTTTTTAATGAAGAAATAATTAGTATTTAGTTTGCTTTATTGATCTGATAAAAAGGGAATAATACCGTTGGTCCAGAGAACATCTAACTCAATGAAAACACATAATGCTTAAAAATATTGCTAAGATATAAAGAAAGTTCGAGAGATTTCTAAAGGCGATTTGCATTTGAATTAGGTCAGGAATAATTGTTTCGTATATTTTCCCAGATTATATATCCACTTATCAAAACCTTCTAAACACCATTAAGGCTTTTTTTGGGAAAACAAATCCTTACCCGATCCACCTGAAGAGCCACCTCCGCCACTTCCAAAACCTTGTGGAGAGAACACAGATCCGTATGCTTGACCATCATTATAACTATTATAGGCCGTTCCTCCTTGACCTCCATGACTTGCACCTGAGCCATATCCCGATGGTGCTGAACCAGCTCCAGGACCGCCTGCACTGCGATGACCAAGCCCATCAAGAATAATTACGCCTTTCGTCTCAATCTGACAAAACGAAGATGTTATGTGTCCATGGTTTATGCTAATGGTTCCTTCATACTGTATCTCAAGAAGAGCAGTGTTCAGCAAGACAAGATTCTGGGAAATACGCCTTAAGTTAAAAAGTCCTCCTTTCTTCACAATAGCATGTGCAAAAGAGCTGTTACCTGGTTCAGTGATATCAATATAGGTACGATTTTCTACTAAAGCTGTTTGAGATGTAGATGACATAGTAAGAACAGCTCTATCCTCTATGAAGAGAAAATGAACTCCAGTCATTCTTCCGTGTATTATTGTCCTAACGCCGTGTGTGTGAAACTCAGCTGGAAGTACCATTTCTGCACCTTGATCTATCAAGTAACTACAAGGTGCTTCTGTACGGTTTGTTTCTGACTCTCTAACTTCGACGAAAATTGTCTGGTTAATTCTTAGATGGAATTGTCCTGTTTTGTCGCCGATAAATCGATGCACTGTGGCAGTAATCTTGGTGATATTATCTGGGTGGTATATGACTAATCTTGAGTAGCCTGTCAGCTCCAGTTCATCCAATTCGTAGTCCGTTTTGAAATCTTCCATCAGTACAGTGGCACCAGGAACGTCACGGCCCTCATTGTCAACGTGCACGTACATATGATCAACCGCAAGTAAAGTGTCATTTGTTTCTGGAAGGTATTTCAAGTGCCTGTATTCTAAAGGTCTATAGTTTTCTTCTTTATAAAGAGTACCAGCAGGTGCACTCTTTGAGTTATCGGTGCCTATACCTCCGCGATCACTGAATTTCCCACCAAAGGTGAAACGCCATCGACAGTGGATCCCAATTCGACCTCCTGACCCGGCGCCACCATTGCCTGTAGAGTCACCACCGACGACGGAAATTTCGCCATGACCGGTCATGTTGGTTGTTAAAATTAAAATGCTTCCGCCACTACCTCCTCCACTATAGGAACCTAAGGCATTGGCACCTCTAGCAGATATAAGGCCGTTCAGTTCAAGACGCTTCGCCACATCCCATAGCAACTGTCCGCCACCAGACCCTCCAGTTCCTTGTCCGTTTCCTCCTCCGCTGCCTAGAGACAGAGGTTTGTATACAGAACCATAAGCGCTTCCGCCGTATAGAGATCCCTCACCACCATATCCGGCACCGGTACCAACTGTAATTCCATTGCGGATCGCAGTTGAACCACTACCAGGTCCTTTCTCAGCTGGATGACCACCAAAATCAAGTTTAAAATGACCTTGACTATCAAGCCAAGCGAAAGAAGATAGAACTTCGCCATGGTTCATATGGAAGAGACCTTGGTATTTTATTGACAGTTCACTTGATGTTATTCTCATGAATTCATTTTCTTTCCTGAATTCGATATCCCCTCCTCGCTTTACGACAATTGTGGCGAACGATATATTTCCTTTCTCTGAAATATAGACGTAAGTACGATTTTCAACCAGCGCTGTTTGTGTTGTAGAATAGATGTCAATTACTGCTCCTTTAGACACCTTGAGATGATGAACTCCAGTTATCATGCCTTCGATCCTCGATCGAGTACCATGAACGTGAAATTCTGAGGGAAGAATGATTTCAGCATCAACATCTATTCTGTAGCTGCACGGAGCTTCAGTAGAATTTGAAATGGACTCTACTACTTCCACGTATACTTCTTGATCATTTCGAAGGTGAAATTGTCCAGATTTGTCTCCAATAAAACGATGCACCACTGCTTTGACGGTCATGTTTCCAGGATGATATAAAAGAAGTCTGGAATATCCAGTCAATTCCATTTCGTCAAATTCATAATAAGTGGTATTCTCAGCCATTAGCACTGTTGCTCCTGGTACATCAAACCCATCGTTATCAATATGGACATAAGTGTGATCGACAGCAAGTAATGTTGTATTTTTGGCTTTGCTGTACTTCACGTGTCTGTATTCAAGAGGGCGATAGTTCTCTTCTTTGTAGATAGTACCTGCAGGGCCCCCATATTTACTTCCTTGTCCTCCAGCATCAGTGAATTTTCCTCCATAAGTGTACCTCCAACGACAATGTATAGCTACTCGCCCTCCTGAACCACAACCACCCAAACCTGTTCCATAACCACCTCTTACTGAGATTTCTCCATGTCCAGTCATATTGGTTGTCTGAATAAAGATACTCCCGCCGCTGCCGCCGCCAGTGTTAATACCCCGTCCGTTTGTTCCTTTGGACGAAAGCAACCCGTTTATCTGAAGTCGTTTCGCAACAAACCAAAATAGTTTTCCTCCTCCTGAGCCACCAACACCATTTCCATTTCCTCCACCACTTCCGAAGAATCTCGGTTCGTACACTGAGTCGTAAGGAGCTCCACCGGTAGAATAATCTGTCTTGCCACCCTCTCCTCCATGACCAGCACCGGAACCAACACCACTTACAGTGTATCCTTTACCTAAACCATATTCAGGTCCTAAGCCTTTGCCATCGAGAGATAGCAAACCCTCACTCTCAATCCAAGCAAAGCTTGAAAAGATAGATCCATGATTTATAAACATCTTTCCTTCGTATTTAATTCTCATATCCGCAGAACGCAACAGAAGGTCATAGGACACACGCGAAAATGTTATTTCTGAATTTCTTTCTACTGTTACTGTTCCGAAAGTGAAGTTTCCTTTCCTATCGATTCTGATGTATTTGCGGTTTTCAATCATTGCGGTCTGTGAGGTTGAGGAAAATTCTACTCTGCCGCCATTTGCGATGAAAAGATCCTCGATACCTGTCATGCGGCCTTCAAAAATGGATCTTGATCCATACATTTTTACAATCGCAGGAAAAAGTATTTCGGATCCTTCATCCGTTTTAAAACTACATGGGGCCAGCGTTTCGTTTGTTCTTGACTCAACCACCTCAACGAAAATTCTTTGATCTCGACGCAAATGAAATCGACCAGTTCCATCTCCAATAAATCGATGAACAATTACTGTTACATTGGTAGCACCTGGCGGATGCCTTACTTGTAAATTCGCGTGTCTTGTTAGGAACAGTTCATCAAGCTCATAAAACACGTGCTCACTTTCCAGAAGCAATGTATTCCAATGTGTCTTTCGATTATCGTTGTCAACTTCAAGGTACCTTAAAGAAACAAAATGTGGGCAAGAAGAATTAAAACAACACGTATTTTAGGGATTAAAAAAAAAACTTTTAAAAATGTGTGAGCACCGTAAACGTAAATGGAGAAGAAAGAGAAACAGGAAATGTTAATCGATCTCTTAGTTTACTTATGTTTAGCTTTACATGCTAGACGTCCAGACGAAACTTTAAAGAAGAAAAAACTTGTTTTAAAAAGTCTTTATTGAAGAAATTTACTACAAATGGAGGTTGACGCTCTAATGTCTTTAAAAATAACACTAAATATGATATGCCGATTGCTACCTAACCATACCTTTCACTATGCTAGTGCATGAATTTAATATCATACCTGTGGTTTGCTGTAATAGTGGTCTTATTTGTAGATTTATCGTACTTCATGTCAGCATATTGGGGTCCGCGTGCAGTCTCTTCGACATATGCCGTTCCTGCAGCCGCCACAGATTGTCCAAATCCACCATAAGCCTGGTAGCTGCCAGCAAACTTGTGCTTAAAGCGAATAAGTATAGAAATCCTGCCTCCAGCACCGCCTGAGCCAAGTCCTTGGCCATCACCGCCTTGACTGTTTATTTCTCCATAACCAGTGAAATTGGTACATTCGATGAGAACGCTACCTCCGCTTCCTCCACCCGAGTTCATTCCAGTGCCATTTGCTCCCCGCACTGATATCAGGCCGTCTAGCTCTATTTCCTGTCCTACTCTCCAATGAAGTAAACCACCACCTGACCCTCCGCGTCCTTGTCCATTGCCTCCACCACTGCCAAAATGTGTTGGCTTGTAGACTGACCCATATGGTGTACCACCAGTTTGATTGGCCTGATGCGCTGCTCCTTCGCCCCCATGTCCCGCACCGGTCCCTATGTTATTTATCGTACTCCCATTTCCGGGACCACTTTCAGATTCATATCCAGTTCCTTCCAATAATATTCTACCGCGGCTTTCAAGCCAGGCCCAAGAAGAGTCAATGCGCCCATGATTCATATTTAACAAGGCATGGTACTTGACGCGAAAGATTAACGCTGTTAGTATGAGTGAGCCATTTATTCTTGTCAAATCAACAGTGGATCCCTTTTGTATATAAATCTCAGGATAAGTAACATTTCCTGGAGTAGTCAAAACTTTGTAAGTCCCGTTTTCTTTGATACCTGTCTGGGATGTTGATGTAAACACCACTCCAGAACCTTCAGCAATTATGAGACGGTATACACCCACAACGAGGCCTTCGAATCTGCAACGTGTTCCAAGAAGTGTTAGATATGACGGATAAACGATTTCAGCACCAATGTCTACCTTATAGCTAACAGATGCAACAGTATATCCTTTGCTTGACTCAACAACCTCAACGAACATTTTTTGACCAGACTGTAGATGAACCAAACCAGTACGATCACCTGTGAAATTATGAACTACAAGTATGGCTTTCTCTCCGTAAAGGTGCATCAGTGCATGGTTGTTCATGGCTAGTTCATCAAACTCATAATAGGTATTGTTTTCGTTAATAATTATCGTCGGAATATCGGGATTGCGGTTAGCATTATCTATGGAGAGTTTAGTAAAACCAACACCAAAAAATGTCTCGTTGCCATCTGTTTTCGAAACTGGTCGATGAGAGAGGCCTTGGTTTGTATCTGTATAATAAACAGTTCCTGCAGCTCCTGCCTTAAAGCCAGTTCCACCATATGCTATATACTTGCCAGCATACTCTCGTAACCAAGACACGTGGATAGCAACACGTCCTCCTGATCCTCCGCCCCCGTTTCCATTGCCCGAACCGCCCTCTACGGTAAGTTTACCGTGACCTGAAAAGCTTGTTGTCTTGACGAAGATGCTTCCCCCACTACCGCCACCAGCATTTGAACTACCATCACCCCCTTTGTTTTCTACAGACCCATCGAGATGGATGAAGCGTCCAATCGTCATCTATAGTTAAACAAGTCAGATCATACAGAGAATAAAGATAATATAGATATATATGTGATACATATGGGAACAGCAACGTAACCAAGGACCTATAAGCCTAGCTTTCGTGTTTTTAAAACATTTTGCACAAATGCGCAATAATGCGTAATAAGCTCTGCAATAATTCGATATATATCAACATAACTCTATCGCATTACTAATTTAAACACGATCGTTCTTGTAATGGACCAATATTTTTAAAATCAGTTATTGAAAGTGGTGCTTGATCCCAGCCAATGTGTATGCAACAAGTAATATTTCAATTATTTTGTGTTGCACTAGTTTGTATCAATGTTTACTATGATACTTACTTTTACAGTGCTTCCTCCTCGGCCACCCGACTTTCCTCCCCCTCCACTCCCAGGATGCTCCGGGTAAATATACGAGCCATAGCCTGAACCTCCTGTAACCGTACTACTTGGACCTCCCTGTCCTCCGTGTCCAGCACCTGATCCAGATCCACCCAATTCTCTACCAGGTTGGCTCCCACTTTCAAAAACCGGTCCTTTACCAGATGTAGTTATTAAGGATCCTCCTTCTAAAAGCGCTTCGCCACACGACAATACTATTGTATCCGCAGACACAACTGACTGTGCTCTCATATGTATCAGATTGCTGTCTAATTCCATCTGTTTCATAAATCTCAGTTGAGCACTTGCTTCGATCATGATTACGCCAAATGTCAAGGTTCCTTCAACAGGAATACTTGTGTATGTTCGGTTCTTTATTTGTGCATTGCTTGCATTGGCACCAACAGTAACTACCCTGCCTGAGAAGTGACAGACATTATAAAGTAAGTTCTCAATTACCCCTTACTATTCTATTTAGGTAAAATGCATAGGACTCTTTAATCAGTCTTGTAAAAGAGTAAAACATTTGGCATGAAACTAAAT
Source organism: Actinia tenebrosa (assembly GCF_029948245.1). Classification (NCBI taxonomy): domain Eukaryota; kingdom Metazoa; phylum Cnidaria; class Anthozoa; order Actiniaria; family Actiniidae; genus Actinia; species Actinia tenebrosa. Next base: position 2,178,474 of record NW_028292577.1, on the reverse strand, counting down.
AAATAAAACGCATGCAACAATTTTGAAACTTACATTTCAAAAACGACAAATATAAATTAACATGTTTAATTAAAAGAAACAAACATCTTTAGAATATAACTTTAGAATATGTGAATGACTGCCGCTAGAAGGGAATTAATACATATGTAAAGTTAAGTTGAAGTGAAAAAGAAACTAAACAATAACTGTCCGATGCTCGGATGGGTTTAAGCACTCTTACTGATATTTATATCGATTACAATAACAAGTTAATTTGTCTTTTATTTGACTTTTATTTATAACTTTATGATTTTACCTTCGGTCAATGTCAAATTAGACACCCCAGTCATTCGTCCGTTCAAAACAAATGCCGGGTCTTTAAGTCCAACGATGTGGAAGTCTGAAACAAGTATCACCTCGCCACCATAATCAACTTGGAAGTTTACTTTGGGAAAAGATCGTCTTTGTGTAGCTTCTTCGTACTCAATAAAGAACTTTTGGTTCTTTTTGATGTGGAAAGTTGAAGAGCCGTCGCCGAGAACTGTATGCACCGATATGGATGGGGTAGCACTTGCGCTTTCGATTGTGAAAATTGTCTAAAAGGAATAGAAATACTCTTAAATTTACAAAACCCCAGTCATAACCCTCTTCGTTTTTGGAAGGTTAACTAATTACAGATCAATAAGTAAATACCTGTCGTTGAAGCATAAGCTCGTCAAATCCATAATCAGCAGAGTTTTCTTCTTTCTCTCCTTTTGCAACACTTTTGGGGTTTCTGTGATCCAATACAAACACCTTGGGAGGATCCGCGTTTGCATTATCGATATATAATCTTCGACTAAGTTTTTGATCCCGAGCCTCTTCGACATACACCGTGCCGGATCCACCATGTTGGTGTCCTGGGCCTACTCCTCCTAGGGCACGAAAACCTCCTCGGTACTCATCTCTTATCAACACATGAACGGCAATACGACCTCCAGATCCGCTTCCTCCGCGAAGTGCTCCAGAATTACTACCGGTACCACCGAGTGCTGAAACATCTCCGTGACCACGCAAATAGCCGGTTGTAATCCAGATGGAACCACCACTTCCAGCTCCTGTGCCTAAATGTAAATACATTTAACAAATCAAATTGCAATATTCTTGATTTCTTAATGCAGATAATTTTTACCTGAATCCGCTAGGGCATTGTCAGCATCTGCATTTAAAACTCCATCAAGAATAAACGCATAGCCAATGTTGATCCTTATGCGTCCTCCTCCACGGCTTCCGAGTACATTAGACACTGAACCACCACGAGCACCTGGCAAAGTAGGTTCATAGATAGAACCAAAAGCATCTCCACCAGGGTTTGAGGTGCTATTACCCCCTCTAGTAGCGTGTCCCGCTCCTGATCCTCCCGTTGGAGAGTCTATTCCAGACCCAGAAGTGTTAGTGTTAAGTCCCTTTCCTTTGCAGCTTAGAAGTGCATCAGGTTCGAGGTAAAAATCTGTTGCGTCAAATTCAAGATACTCTCCTGTAAAGCGGCAGTTGAATTTTATGTCCTACGACAAAAATAAAAGTCAAATAAGCAATTGCCTTTAGCATCCTGGATAAGATCACAATCTCATATAATTGAAAATAGACCCCATTTGAGCAAAATGTTTTCACATATCAGGCCCATGCTCGACAGCAAAGAATACGATAAAGTTTTGCATGCATGGGTTTTGTTCAGTGATGTTGGCTTCTTAACCTTTACAACTGAGAGAAGGAAATGCGCTATGACCAGAGAAATAAACGATTAGGTATACAGTACAATATTCCAATTTTTTAAATACCAGAAATCCAGCTGTGAAGTGTACGCCCATTGGTTCAGGATAATCGATGACAGTACCACTGCCAAACTCCAGGGTAGAAAACGTAAACGAGCCATCTTTGTCGATGAACTGGTACCTGCCATTTTCGATTCCTGCAGTATGCGCATGCCAGCTGATTAGAATCTTTCTTCCATGTGCAACGTAAAAGTGCTGTACATTTGTAATACGACCATCCCAGTCAAAAGCTACTGGGCCTTTGCCAACGATGTGAACTGAGGTTGCCATTACTGCTTGGGAGTATCGGTCTAGTTTGAAATTTGCTGCAGTCCTGTAAGTATATCATCAAAAATGTACAAACAACTTCAGATAGACAGCACAATTACTTAACTGGAAGCAAATGGAAAGCGGATTACATAAAAATCGGAAATTAATAGAATATAAAATTTAATTAAGTGAATGAGTAAGTAAGCTATAATGTTAAATGAGTTGGTGATTTGGTTGAAGAGTATAGTTGGTCATATGGTGTGTCCAAAATAACTAGAATATCTGGAACTACTTATCATTTACTTGCCACAAAAGGATTATATTGTAGTTCATACCTCGTAATCGACATTGTTGCATCCTTGTATTCAACGTTAAGTGTCTGATTCCTATGTACATGAACAAGCCCAGTTCGATCGCCTATCATTTTATGAATAATTAATGTTCGAGTTCTATTGTCTGGCACCATGTGAACAGAAGCCTTTCTTAATAAGTGCATCTGATCAAATTCATAGTCGTTTGCGCTGTTATTGAGCGTTACATAATGAGTCCAAGGCCTGTTCATATTATCAATTCTTAGTTGCGTAAATCTGTATCCGTTGCGCATGTCATATAAGTAAATGGTGCCTGGTCCCCCAGAATATTCTGACTTGTCCTTCTGCGGATCGCCTGCAGAGCCTCCAATTCCCCAGTATTCACCGAGATATTTATTTTCAGTTGCGGTATAGATTGCCATACGACCTCCTGATCCACCACCAGATGTTACACCATCACCATTTCCTCCATTAACACTGATCTTTCCGTGTCCACTAAAGCGTCCAGAGTGTATGAGAATACTGCCCCCACTACCTCCACCAGCATTTGAGTTTGATATTGCATTATTCCCGTTAGCTTCTATTGAACCATCCAAGTAAAGGAAGTCTCCAACATTCATTATGACAATCCCACCAGCTGCACCTCCAGAAGCCGTTCCAGGGCATCCTTTTGCTCCGTAGCTGTTTGGTTTAAAAAGGTCACCATATGGAATATTACCACTGGATCCCGAGCTCCCTGAAACAATACATCATATCGTTTTCCTCAGTCCATGTTGGAAGTATAAAAGTTGTAAGTATATTTTCAGGGGCAAAAAATATGGTGAAAGTAATAAAAAGCCCTTTACGCACTAAAGATTCAATGATTGTATTGAAAAATGGGAGTTTGACATTCCAGGAGCAAGAAATTCGTTAGAACTCACATAACAATCTCTGATGCACAAGACACAAACAAACAAACAAAAAACCCTTTACTTACAAATAACGACAAGTTTAGCCAAGGATATAATGTGCTCATTAACGTAAATATCGGAAAATTACCTTTACCGCCATAACTTCCGTAGCTTCCGCCTGATCCTTGACATGACGCTGAAGCAATTGATCCGTTATTTGGATTTGGTCTGTCGCCTCCCGATGCGGTCACTGTACTACCTGCCTCCAGTTGTATGATTGTTGCACTAACATCATGTTCATCGGCTTTTATCTTGGCGCCATATTTCATGTGCAGCTTTCCAACTGAGCATCGGGCTCCATTTGGATGATCAAATAGCAATTCCGTACCATCCTGGAGTTCAAGGACTGCTAGGACAAATTTTCCCACTTCAGATACAACAAGTGATTCGTTCTGTTTTTCAACTGTTTGGATGTTTTGGGAAAACCTTGCTTTTAGTTTTTTAGTTAAGAAGAAATAGTTTACGTTTGTCAAGCGCCCGTTCACAGAAATCGATACATCATCTGGAATCTGTGATAATCCTTTAGCACCATCTCCAATAACGTACACCGATGCTCCAAGGACCATCTCGCTGTCTTTGTCAATTAGTAAGTTAACCGCAGGCTTTGAAACGCTATGAACGGTAGCCGATGCTTCGAGTTGTATCTCATGGTTTGCTTGGGCGTGAATAAGCCCTGTTCGATCACCTACTAATTTGTTGATAATTAGGTTTTTCCTCTGCCTTCCAGGGGACATTACTATAGAGGCTCTCTTCCACAGCTGTACTTCGGAAAAGGTATAGGTGCTCAATCCTGTTTCATGAATAGTAACAACATCCTGCACAGATCTCATGGCGTTGTCGATAACAAGTTGGGTATATTCTAGCTTCGAACGAATCTCGCTAATGAATAGTGTACCTGGTCCACCATGGGTACCTCTTGCTGATACCCCTCCCTGCGCCAAGTAACGACCTCGGTAAATCATTAATGTCGCATAGACAGCTATTCTTCCTGCTGCACCACCGCCCGCATTACTTCCACCACCATCGCCTCCATTGACGCTGAGAACGCCATATCCTTGTAAAGTAAGATATAAACAGCGTGATCAATAACAAAATAACAAAACCACACCAACAACAAATTATATGTCGCAGCGGAATAAAGCAATGAAAGGGTAAAAAGAACCAAAAAGAATAAAATGAGTAAAGCAATTGAGATACACATTTCTGTAGAGCTCTTTAAAGTAGGGGCCGAAAAAATAACAGTTGGCCGCGAATTGAAACTTTGAGGGCACATCAGTTATATTTTGAGGGTCATTCTTCATACAAGGACATTATCAGCCGATATTTTAGTAATCCAAAAGGGGTTCATTTATTTTATAACCCAGCAACGTGAGTGGAAAGGATTCGACTAGTTGAAAGCTTCTTCTCCAAAATATACAAATTATTTATCTTACATGTTCTCCAAGCTGAACATAAATAGTACAAATATGAAATTTTTTGTGCTACCTGGCGTAGTTTTCTCATTTCACTCTCAATCGTTTGTAAAAACCGAGTTTCTTTGTTTTCCATGTTTTTCTCTTATTTTTTTAGGAATTTTTTTTGGTGGACTAATATATATCACTGCGGACGAGGAATATCGTTTGATATCCGTCCTGCACTTGATCCATCGAACCAATGACAGCAAGCAAAAAATTATCGTTGGGTTTAATGCTTGGTATTTTGTATTTGTACAAATAAACAGCAAAACTATATGTTTTTAAAAGTGTCTATGCCTGCGCGACATTGTAAGCATTAGAAGTATAAAAATTGAATTTCAAAATATGTATTTTTTCTCGTATAATTTACCTGAAAATATGTCTGTTTTTATAAGAATGCTTCCGCCGCTTCCACCACCTGCTCCAGTTGAAGGCTTAGCATTTTCACCGGCGACAGTAACAGTTCCGTCATTTATCAGCCCGTTTCCAACTTCGATTTTAATATAACCACCACCGCTCCCTCCTATGACACTCTTTACTCCATTGCCGCCTCGACGGCCAGGATCTGTGGGCTTGAATATTGAGCCATGGTACAACTCGCCTTCATTTCGTATTCCTTTGCCGCCAGAACTTGCATGACTGCCACCTTCTCCTTGCGGTAACATAGATATTTCTGAGGAAGGTACAGCTTTGCGCGCCGCGTTATCTCCAGCGCAGCTTAGAAGGCTACCGGTTTCAACGTCTATTTTTCCAGAGGTGATATTGAGGAAATGAGCTGAAAAAGATGCTCCGTATTTTAAATTTAGAAAGCCCACAACAAGTTTCATTGGCGGTTCATCTCTCATGACTAAAGAGCTTCCACTATATAATATAACTTTCGAAAAGTAAAATGTACCCATAGCCTCATTTTCTTTGGACGTACGAGCACCTTTATGGAAAATTGCCAATTTGTTTTGAGTCAAATATAAATCTTGTACCCGAGATAAAGTCCCATTTACTTCCAACGGAATTGATCCTGTTCCTACGATGTATGATTTTGCGGCCATCACAAGTTGTCCACCAGACTCCACTTTTAAATTGATTGGTGTTTTCGTGACAAAATTCTGTGTATCTAGAACTTCCAAGTATGCTTTTTGATTTCCCCCCACATGCAATAAGCCTGATTTGTCACCATAAAGCTTTCTAACATCAAACGAAAGATCACTATCTGATTCTTGGATTCTTAAAGAAGCAGTATTGTACATGTATAGTTCGTTGAAAATGTAGGACTGAGTTGATTCATTGAGAGTAACATAATGTTCCCACCCTTGTCCTTGGTTGTCAATTCGAAGTTGTGCAAAGGGGGATTTGTGTCGTATTTCTTTTATAAACACCGTCCCTGGTCCACCAGAATTTTTGCTAGTGCTGCACTCACTCCCTAGGGCCTGTAAGGTACCACGGTATTGAAACTTTGTCATAACGTGCACAGCAACCCTTCCGCCAGAACCGCAACCCCCAGATCCGGCACCGCGTCCTCCATTTGTAGAAATCAATCCCGTACCCCGAAAATCTTGTTTTATTGTCAGAAAAATACTCCCACCACTTCCACCACCAGATAAGCCTGACGCATCGCCACCATTGGCGGTTATGTAACCATCATTAAGAAGGAAATCTGCGGTTATACGTACGACGCCACCACCTTTCCCTTCTGAGCCAGGGCTGGTTCCAACTCCTCCAGGACTTCCAGACTCATTAGGTTCATAGATTGTGCCATATGCCTGACCCCCTTTTACATTACCACCATCTCCTCCAGCACTTCCGTGCCCTCCTCCCGATCCACCTGATCCAGAATTGATTCCGACACCTACTTTTATTTTGTCTTGTATCGCAGAGTTGGTAGTTAAAGTAGCACCACGACCAATAAGAAAAGTTTGCGCTTGAATGTCAACATACTTTCCACGTAATGTCACTCCGTTTTTCAGGTCTAATTTTGTTACCAAAATCTTGAGATTCTCTGGGGCTCCAAAGTCTGAACCACTTTTCAGGGTGATAGACGCAAACTGTTGCGTTCCTGGACGACTTTGAAATAAAAATTTATCTCCATGCATGAGAGTCGTTTGAGAAGTCAAGCCAAACTGTACTCGACCTCCTGATTCCACAACCATGTGACGTAAGTTTGAAATTTTACCATCTACTTTCAAGGTCGCTCCATCGACGCTCAGGCTCGAAGCGACAACCATGTTTGCTCCTTCTTCGATGTGAACATTTGTAGTGAGCATCAAGTGGCTCTCTTTTGCTTCAAAAACTTCCGCATATAAAGTTTGATTTTTCTTGACCGCCATTTCTCCGACGCTATCAGCGTTGAATTTATTCATGTTTATTACAAGATGTTCCTTCAATGAGCTAACTATTTCAAATCGCACGCTGCCAGTCATCTTCAATTCATCAAAATAAAACACAGTTGTCAATGGTTCCGATAATACCGTTGTTGGCCTACTTCCTTTGATGTTTAAATTTTGAATGAACAACCTTTTTCGCGGTATTTTTTTGTTGTTGTCTTGGATGTAAACAGTTCCTGCAGCGCCCAAAGATCCGGATGTACTTGTTCCTCCAATAGTAGTGAAGCTGCCTTCAAAGCTAATTGTTTTTTCTGTATAAACGGCAATGCGTCCACCACTTCCTCCACCTCCCTTTCCATTCGCCTTTCCGCCTTCACTAGTTATGAAGCCGTTTCCAGCGATGTCCTCTGCAAATATCAAAATGCTTCCTCCACTGCCACCACCGCAATTAGCACCAGTACAATCACTTCCATCTGTTCTGATTTCTCCGTCCACTCGAAGAGTGAGCACCACTTTAAGGTGAAGATGTCCTCCGCCAAATCCTCCCATACCAGATGTTCCGTTACCGCCACCACTTCCTGTCATATTAGGGTTCTTTGTTACCCCATACCAGTGTCCATACTCTCCCGTAGCTAGGCCACCGTTACCTCCATGACCAGCACCTACTCCCAAAGAATTGATGGTCTTTCCAGAACCTGGTCCTGATTCACTTATGTGACCTTGTCCTTTCAAGTCTATTTTTGCCCCTGAATTAACAAGAATGGTGGAGGCCCTAATATCCATCCAGCTTCCTTGCAAGACCGCTCCGTAATTTAACTCTAACGAACCCACTGTTACTGGTATTTTTTTAAGTCTTGCATTTTCAAATGAAAGCTTTGCAAGACGTTTTATTCTCAAGGCAGAAAACTGATATGATCCTCTTTCGGTGATATAAGTGTATTTCCCATCAACAAATCTAGCTGTTCTAGCAGACGAGGAAAACTGTGTTTTTCTGTTAACGCCAATGATCATTTCCAAAACGCCTGTCAAGGTTCCTGCAAATATGTTATTCTTACCACCAAATGAAACGATATCAGGAACTCTTATCTCGCCGTCACGATCCACATGTATACTGCAGTCAGGTTCGAGAGATTTTGAATCGGGCTCAATCACCAAAACTACGTTGTCCTGAACATGTAACATGCTATTCTCGTCGCTTATCAATTTGTATAAAATAGCATTCTTTTCAAAATGGAGAACTACATTACCATAAATCGACAGCTCATTAAAACTATACGATTCCACGTTGGTCTCGTTTAAGTAAGCGTCAACTTCCTTTGATCTTCCATCTCCACGATTATCAATTACAAGTCGTTTAGATCTCAGTCCTGGGCGATTTTCCTCTATGTATACAGTACCAGGGGAACCACTCAGAGAGCTTGAAATGCCACCTTTTGATAATAGTTGACCACTGTACTTATACTGACCACTGATTAAAAGAGAAACACGTCCTCCCCCACCTGCACCGTGTCCTTGAGAGGATCCGCCGGAAGCTTCGATAACTCCTCTTCCGGTAATTAACTCAGCTACTGTTATGTTAACTGTTCCTCCACTTCCTCCACCCAGGGAACTGTGACCGTTAGCACCATTAGATGAAATAAGACCTTCATTTAGGAGATTGTCGACGTCAATTTGGATTATGCCTCCGCCATACCCTGCACTTGAGTTGATGGATGGGGTACCTGCCCCGCCGCTGCCAAATTCGGTGGCTCGGTATAAAGAACCATACAAAATACACTGGTGGCTGGCTAAACTCCCGCCACATCCGCCATAGCTACCTCCGCTAGTGGCTGATCCACGGCCAGGACCTGTTCCAGCTGGATATCCTAGTCTATCTGCTCGAATTGTTCCATTAAAGGCGACATTTAACACTGGGGTCTTGATAAGCAAGTACGGCCCTTCCATTATCCCTCCATATGCAATATCAAGTGATAAAGATCGAATTTCGACTGGTGTCTTTGTACTGACGTCTGATTCAAACCTCAGTATTCCACCACTTGACACTTGTAATGATCTGAATAAAAATTTACCAGGAAAAGCAGAAGTCAAGCCAATAACACCAGTATTTGCTATTACAACTATGGCGTTTTGTCCAATACTAATTTCCTGACCTCCGATCAGTCGACCAGCAAGATACAAGGATGGTGTCGACTGGGTACGTGTTATCAATAGCTTTGGAGCAAGATTTAGTGTGCCACCATTCTCTACAATCAGTGCCCAAGGGAACATGAATGGTCCACTACTGACAGCTTTGGACGCACTGAGTGAAAGTGTTTGATTGTCACGAACATACAAACTACCGCTATTATCTCCGTCCATTTGAAGAATATCGATTTTCATTTTTGCCATGTTCACTGACGCAATTTCTAGACGGGCACTGTTGACTAGCCTGAGCAGACGTATTGCGTAAGACACCTGCTGCTCGTGCATTATCTTTGTCTTGGCATCAGTAACATGTTTGTTGTTATCCACTATAGTGCTGTTAAGTTTTAGTCCAGTCACGATTTCTCGAACGAATATAGTACCAGCAGCTCCATGGTCCTGACCTACCCCTCCAAAGGTTGAAATTGTTCCTTTAAATGAATTCTCACTCACATATACAGCAATCCTTCCGCCAGATCCTCCACCTGAGGGTCCTCCATGCCCGCCATCAGCTGTAATATTACCATGGCCTTCTAGACTGTTAGCTCTTATTTGCACACTTCCACCACTTCCGCCACCCAAGGAATGCGCCTCGCCATTGCAAACGATATGACCATTGACTGACAAGGTTCGCTTCACCGTGAGATAAATAATACCTCCGCCCCGAGAGTTTAGTCCGCTTCCATAATGTTGAGGATTAAATACCGACCCGTAAGCTGATCCTCTATGTTTACCTCCTCCTTGTCCACCATGGCCGGCACCGCTTGCTGAAGTTAATGGAGATCCTAAACCACGAAGCAGTCCACCAGCCGTTGCGGAAATTTTAGCGTCACTTTCGATAGTAACACTGTCTGCTGTGATATTAAAGAACTTCGTTTCGCCGCTTGAAGATATCAAAGAACCTCTCCCCATCAATAGCGAAGTGGCAACTAGAGTGACATTTGTAGCCTTGAAATCGATAATCGAATCTGATTCGAGTACTAACCTATCGAACCTTCCTTCTGCTTTACTTATTGACGAGGAGGCACCAATATCAATTCTTGAATTATGTCTAAGTTTTAAAGTCGAAGCTTGAATCTCTCCCAAATGTTTCAATTCAATCCGCTTCGAATTACCCACTTCCGGTTGCGTTGCAATAAGCTTTCCAGAAACCACGACTGTAGGATTGCTTGGCCCATTAAAAACAACTTTCCCAGTGAAAGTCAAAGTTCCTCCACCTTGAACTTCAAAATCGCATTTTGCTTCTTTTCCGTCATGGTCAATATCTAGTATTTCAAGTTTGCCACCGTTATCAACAATAACTTTCCCTTCTTTTTCTGCCAAGAGCGCTTTCGCAACAACTGACTGTCCACTCGTAGAGAAAACGCCTGATCTAATGTGTAATTTGCTAAATGAGTACTGTTTTACAGACAGTGGTAGCACGCATGCGGAAGAATATTTTCCATCAAGGAAGAAAGTATCATGCACAGGAGACTTCGAAAAGTCTTTAAATATCATAGTTCCTGCGCCTCCAATATTAGCGCCGTGGCCTCCGGTTAAATCATAGTTCAGTTGAATATTTTCTATCGAATGGTAAGCATGGATAGCTATTCTTCCCCCGCCGCCTCCTCCGGCAGATGAGCTGTTTCCTCCACGAGCCCTAATGGTACCTGAGCCAGTAATAGAGGTGGCGTTAATAAAAATGCTACCTCCACTTCCTCCTCCAGCTCCATTGGACCCCTTACTTCCACTTGCATCGACTGTACCGTCTAAGTCTAGCTCGCTTACCATCACCACCAGAGCACCGCCACCTCTTCCGCGATGTTGGGCTGTTCCTCCACCGTAAGACCCAAAATGAAGTGGATTATCTAAGTTGCCGTATAAGAATCCTTTGTTTGTGTTGCCACCACCCAGACCTCCATAACTACCACCTTGACCATTCTGCACTGGTAGGGCATTATCGAAATTTGATGATAAAGCTTGTAAATTTCCCCCAGCTTTCACAGTTATCTTTGTAGCCGTTAGAAAACTTAAAGTATTCTTACTAGTTGATGCCTCAAAATTCATTGTAGCATCAGTTTGTATTTCCAGTGTGTTGTAAGTATAGTTTCCTGGCTTGAATGTGCACGCCTGTCCTGCGAGTAGCGTGAAGTTGTTATAATCACATGCAATGCTGTAAGTAACGTTATAGCGCGTCTCATGCACCAGATAATACACGACACTAGTTTGCAATGAAGACACATCCTCCTTCCAGATAATATCATAAACTATCTTCGACACATTGTGTGTTACTATGTATGAGACGTTTGACTTTTGCCACACATGTTTTCCAGTACCACAAGGATTGTAAAGAGTCGGTGAAGCCGTGGCGACGATTTCATATCCATGAGGACAGTCAACTCTTCCTAAAGGTGGTCCTTTATTTTCTATGACCTTATTTTGAGTACTTATTGCAATATCCGACGATTCAAATAAACCCCCATAATCTTGTTGGAATGCAATTGCATTTACGCGAACATTCCCAGCTGTTTTTGTCCAAACCTTTCCATCTTTCTTGATCCTAAGACGTTCAAATGTGCTAGAAGAGACTCCTCCTTGAGGTGCCTGGCGATATCCAGTATGGCCTGGAAAGTTCAAAACAAGCTCTCCATTCCTATCAAGAGTCAAATCTTTCACGCCGACTAAGCTACCGGAAATTCCCAAACTGGTGCCGCGGATAACTAGTGTAGGGGGAACAGAAAGTGTACCCCCTTCGTTGATCTGAACACTAAAAGGCAGTTCAAGCTTCGATAGCACCAAACCAGTAACTCCAATATATGAATCATGGTAGCGCTGTGTTATCAGTAAGCCCGTCTTATCTCCGCTAACAGCCCTTCCTATGAGTGTCATTGGACTTCCATCTTTACAGGACTTCATATGCATTGCGGCAGATCCTATTATTCTAATCTCATCAAATGTGTGATCAATTGTCTTGGTGTCACAGAGAAGCACACTCGATGTATTTGTTGCATATAACCCACCATTATCAAGTACAAGCTTAGCTTTTTCCGACTTTTCCGAATAACTATGTTCGTAAAAGAATCCAGAAGCGCCATTTTGTTTTCCGTTGCCACCATGTAAATTGACGGTGTAAAGCCGTAGTGATGATTTCATGTAAATTGAGAGTATTCCTCCACTTCCGCCTCCACCTGAAGTGCCGCCACCATTCCCACCTCGAACATCAAATGAACCTGTTCCTCGTAAAGTTGTAACATTGATGAAGAGAGAACCTCCGCCACCGCCTCCACTAATATCATCCCCCGCTGCAGTGCCCCTGAAAAGAGATGTGAGAAAAAAGATGGTTAATGCCAATTTACTGCTTTGTTTTGATTTGCTTGTATTTATAAGATGAAAAAGAAATCGAGATAAGAGTTTAAAACATTTGTAAAAGCATTTGTATTCCTTTATTTTACTTTATTTTCGTTCCTTTCCTTACTTTGTACTTTTCTTCTTCTTTTCCTTTCCTTTCCCATCTCTCTTTCCCTTTCTATTTTTCTTAATTAACCGTATAAACACACGTCTAAATTATTATGAATTACACGAGGCAGGCGCCCCCTCTCTTACTCCCTTTACCCCTTTGCAAACACAAATAGCATTGGAAATCATAGTAATGCAATAAGCTGCTCTATACCAATATATCTTATCTATACTAAACACGATTATTCTCTCAAAAATTAAGCCAAAGCCCTACCTAGAAGATATCATCTCGTCGACAGTAAGGACTCCGCTAACCGTTAGATTAAGTCTGCCACCTCCATAACCTCCTCTGCACGGTTGACTAACCCTTCCAGCGCGTCCTGCCTCACCGAGAAATCGCGGAAAGTAAACAGAATCAAATGGTTCAGGACGATATCTTGCTGTACTTCCCATACCTCCATAACCTGCGTGACTTCCTCCAGACCCGGAATAATAAACATCAGAGGGAACGCATCTTTCCCCTTGGCCGTCAAACGTGATACTAGCACTCTCATGAACTACGATGTTTTCTGAAACTATGCTTACATTTCTTCCAACAACTGATCCCCCAGCATAAATTTCGATAGATTTAGTCTGCAATTTATATTCGTCTGATGAATCAGTCATACGCAAGATTCCTTGGTTTAGTATCTTGATCGTTTCAATGTCAAACTTCAGATTAACAGGCGTTCCTCTTGTCAACGCGGAAGCATTTGGTCCAAAGTTAATTAGACACTCGGAAATTGTTATGTCATTAACCTTAATAAGGTATCCGCCTAACGAAATGGAATTCTTGTGAAGCATTATTCTAGAAGGCAGTTGAACAAGACCACCTGGATAGACCTGCAGGTTTACTGGAATATAGTATTCTGTTTCCTTGATTACAAGTAGCTGCTGAGGTCCTGAGTGAAGAAAACCAAAGCTTTCTCCTTCAAAACTACCAACAAGCCTACTCACGTCATGCAAACGTAAACGAGAGTCTGTTTCGAAAGCAAGATGGGCCCCACCACCAAGTCTAAGCTCATTAATGGTAAATCCCTCGTACACTTCTTCATCAAGGTTTATATCAGCAATTGACAATATTTTCGGGTTTTGACTTAAAGAGGATCTTGTGAGCCAAGTGCGAGCGCTATCATTTGATAAGGAATAATAACTTGCGATATAAGATGTGGCAGGTCTCCTTCCAAGGTTGTTCACTTCGAGAACTGTTCTTCCAGTTGTTAGATCTAGTTTGTAAATAGTTCCAGAAGCTCCTGCTTCAACGGGTGAGTTACCTCCATAAGCAGTGATAGAACCGGTGTATAGGTTTTGCGTTGAGTGGATGGCAATCCTTCCGCCGCTTCCTCCACCACCACCAGCGCTTCCTCCGTCACCTCCGTTAGCTTGTATAATACCTGCACCACGGATGACTCCAGTTTCAATAAGAATACTTCCACCACTGCCACCACCATAAAAAGATCCTAACGCACTGCTCTTCCCGTCTACTTTAATGGTACCATCAACAGTTAAGGTTGTAACATTCACGTATAGTACACCCCCTCCAGTGGAAGATCCTCCACCTCCTGAGCTACCGAACATGCGGGGGTGTGTAAAGCTATCGTAATAACTGCCAGTCAAGGGTTGATTCATCCCCCTGCCGCCTCGTCCACCATGGCCTGCCCCTGATGATCCAGACGCGTGAGATACCCCTGCCCCTGGATTGCTTGGATCGACCGAACTCTGTTAGAAGATAGAAAAAATATATAATAATATATCCTTTACTTCATTTTTTCTAAACCAAATATTCTTTAGTCAAACTGCATGACTTGCAAGTTTAAAACGTTATTATGAACATAAAGATTAATCCATTAATGGCATGATTTAAAGCAACACGTTATCGTATCATACTTTTGAGTACTCTTTAGACCAAGAAAGTTTCAAAACAATACTTAAGAACATGGTGAAACGTTCACCAGAAACCAGTCTCAAACGATGTTGCACACAGAGTGCACACAGATTTTCACCGTGCAATTGTGCTTTTAATTAAATCACCTCTCAACAACATTATTACCTTAAAACTGAGGTCAATGATTCCTGATTGTTCAATGGTTATTGTTTCAGCATCTAATGTAAGTCGATCCGCGGTAAGAACACCACCACTTCTCACCCATAAAGAAGTACAACTTATGAAAAGCCCTTGAACATCACTTTCAATGTCTACTCTACCGCCTCCTTGGATTTCGATCGCTCCGAAATTGATCTTTCGAGAAATACTACCATCAGGTGCCATTAGTTTCCTACAAAATAAGAATGTAGGTATCAAATATCAAAGAACACCATTCATGCAATGTGCCTGCCAATATGTAGGAAAAGCATAGAACTTGTTTACAACAAGCAATCGGATGCCAATAGACTCTATTTTTTGACATTATGCTTTTTTTTAACTTTGAGCAATTGCAAAAGACTTGGGAATAAGATTACTTGATTCAGTTGTCAATTTTCATTATGAGGCGAAAAAATAACACCAAAGAGAATGAAACGCACATTGATATAGAAAAAAAAGCGATACTCATAAAGTAAAAGGGTCCAGGTGTCTGTGCGAAAGAATTTATTACTTTTCTCCTAAATAAGGAATAGAAAAATATAAAGTAATGAATGATGATAATTCTTACAATGAAATAATAATACCTGAGAACAAGCTTTCCTTTGTTACCCACAGTTACATTATGAGCACCACTTATGCTCCCAGCCACGATCACCTTAATACCATCAATAAACATACTCTCGGGGAGTTGGACATCTCCTTTACTATAAACATTGACCCCCATTGGTAGTTTTTGATCACCAGAGTTTACGACGTTTGATGTCATTCTTAGTGTTTGATTTGCCTGGATGTGAAGGATACCAGAAAGATCTCCCGTGAATCCTTTGATGGCCCATTCCAAAGCGGCTCCAGGAGGATTTGTAAGTACTGCTAGTTGTGATTTACCACGTAGGTCTACTTGGTCGTATTCAACGATAGTTGTACCACTCTTAGGGGTAATCCATGTTCTTCCTCCGTCATGAAGAACGTTTGTAATATCATCAATCAGGGGAGCGCCAATGTTGTTATTGTTTACGATCAGTTTGCGTTTGTTCATGCCGGCGTCACTGAGAAAAACAGTGCCTGCTCCACCAGCTTCATACCTTTATTACTGAGAAAGACAAATAACACATAAGAACAATGAAAAAAGAACTAGAGAGAAACAATACGAATAGTGCTAGAAGGCAACAGAAAGAGGCTAAAACTATACCATTACTCCTTTAGTATCACAAGATGAAGAGGAGAGTCTGCGGATATATATATTTTTTCTTACAGCCGGAAATTGTTGGTTTTTTAGTGCTTACTTAAACCTTTTTACCAACCTGCTCGATCCTCCGAAAGCTTTAAACACGCCACTAAATGAGGAGTTTCTAAACGTAACCGATATTCGTCCTCCACCACCTCCACCACCAAATGCGTTACCATTCCCTCCGAGTACGGTGGATTCACCATTTCCTGCCAAATATTTAGTGGTAAGCCAGACACTTCCACCACTTCCACCACCAGTCATATTTTTACTACTTTGCTCTCCGTCTGCTGATATGGCACCGTCCAGAGATAACGATGAAAAGGCATTGATCTTTATGATTCCTCCACCTTTTGCTGATAAGCTTCCACTGCCGAACTCATGTGGTTCTTCTACAGATCCATATGCAGGTCCGGGTGAAGAAGATATTGTTCCAGTCCCTCCTCTGCCACCATGGCCAGCACCTGCAGTATCTTTTGAAGAAAAAAGAATTGTCCATTTTCAAAGAGAAAATTTAAAATGAAACTTTTCTGATAAGATCATACCAACCGAATCCGAATGAAGTTGATCGCCAATTCTTTTATTTTCATATGAAAAGGTTGCACCTCTAGGCCAGGATGGCATACTATTAACGCACAATCCCCCACAGAAAAAAAGGCAAGGAATGTGCTGCATTAATTCTTCGTTGAAGCAGAAATAGAAAGCACAAAAAGAAAGAGGAAAAAAAAGCCTCACTGGTGCCTTACCCGAGCTAGAACCTGGCCCGCTTCTTAATCCATGTCCTAATTCATCAGCAGATAACAGTCCAGACGACTCGATGTTTACATTGTCTGCAGTTATGTCGATCCATTTTCCCTTTACCAGACCTCCAGCGAGAACTGCCAAGGTTTTATTAACAATTAGTCGAAGTGAGTACGATGCCTGGCTACTTGACAATGCAATCAGTTTGGCGTTGTTCATGATTGTTAAAGAATTCATCTGTAGAGTTCTTGCTGGATATCCATATGAACTTCCCTATAAATAGAAATCATTCGGGGAAAGAAAAAAAAGAAAAAAAGAAAGAATTGAAAAAAAGAAAAGAAAAAATTGTGGGAGTGAAGAATGAAGAAAGGAAGATAAAAAGAAATAATAAAGGTAATGGCTTAAGATTACACTTAATACTGAAATACTGTTTTTATTCGCCCTCTTTTTAGTCAGTTTAAAACAAACAAACAGACAAACATACGATAGAACACAAAGAAAAATAACACATAAGAACACAAAAATACACAACACAAAAAAAGGAAACATAATTTTTAAAAACATTTTCTTACATGTTCAGCGATTTCCAATTGCGTTCCTTTCCCTATTGACAGTTCATTAAGGTCTTTAATCGCGCCTTGCATAGTTATCTTTGGGTAATAGAGATTCCTAAGCAGCATTACAGGAGGAACCTGAAAGTAGCCTTGTTCATAAACCCTGAAGCTTGAAGGAAACTCAGTCGGAGCGGATTGAATGATCAGTCTTTGAGATTTTCCGATGTGAAGCATCCCGCCGCTGTCGCCATCAAGACGGCCCACGTTTAAAGTGATCACACATTCGCACAATACGCAAGTACAGTTGCCTAAATGTTTTAAAGCCAAGTGACCTGAAATGAAATAATTTGGATGAATGAAAACAGCTTAAATTGGCCTCATTCATTACTTCAGGTAACCTAACCCCTCTGTAAAATGTAATAAGCATATCTTAATGTGGTATAAATAAACTGATCTTAACCTCCTTTCAAGTTGGGTCTAATTTAGGCGTATTCGGCCCTAGTGAAGGAAGTAAGTTATCGTATCGTATCGCATCATATTTTAATTGCGTAACTTTGAAGTATATGACTTATTAAAGGGCCACTTGGACGAAAATCGCTCCAAAATTAAAACTCTTTCATTCGAGCTGGAACTTTGCTGAAATAATCTTGAATACATTAAGAACCACCCACTGGAATATCTTTCTGATATTCGAAAGGAAAGGGCCAAAATTTTACGATTTATTTTCGTCCGCCATTAATTTCTTTGAATCACAGAATTCGACTCAAGAAGACTGGCACGAGTACTTATGACGTCATTTACTCAACCCAAACCAAAACATTGGTGGGTAATGTATGTGCCATGTTCGTAAAACTCGGTTTATTTGGTTTATTCAGAAAATATATAATGTTTCATTCGGTTTCCTAACTACTATATGACCAAACAATGTCTAGGCGCTGAAATTTTTCAGTTTCAATAATACTGACGATCATAATTCGAAAATTTCAATACATCTCGGCACGCCAAGAATCACAACAAAGTAGGACGCATGGACGAGATTCTAGCGGTTCCATCGCGCGAAGTGACTGAGATATTCGGGATTTATTCGAATCATTTTAAGGATAACAACTTTTCAAGGTATATTTACATACAAGGGCAAAGAGCAACCCCACAATTTGGGTCCGCGAGACATCCGACACAATGAAAGAAAAATCTACGAGCTGAGTGACAGACGCCGCTGTCGCGCGAGTAATAAATAAGAAACCTTTGACATGTTCTATTACAAAGATGATATTAGATAATCGTATGTTTGTACCTATTCAATGCATAATAAACATTTTGAAGCAAATAATAACCGTTCTGTAGTAAATCAGCTAGGAGAATTACGAGCTCACATTCTAAATTATTCGGCACATAGATCTAAGTATATTGTCACAAATCTTTATATCACAACGCAGAATTCAAAAGGCAATCGGTTGTTTTCATAACATCAATCACTATTAGATTACATTGAAACTTCAAATTTAAGATCTTTATATCATGGACAGTACGTAGCAAATACAAATAATGAAATGAACGTAAGGAATTTTTATGAAAACCTCTTCCCAAGCATTGCTTCTTCTTCTAGTTCGGCTTCATCTTCATACATTATAACTTATGGTTCTAACTCTTCAGGATTGACAAAGCGAGCGTCCAAAGGAGTTTCCATCATATTTGAAGAGGTATCAAAGGTTTAAAAAAAGTCTGTTTAGAGATTCTTTTCACGATAACGCGTTTAAAACATCAAATAAACTTCAGGTAATTTAACAAGAAATGTATAGTCAAAACGACGCTAACATGACGGTGTTGAGTAAATGACGTCACAGCGTAAAACTGCTGTACATAATGACTCGTTGGCCGTGAGTCAAAAAATTAATGGCGGACGAAAATAAATCGTAAAATTTTGGCCCTTCCCTTTCGAATATTAGAAAGATATTTCAGTGAGAGGTTCTTAATGTGTTCAAGATTATTTCAGCAAAGTTCCAGCTCGAATGAAAGAGTTTTAATTTTGGAACGATTTTCGTCCAAGTGGCCCTTTAAGAAAGAGAAAAAACAAGAAAAAATAAGGGATATGATGATACGGAATGAAACAAGATGGGAGAAATTAAAAGAGATAAGATCGGATAAAATGAGATCAGATGAAAAGAGATCAGATCGTAAAGGAATAAAGGTAAAATACACAAAATAAACACACACTAATCAAGTTGGCCGGATGCCAAGATATTGTTCAATCTCTTGCGCACTACAGGTACCCGACTGTAACCGGACATCACATTCAGCGCCCCCGCAAAGTCCCCGCCCCCTTCAGAACCATACCTCCTCCTTTGAGAATCATATGTTCAACGGTGAACTCTTTAAAATATTCCAAAAATAGCCAAGCTCGCCCACCATCGTTAGAAACATCTTTGTAGTCTGATATATATAGCTGATCTGTGCGGTAACCGTTGTTATCAATAATGAGAGTGCGGTGCGTCCGGTTGCTTGCAAGGAATACTTGTCCAGGGCCACCTGGTTGAGTACGGCTGAATCCTCCATGAGATTTGTAAACACCGCTAAATCGGGATGTTTGATAGTGGATTGCAATTTGGCCACCACCACCACCTCCTCCGTCAGTATTGATACTAGAGCTAGCAACTTTGCCTCCGTTAGCCAAGAATTGACCTGAGATAGTCAAATAAGAAAAAAATATAGATAAAAAAGTCTTATTCCAAAAATACGTTAAAATGTTTACCCTAGCAAAGCCAACATCACTAGTGTAACTTTTAAAATGGGATTGTAGAATGCCTGTATGTGTGGGCAACAGTATTTATATTTGTTCTCTTTGGCTTTGATAAACAAGGTAGTGAGTTATTTTCGCGAGTAATGGCGTCGTTCTTTGATAAATGAGATAGGCAATGACTATAATGGAATACGTCAAAGTGGGTACATTCCCATTAGAACATATTTTTGCTTTTGCGTTTTTGCGTTTTATCAGTTACGTGATGTATGGCGAAACTGGGTGAATGCATTTAATAATGTTGTTTGAAAAACGAAGCCGCGCGCGGACAGATCGCGATATAAAGAATTTCACTGTAAATAAAATGCCAAGTGATATTTCAAGACATGGTTACGATTTGTCCTTTAAAAGTTTAAGAGACATTTAATTTTCGAATTTCTTTTCGTTGCAAAATATAATGATTGGTAGTGTTAAGTCATAAGGGAAAGTACCTTTTCCAGTAAAGAGGTCACAACGAATGTGGATACTTCCGCCGCTTCCTCCTCCGGTGCCTTCAAAAGAAGCTGATGCAGCCGACGCATCGATAAGACCATCGTTCTGGACAGTACCTTTAGATGTGATCATCACTACACCGCCACCAGCACTGCCGGGCTAAGATGAAAAATGTAATTATTAATGACGTTTTGATTATTAAAAACAGGCGGGATGCTCAGTGACGTAATGTGAAGTATAGTTTCCAGCTTCTCTCGTGTTCTGTGTTTTGATCAGGGTATCAAAAACGGAAAAATGTTTTCTATTTCTTTTATAAAATAACAAACGCTAGACAAATTATTCGTATTTAACGGTCATATCAAAACGCACACATCTCTGCTACTCTTTGCAAATTACGCACGGCATTTTCAAGCTTTAACAGTTTGCTCTAATGATTATTTTCTTTGATTGGCTTGGATTATTGTTGCGGCGCTAAATTCTTATGCAGCCTGGAACAGCCCATAAATAGAAACATGTTAAAGTGTTTTGCTTAGGTAAAGCTTAATTTTACTGACCATGTCTTTAAAACCCTGACCACCACCGCTGCCAGGATCGGTTGGTTTATCTAGAATTCCATAGGCTTTTCCAACTGTTGGCTGTCCTGCTCCTCTTCCTCCTGCACCACCATGACCTGCTCCAGATGCACTTGAAGTTGATGAAACTCCTGGTTCTCGACCCAGACCGGAAGAGAATCCCCGCGCATGGGCAGTAAGTACTGCTGAGACATCGATGTAAACGTTACCGGCGGTGAGGTTAAGAATACTGACGTTCATTACTGCGAACGCGTTAATCCTTAGTTCCTTCGCGAGGGATATCCTGTTATTAAAAAACAATCGTTTTCTTAGCGACAACGATGAGAACATCAGTCACAAAATATTTAAATACAAAAGCCTAAGGCAAATGCGTTGGTCACATATTTACTCGCTGGAAAAAACATTATCATACTGTATTTTAATTTATTGCGATCATAAGCCCTGGGCTTATAATATTCTCATTTGTAATGGTTTTTAACCCAGAGGATTTTAACCGTGTGAGCTTATAAGCAAGAAGGTTTATACTTGAGGGAGGGGGGGAGGCTTATAAATCGGGACGAAAAGAGGTAGCTTTTCCTTATTTCCGTTATCTTCACAGTCAATCTTTTATGTGCATCAACGAAACAAACACGGAATACCAGAGTTGGGCTTGTAACGAGAGGGGGGGAGGACTGGAAGACTGGAAGGATATTTGCGTTAGCGGCTACTGGGGTTAACACAGCTGCGCACACTGAATTCAAGACATTCAGTATTTAATATAGAGATACTAAAATATTTACGTGAGAGCCATTGGAGTTGATGCAGACTGTTGTATCCGTCCTCCATTCAGGATCATGATGCTCTGCATGGAGATGCTTCCTTGGGATGCGGAATTGATTCGAGCATGCGGTGCTATGTCCAGCGTGCTACTGTAGGAGACAACCAGGTCTTGTAGTCCTGTTACTTCTGACTCGACATAAAGTGATGTCTCTTGCAAGTAAAGCTCCTTGGGAAGGCTTACTTCGGAACCCTAAAATAAACATTTTGTTTAGATGTATTCGTTTTGTTACAGATTGCAGAACGCATATTTATTTTTTCCTGTTATCTTGCGCGCAACTTATTCCCGTCGTTGCACAAAGTAGAACCTTTCTTTATTACTGTTTGCAACCAATACGCTATTTTGGTCATGGAGGGTCAATAACAACACATCCTCTTCCACCTGCAATGCAACATTTTTGCGCAACTGTGTTGGCTTTTCCCGTGGGCACTTTTACGGCTGGTTCACACTAGCGACGAAATCGGAAGCGGAATCGGAAGCGGAGTCGTAAGAGGAGCGTACGATCTAGTGTGAACCAATAATCGGCAGAAGTGTGACGGAAGCGGAATCGGAAGGATCAGGTTTTCTTTTTCTTCCGACTCCGATTCCGATTATGACGCTTATGGATCAGTGTGAACCAAAGAATCGGAATCGGAAGCTTTGACCAATGACAGAGCTCATACCCAGGCCATTCAGAGCAGAAAACATTTCTCTATCGTGAATTCTCAATTCTCTCACAAGACTCTAATATTCATCGTACATTTTTCGTTTCGAATGTATATTTTTCACCCAGCAGCTTCTTGGTCTGGACTTTAATCTTCTTCGTCGTCGCCGTCTCAAACAACGAGCAAAACGACCAAAAGCAACAGATGATCTTCGTCGTTTATGTCACCCGCCATTTTAAAAACTAGCGGCAAACCTGGTAACTATGGGAACAACAAAGAAGCGAGCGCCGACACTAAATCGTAAGCTTCTTGCGCTTCCGATTCCACTTCCGACGCTTACGACGCTAGTGTGAACCTAGCTTTAACTCGCACAGTACATGTCAGTAGAATTAATTTTCTTAACTGCAACCGTAGGCAATCACAATGAGTATTGACTAACTTGACAAATGTACTACAAAGTTTGATTCCAAGCCCAAGCACAAACCGTGCAACAAAAGAAAGACAAAAAAGAAATATTTTTGTCCTTGAACTCAATTAATTCTTGTACTTGTGAACCTTGAGTTAATCAAAATGTCTCAAGTGAAAGAGAGTGCGCGGCTCATTCTGCACAAACTATTAGACTGGTTTTCATTTCACTCCTCTATATCTATAGGAGAGGGAACGTGATGATCTGGGACCGAAGCTAGTGACGGCTGCGGAGTTCACTACTGTATTTAACTATCATTAATAACTCACCTGATATGCACGAAGACTGAAGGGAATAACCGAACTGATACTGAGAGTAAAGTTAACTGATTGACTTCGTCCAACATGAAAAGTTCCACTCGAGTCACCCTTATATTCCTTAACCAACAAGCTAACGTCGGCATTATCATTCTGCAACCCGAGGTGGGCATCTCCACGAATATCAAGACTATCGATTTCAAAGTACGATGGGTTTACATCATCAAATACCAACCACGTGCGAGAGGCGTCTTGTTCCAAGTTACTGCTAACAAAATTTGATGGATCGTCTTGTCCAATATAGATTTCAAGTAAACTCAATGCAATGTGCGTCTTAAGCCTTGTCAGAGTTAATAGAAGTTGATTGATTGTTTCGCTTATGTCAATGTCATGATATATCCCAGTATCGAAGCAGCCAGAAAACCAACGCTGACCATGTAACTGCAGATTCTTCTCTTGAGGACGTCGAGATTTGAGAGAGTATTGGACTCTGTATCCGTCAATACAATACTAAAAAGAAAAGAAGTAAAAAGAAGTCAAGTCAAGAGAAGTGTGACTAGACTGAGAGCTAAGTCCCTCTATTTCCCTTGGTCACCCGTCCGTCCGTCTGTCTGTCCGTGCCGCGATTGGTCGAGGAAGATTGGTTACGATATTTTCCTTTCGTCCCTCCCTCCCAGCCCCCTTCCCCAGGGACTTTTGACTCCCAACCAATCTTCCTCGACGAATCGACACGGACAGACAGACGGACGGTGACCAAGGGAAATAGAGGGACTTAGCTTGCAGTCTAAAGTGCGATGTTTTCTTACCGGAAATCATCTTATTAAATCACATACATCAGTCTAGTGTTTTCACAAACAAAGATATATCCATGAAATTACACAAAAGCTAAATAACATCTATTCCTTTTGTTTTCGATTGTTTCATAGGTGCTATTCTTTACTAATACTTGTCTATACTTATGTTCTGCTCAACAAAATTGAGCAACTTAATTGGGACTCTACAGAGTACAATTTGGGATTTAATTGTACTCCTCTTGTCCAATCAGAATCGAGTAATTTTGTCGAATGTATTATAAAATTCGTAATTCTCACCGGGTATATTCGAATATGATGAACATAGGTTGGTCTGGGCAAATCTATTGTAACATATGCCACGTCACGGTTACTTATTACGAACGGTGTGCTAGTGTTAAAAAGGTTGGACACTGCATTACTTGACAGAGACGAAGTAGCAACTATGCCATTTATGGAAATGTACTTCAGAGTGTTATCGATATTACTAATTCCCGAGTCGTCAAGGTTCAGCTTCTCGATCTGAAAAAAAGATTGAGCGGTGAGATATCAAATTTAAGAAACAGACAAGCCTTTTCCGTCTTCACAGAAAGTAATACAGTAATTGTAGGTAGAAGCACGAGCACTATGGAGAAGTTCGTTCGTTCGTTTAACAAAGACAGCCATCATGCCACAGTTGTCTCACCTGGTTAACTTTTCCTTTTGATGGTGCCTTCTTCATGTTATCTATATTTAGAGTTCTTGTTCCTCTTGTCTTAAGGTTCCCGCCTTTCTCAACAAACACGGTACCAGCCGCTCCGTATTCGGCTTGGCCATTACCACCAGAAGCTTGTAAAGTTCCATCAAAGTGGCCTTGTCTGTAATAAACAGCTATTCTACCACCAGATCCACCACCACCACCACGAAAACCATTGCCACCATTTGCCTTCGAACAAATGCAGTAAAAATTTAATTAATGGCGGAAATTTTGTGTGCAACCATTAAATAATGCAAAAAGGTGGTTACAAAGCAGAGAAGAAAAAAAAAAAAAAAAAAAACTCGCACGAGCCACAAAGTCAAAGTGCAATATTAGATACTTGAGTGCTTGGTAATTCAATGAAGTTTATTTTGATATACAGTTCTACTTTCAATATATTACATAATTAACGCACCCGTACACGTTAATTAACCAAGGGCGCCAGGACAGACGGATTGGGTTTTAAAAATATGTGTGATTGTTTCAGTTATTCGTAGATTTCTAATTGAATTGATATATGTTTGTTTCTAAATGGATACTAAATAGTGTTCACTTATCTTTCCATCCAACGGTCTTTCTGGTTTGAATCAGCCGTACGATATGAATATATTTACCACGTCCACCAACGGTCTTTCTGGTTTGAATCAGCTGTACGTACGCTCTGAGTATTTACCGCTGCACTATCCATGCCAAGCAGCGCCGGCGCCGCTTCGTTAGCGATTACTCACCTCTAATAAGTTAATCAAATTTACCTTCAGTACAGTAAAATAGACCGGGGTAGGAAAGCAAGAGCGGTTCTTTTGTGCTCTCGTCTGCTCGGATAATCCAATTATTTTGGCAGTACATAGGGCACTTTGTTTACTCAGCGATGATAGATATGACTTTGGCGAACGCAAAACGAAGCCCGAACCACGGTTCGTTCTTCGTAATACGACACTCGAGGTCAAGCTAGCCAACGATCATTGTGTTCAATTTACAAAGTGTGTTATGGTGCGGCTCGTAGGGTCATAGTCATTGGTAAGGTAGTGGGTTCCTGAAATATCTTCAAAATCAATAACAAAATAAATGCCCGAAATATTTTTAGATTCTCAAAAAAATAAATGCCCCATCTGGGCCCACTTGTAGCCAACCGATCGACACGTGATATATGATCTGTGATATAGTTAAATACGTATCGTCATCTAACTTTCTCTACATGTCGATTAATATTGTGTGGGTTCCTGTCTAAGTACAAACGGCTTTTTCTCTAGCAGGGTTTGCTTTCGATTTCCCATTTGATTTGTTCCTATCATCTATTTGCGATTACTTCACCGGCTATTGCAAAAAGTACGTTACACTGAGGCACAGACGGGCCTGTTCTCGAGGACGGGTCTGTCATCGAGAAAGTGTCGTATTACGAAGAACGAACCGTGGTTCGGGCTTCGTTTTGCGTTCGCCAAAGTCATATCTATCATCGCTGAGTAAACAAAGTGCCCTATGTACTGCCAAAATAATTGGATTATCCGAGCAGACGAGAGCACAAAAGAACCGCTCTTGCTTTCCTACCCCGGTCTATTTTACTGTACTGAAGGTAAATTTGATTAACTTATTAGAGGTGAGTAATCGCTAACGAAGCGGCGCCGGCGCTGCTTGGCATGGATAGTGCAGCGGTAAATACTCAGAGCGTACGTACAGCTGATTCAAACCAGAAAGACCGTTGGTGGACGTGGTAAATATATTCATATCGTACGGCTGATTCAACCCAGAAAGACCGTTGGTGGACGTGGTAAATATATTCATATCGTACGGCTGATTCGAACCAGAAAGACCGTTGGATGGAAAGATAAGTGAACACTATTTAGTATCCATTTAGAAACAAACATATATCAATTCAATTAGAAATCTACGAATAACTGAAACAATCACACATATTTTTAAAACCCAATCCGTCTGTCCTGGCGCCCTTGAATTAACCAAAAAATATGACAATTCATTTGTTAATTCAGTCAACAAAAATGGCAGGTATGACGTCATGTACTAAAGAAGAATGGTAATGAGTAAAGAAATATTTTCTGTTCTTTTTTTTTCCTTTTCTTTTTCTCTTCGTTTGTTTGTCTGTTTGTTTTTTATTTGTCTGTTTGTTTGTTTTTTGATCGTTTGTCTGTCTGTTGTTTGTATTTTTGTTTGTTTGTTTGTGAGTTAGTCTGTCTGGTTTTTTTTTGTTTTGTTTTTTTGTTTTTTTGTTTTTGTTTTTGTTTTTTTGCTTGTTTGTGGGGTGGCTGGGTGGTTGTTTTATTTATTTTTGTATTTGACAGCAAACTATTGACCTTCAAAGTCATTAAGGTTTAACATTTCCTGCTTTACCTGTGCGACGCCACTGCCCTCTAAATAATTAGTTTTAATAAGAATACTTCCACCACTACCACCACCAGAGGCTGGTCCACCATTACCACCATTGACACGAATAGTTCCTTCGATATCCATAGTATTTGAAATGTTGAGAAAAAATATTCCACCACCTCTACCCCCTGAGGCAGAGCCACCACTACTCCCTAACGAATAAATAAAGCAATCATAAAGGTCAATTAAAGTAATTATATTCGTACTTTTCGTTCTAGCACTTCGCACTAATTGGGAAAACGTTTTTGTGCACACAAACTACCACTACATTCATTATTCTATGCACACAACATTCAACTCATACATGGTTATTTTTACCAAAGAAACCGGAAGAGACCGGAGTAACCGGAGAAAACCCTCGTTATATGGGAGAGAACAACACATCAAACAAACTCAATCGAATACTTCGACGATATGGCAGCCATCATCAACATGGGGGCAAAACAAAACAAAGAAGACAGAAAATATATAGTTTCGTGTGCTTGTCTTTCTTTTATGGGTAAAGATGTGTCGTCTTAATTTAACATTTGTTGTATTCTCTTGTAGTGAGCAGTTAATATCAATCGACGTCATTACTGTAAGAAAGATGTATTTGCCCCCCTGGACGCCCCATGCCCCATGCCTTGCGATCCAAGATGGCCGACGTATCATCGAAGTAGTTCATTGACATATGGTGCTCGCAGGGCTCGAGGCAGCGTAGCGTACCCCAGCAATGCACCCATAAACGCTAACCATCCATAATGATTAGTTTTACTTGCTCTTTGTAAATTAATCATCGTTATGTTCAGTATCTTAACAGTTATTGTTTATAATGCTGTAAATTTCTTTGCGTCCTCTAAGAAAGCCCCACAATGCACTGCAATGCCAACTACACCCAGCTTTATCCTCGACTTAGGAATGGTTAATATCAAGCACCCAACCAAAGTGCTATAAAAGGGAAACTTACCGAAATCTAGTGGGTTAGTGAATGAGCCATAAGATGCTCCTGTGTACGGAGAGCTTGCAGCGCGTCCTCCTCGTCCACCATGTCCACCACCACCTCCACCGCTTGTCCCTGATGCGGGAGAATCAGGTCCCGTACCTTTACCTAAAAAAGTCTATACGTTAGCTAAAAAAAATAGAACTATTGGAACAGACATTTTAGGCTTGGGACTACCTATTTCAAATCATGTGTCATTCTGTTGACAATAATAGCTTAGCACAAAGGTTTCCGGACGAGGCTACTTGCTAAATCAAATATATTCTTTTCTCCTGACACGAATCACTGAGCATTATGCACAAAGCGTCACACTGAAACCTTTGTGCGTGCCAAGCGAAGCATATTTCGGAAGTGGGCTATTTTTTTGAGTTTTCATGAAACTTCTCATGCGAAACCGTTAACCAAAGAAATGGTATTCTAGGGAATGAAATGGCTATTTGATGGGAAACCATTATGCCCAGGCCGAAAAGTTCTATTGCGTCACGGTAGTGAAAAGCCTGGTTTAGTTCTTCGATTAATTAGTGCAGGAAACAGTATTCATGATGATTCATTAAGGTCAAAATTACAATGGACCACGCAAGATAACACTGATACTGCGATGCCTTTAACAAACCTTTGTAGACGAAGTTCTGTCCAGTCAATGACGCTTCAACCACAGCCAATGCGTCAACCGTCATGTTTTGCGCATGTACATGGAGATTGACCGCTGATAACTTTCCTCCTCCAAACACATGGATATTTTCGCCGCGGAATTCTCGTACTCTTTCCTGGTTAGTGACAGTCATTATGCCTTGGTTTCTAATCCTTATGGACTGGAAGTGAAAGATCTGAAAAACATTTTCAACAAAATAAATAAAAAATAAATAAAAATAACCTAATGCTCGGTCTCCAGGGATAACGGATCCAAAAGCTCCAAAAGCGCTTCGACGCCGCATCAGAGAGCGAGAAATCAGAAACAATATGTGCAATAGCAGCAACCTCATGTCCTTAGTAGATAACAATATCCTTTATTACGTGAAGACACAACATTAAAAATATACAACAATAAAAAGTCTCAAGGGCAATATTTTTGTCACATTGTGACAAATGTGTCCTTAATGTTAAACCCTAAGTATGTTGGGACTATCAATTTACCCTTGTAGGGACACCATTAGTATTGTACATCTCTCGCATATGTATTGCTCCTCCATCGACTACTGTGATGTTCTGACACCTTCGTAATACACCATCAACCTCGACTGTTACGCCAGCAACACGTAGTTCTCCCTGCATGGTGGTCAAACCTCCTTGGTATATGACCATGTCCATGGGTAGATGGGACTGTAGTGACAGGAATGTCTGGTTAAAACCAAGATGGATCCTACCACTGCGATCACCCTCCATTTTACCTTGTTAATCAAGAAAAGTTATTTTAAAAGGGAAATATTTTCATGCAATAACCATCCAGCCTCTGAGTGCCAAAACATACCTGCTAAATGAAACCTGCGTATATTACTAAAAAATCTTATTCAAAAATCTTACTTTTCCCCTTCTTTTTATATTTTCTCTCTGTCTGTCTCGAGTTTCTTTCCTTCCTTTCTTATTTATACAACATACAGTCGCTTCTTCATTTTCAATATTATAATTCAATAATTCATTATCCAATATTTGTTTCTTCCAATCTCTTTGCCAGACAGCATGCTTAACCCGCTTAGTTAGTCTCTCCAGCAAGCTAGCTACTTAGTTAGAAGGGTAGACAAACAGTTTCCGGCACACAGCAGTCATAATTGCAAATAATTTCCAGATATAATTACATACCTATCACAACGTATATGGCATTCCTTGTTGCTTTGGGCTTAATAAATGCTACCTGGGCACCTCCGTATAAATGAATTTCATCCAATTCAACATCACTTTCATTAGAATCCTGTGCACTGTCTTCAAGAGTGAGCCATACACGAGCCGAGCCATGAAGAGAAAAGTCACTGTAAGCCATGCTCAAATTAGCTGATGGAAGGCGAGGTTTTCTGTCTAAGGCGTTAATATACAGGGTCCTGAAAAGACAGAAAAAAAGTGTCAAAAAGCCGGAATATTTTACTAAGGCTGAATGGGGTGTACCCCAAGGATAAGTATTAGGTCCTTGTTATATTGGTATATGGCAGGTTTGAGTTTTCATTACGTTACACAGGAGTGGCGGGTGAGACATCAGTTCAAGTGTTTCATATCTTAAAATAGATTTTATTGTAATAAACATTACCACCCTAGCTAGTATTTGTATTGAATTACCTGTTTTGGATCCACTTTGTGCCATTGATCGGCTCATTTTCTAACTGTTTTATTCTGTCGCCATGAGCTGCCTCATCCATTCGATCATGACCGTACGTTGCGTTGTCGCCTGGAACATGATCCAAGAAAATTGTTCCAGGACCGCCAACTTCAAAATGACCACCTCCACCTACTGCAACATACTTCCCAAGGAAATGGTTTTCCCTGTAATATACAGCAATTCGCCCAGCTGCACCTCCTCCGCCATAGTAAGAAGTCACATGATTACCATCGCCTCCTGATACGTCGACGTCACCATCCCCATGGATACGAGATGCATAAATTAAAACACTTCCGCCACTTCCACCCCCGCTACGCGTGTATAAGCCTGAAGACCCGCGGGATGAAATTGTGCCGTCGATGTTTAAGGTATCGTGCGCTATTATTTTTAGTCTTCCTCCTCCTTGTCCACCAATGAAAGGGAAGACGCCGGAACCTCCATTACTACCCAAAAGCGTGGGAATTTTGTAGTTTCCGTATGGAACACCAACCCGAGGCTGGTTAGATCCTTGGCCTCCAGTCCCCCCGTGACCGCCACCTGATGACCCATAACGATGGGCATGGCCGTTGCCATAGCTCCCCTCTTGTATACCAAGGCCATCTCCTGATAGGACCGCAAATGGTTCAACTGTAATATTCTTGTAGTCTATTGTAAGACTGCTGGCCTCAATCTAAGTTGAAAAAAAAGGTTTTGGTCTTCATTAGGCGGGAAAAAAATTGATGCACGTTGGTAGGTGGACAGCCAAGTACGGGAACAGGAACAAACGAATAAATTAACTGAAAAGCTCAACTTAATACCCAAGCATTGTCAATGTCGTATTTTTAACATTTCGATAAAAAAGAGACAGAAAACCTAATCAACCCCTGAAAAACTAAATAAATTTATAAAATTGTAATTTGAAATTATTTACTCACAAAAAGAATCCAAGGCAAGTTACCTTTCCTCCTCCACGAATGTCAAGGGTTTCCCCTAACATCGTTACATGCTTCTGATCGTTCCTTTCAACAGCTAGATACCCAGATGTCTGTACGACCACTTGGCCTAGATTGAACTCCGTCTCCGTCGAGTCTTTAATAACAAATCGACAGCTTGGTCCGACAGTTAAATTTTGCATTCGTTCCATTGTGCCTTTCATGATGACTTCAATATCACGGCATGTCATTAAACGGGGAAGACCAACACTGGAATTTTTCTGGCTAAGGAAGGAGAAAGGCAGATGTTGTTCTTCACCTTTGAAGTATACGCGCTGTGTCTGGCGAACTGTCATTAGACCGAATGAGTCCCCTGTTATCTTGGAAGCTTGAACTGAAAGGTCTCTACCACTGAGACCTAAACTTGCGCCCCCACCAATAAGAAGCTAAGACATGAGTAAAGTTAATAATTAATAATTTAAAACTTCATACTATAATCTCGTCATATTCAATCCCTCCTATTTTCTATAAGCTTTCATGTACCCAATAGTGTGAGTACAACACAACTGTCATGTTGGAGCTATGCCATGCTATCAAAACAAAATACAAGTTTATCATCCAACATGTCTGCGGCCATGTCTTTCGTTGTATCATCCATGTGGTGTGATTTTTATTTTTATTATTATTCTCTTAACTGTAACTAGGGTCAAAGGCAAAATGCCAATTGCTGCCAGACATTCCTTTGAAAATGTCAGCAGAAATGAGAAAAACGCAGCGAAAGGCGATTTATGGAAAACGCTACTAAAAAGCAACCCTACCTTATGCCTATCATTCTGTTAAGGGATTTTTTTATAATCATGGATGGTGGATGCAATACATAGATAGAATATATATTAAAACAAACCTCATCAAACACGAAGTTCGTGGTACTTTCGTCTTTCCCGACTATCCATGTTGTTGCTGGAGCCGTGCAGTAGGGATTTTGTTCTACTGATGTTGGGTCCTCAGCAATAAAAAGCCTCACCAAGAACAGAGATGAATAGGTCGAGCTTGCATGCTTTTGAAGGCTAATTGTTACCTTAAAAACAAAAAAGAATTAATTTAGTTAATTAACATATAACTAGATTCCAACACACTTCGTAGAACAAAATTCCTTGATTTTTCCCTGACCAAATCCTACTTTTCACTGACTTAAAGAAACACAAGTTTAGAACAATTTCTACTGGTACATCATGATTCCATAAGGTTACTCTCTTCTGAACTTCCACAAAATGCTTAAAACGTCGTTTTCAAATTTAAAATCCCTGAGATTTTTCTTTGACCTTTGACAAAAGCTTTTTTAAGAGTCTAACTCTGGCAAAAGCTTTTCTAAGGCTTTAGGGTATGTTGAAGCCTGCTAGGGTAAGAATAGATACTATATACTTCTTGACTGAGTGGCAAGGCCAGACGGGAAAATATTTAGCTCGTGGTCATGCCGTACGGACCGAGCACAGCTCGCCCCGTTCAAATTTCCAAGAGACAAATATTTTCCCGTCCGGCACGCCATAACTCAGTCAAGAAGTATTTTGTCACATGAACCAATTTTTCAAAAAAAAAAAAAAAAACAGCCTTAAAAATTCTGCCAAAATTGATCATAAATATAGCGCGCGAGCAGGATGGTACGACTCATATGATAACTTGCATTTTTATATTGCTCTCATTCCCCATAATGAGAAATTGCACTAAAAAAAGGAATAGGAGAAATTTAAAAATTTCGTCTCATAGAGCCCCATTTTTTCTTTTGAATTTTAAAGTTGAATGTTGATAGCGATTTTACAATTCCTATATACCTTATCTACTGTACGCTGGACGTTCATTCTTTCTGGTTGGCCTCGTAGGCAGTCAGATGTGTCAACCCAGGCTCGTGATTGCTCCACGACTTGGTTTTGAAGGAAAACACGAATAAAATGATCTGTCATGTAATTGGCCTCACAAGTTGGGTAAATAAGCAAGTGATCCAAAAAGAGAGGTGCAGGGAACTGATAGGTAATAACAGGAGAGCGAACTAAGCTTTTGTAGTAGCTACTGGTGCTGGTGAGGAGGTATCCAAGATTACGTAAATCATAATACAATTTTTTGTTTATCAGAACGTCAGGTGGTGTGTCTGAAGTCGATAAAGTTACTCCTGAGGGTGACTGATAGGTTGGCACAGTTGTAGGATACAAGCTATTTCCTGCTAGAATGAGCTCTCTTGTCTTTTCCACCGACAGTCTTCCAGTTTTTGATATTCCATTATTGATTTGAAGAGTTCGATAAGGATTAGAAAGATTCGCCCGGTCTTCTATATACACCGTACCACAACCACCCTTTTCAGCCGAGCTGGAACCACCGTAAGCCTGGTAAGATCCAATGTAGGTACTGTTCCCTGTATAGTACACAGCAATTCTACCACCACCACCGCCACTACTACTTCCTTCTCCATCGCCTCCGTTCACCTCAAGTGACCCCTCTCCGTCCAAGTCAAGCGTGCGCACGATAATGCTACCTCCTGCACCACCTCCGCCACTTGCGCGTTCTCCATTTGAATGGACACGCCCCTCTAATCTAAACATCTCGGTAACATCAAGGATAAGCGTTCCTCCTCCACTGCCACCATTTCCTCCTCCGCTTCCATATGTCTCAGGATAATAGATGGTGCCAT
This sequence comes from Actinia tenebrosa, assembly GCF_029948245.1. Lineage (NCBI taxonomy): Eukaryota > Metazoa > Cnidaria > Anthozoa > Actiniaria > Actiniidae > Actinia > Actinia tenebrosa. Next base: position 2,144,381 of record NW_028292577.1, on the reverse strand, counting down.
ATGCCTTTGATGACAGCAAAATTTTATCTGCTCTACCACCACGTCCTCCGTGACTACCACCCCCGGACCCACCGTTGTACGGCGTGTATGGAATACCCGCTCCAGGACCTTGTGCGGGACCCCATCCTCTGGCGTCAGCCGATATTTCACCTATGAATCGAAATTATAGTTTATAAGATATAGATTTAAGAGTTAATTAATTATTTAATGGATGGATGGATGGATGGATGGATGGATGGGATGGGATGGCATGGGATGGCATGGGATGGCATGGGATGGGATGGGATGGCATGGGATGGGCATGGGATGGGATGGGATGGATGGATGGATGGATGGATGGATGGATGAGTAAATAGGATAACAAACCTGCAACATCGACAGTGATGTTCACTGCTTCAATCCTCAGGTCATTAGCAGTTAACATTCCACCACCGTTCACCACTAATCTTGTTACATTTATAGTAACACGTGTTAAATTTCCAGGTGGAAGGCCAGTGGATATTAGTTCACCACGGGATCGTATGGATATGTTAATGAACCGGAAGTGACCTGTCTCTTCGTGTACAGATTTCCCGCCAGACCAAAGGTAAAGTTTACCGTTACGATCAATCGTGTAGTCATCAGCATGAGAAAGAGTACCATTTACCTCCATGTAAACATCCCTAGAGGAAAGTCGTTAATACAGAAACATCACTGAAATTGAAAAATGTTCAATTCCGACTTTCAAAAGTGTTACTTTTCTTTCAAATACCGTATTTCTTCTATTACGTCCCCGGGGCTTATTCTTTTATTTCAGTGCTTTTGGGCTGGGGGCTTACTACAAGGGGGCTTATAATATTAGAGGCTGTGGGCTAAATAAATTTTCCCGATCTTTGGAAATTCGTCATAGCTTCTGCCTCACAAAGCACCAGCAGGTAATTTTCGTCGATCAAAAAAAAAATACAATCAACATCAGGCCTCTGTTGTATTCCTAAAAATTTTGCTTTCTTATTTGTATTAACAGCTTCATTAAATTACAATTCTTTGCTTGCGCATATGTTTACGTTACCAATCTGGCTATCAACATGGCGAGGCACATGCAAAACTTGAAACAGGGACTTTAGGTGCTATTGTTGCATCTCCTTGGAATTGATGTTTGCACAGTTCCTAAATACTTATGAATAAATAAACTAAACTGAACTTACCTAAGTGACAAGCGCCTGGGGACCTGTAGACTTCCATCGTAGTAAACAAGTGTGTTTATTGGATAATAGATGTCTACATCATCAAATGCAACGTATTGATACCTCCCTATATGAAGCACACCACTACGATCGCCAACTAGAGTCCTTGCCTTCAAGTGGACTTGATCTCGAGTTGCTCTGCCATAGATTGCCACGTGGGCGTTACCATGGAGATGGAACTCGTCAAGTGTGTAAGACGTCGACTCATGGAGCCATGTCACACCGCCAACCTTACTAAAATATAATTATGTAAAAAACCTCTTACTTTGTATAATTCCTTAAAATAACGAACCGTATTGCCGCCCCTTTTTATCATCGTTTTCAAATTAAGGAGACAATAATCCGTTTTAAATATGCTTTCTTGATGCAGCACAATATGCCATTAGCGGGACAAAATCACATAACTGTTACTGGATGGCAAAGAAAATAAAACTTTTGCTGGATTACTAATGTCAGCACGTGACTGCTCCTTGCAAATGGCCTAATGTGAATAAAATGTACATAAGTATGCATGGGATTAAGCTGTTTTAACCCAGATCCACGCGTTTACGCCCAAGATACGATCAAAACACACATGCAATTATCAATAGATCCGGTTTGTGACTAGCTAGAATATTAAATACCTTATATCGTGATAGATTCCTTTCAACAGATGTCGTAGTTTTCCTTGTCTATCGACAGCAAGTGGATAAGCCAACTTATAGTTATTTATCTTCAACACTCGGTATTCGATATTAGTGGAGTTTCTTCTCTCCAGATAAATAGTTCCAGAAGCTCCCGCTTCAATATTACTGTCTCCACCTTTAGCTGATAAAGTGCCGTTAAAGTTGATCATGTAGGTGTGGAATATGGCTATCCGTCCTCCTGAGCCGCCGCCGCCATTAGGCGAGCCCTTGCCACCATTTGCAGAGATTCTGAAAAATACGAATAGAAAGCCTATTCATAAATTGTTCACAGGGAATAGGGCTAAACCTGATGAAAGAATCGCACCCGCTTTTGAACCAAACAGTTGGAAGGTATTAAATATATTACTACACGGGACCAGAAAATGTGTATTAAAAGCCAGAGAAGTCGTTTCAAGAGGGACGAACTAAAGGGGATCGGATGAAATGTTCCGTCATAACAATGAAAGTGTCCATGACAGCAGGGTTTCTACTAAGCGCGGTTTGAATATAAGACAAGAAATCTGCGCAATCACGGCTGCTAAATAGCGCCTTAATATGCATCACGAAAAGTCCTCCACTGGTCATAAATGTAAAGCGCATTGAGACGTTGTTTAAATGCGCTATATAATCTATAGAACCTCTCATCATTATCATTATCATTAATCGCATCTCTATTTCCTTACTTTCCATATCCGCTTAGATCGTGGCAGTTAACCCACAAGCTGCCACCGCTTCCACCACCAGCAGTACTCCGAGATGCGCCATCTTCGGCATCTGCTGACAGCTGTCCATCAAGAACAAAATGACGGCTTTCTATCTTGAGAGCTCCTCCTCCTCGTCCACCAAGTCCGCCACGAGTGATGGTGTTTCGACCTGAGCTGGTCGTGCTGCTGCGATAATCACCGTAGTATAAGGTTCCTTTAAAGAAAAGTGATAGTCAAAAACACGATATCACATCACAATGTTTTCTCTTGATTTGTGAAATATTTTTGTATTTCAAACTTTGAATAAAATGGACATTAAAAAAAAAAGTTAAAAATGGAGCTATTGATATGCTAACCCACGACCCGGTAGCATTGTGGTGTACGGGTTAACCAAGTGCGTATAGGTTTCCGAACACACGAGTGGATTATTCGAGGATTTTGGTTCACTTAGAAAAAAACGAAGTGAATTCGCTGGGATGCTTTCCAATTTTTGTCATATTTAAAACGATGCTTCATTATCGCTTCATTTAGTATAATATATGCCAGACACAACTACTAGCCGAATGAATTTGCATACCGAAATTTAGATTTGAATAGAATCCCCCTGACAATTCCCGTACAACACGATATTACCCACGACCCCCTCGTCATGAGCCAATTACACCTATATAGCATTTTACACATTTCCACAAGGGTATTTAAAATGTCAAAATGTGAAAAAAGTGGGATTGGCATAATAAATTTCTTGAAGTTTAATCACTTGGTCATTTCAAATTTGATTATGGAATCAATTTTCATGTGTACTAGGATTTCTCTTTTTCGCTATCAGAAGTCAACCTACCATAATGATTCCCATATCCACCAACACTACCATACTCCCATGGCTGGATTAACGACCCATAGAATGCACCAGCACGGTTTGATAAAGAACCTCTTCCGCCATTCCCAGCATGCCCTGCGCCACTAGCTCCTCTAATGTTACCAGTCCCTTGACCGGGACCCTCTGATGGTTCAGACTCGCTACCAGTCCGTCCCTGTTTGGTTTGATACCCAGCGTGGTTATGACTTAATTTGCCCCCTGAGTAGATGGCTAGCAAATGATATGCAGTGATGTTCAGTCGGTTGTTAGATTTGAAATGACCGCCACCGTAGATCTAAAAATGCAAAATTGACAAAAGTGTCAGTTCTAGTGTCTTGACATGTCTGGGACTGTCACTAATGAATAACTTTCACCAATGAATTTTTGATCTCCGTCTTTTGCGCTGCCCCCATATACACACTGTATTAATTTGTCTCCTATAAGTAGATGCATTCATACATTCCTTACCGTCAGATTTGTGGTACTAAGTCGACTGTTCAGGTTTTTATTTGTGGAAAACAGCTCAAACGTCCCCTCGTTCTGTACATGCAGAGTTGATAACTCGTACTCGCCTGCAGATGTATTCTGACCAAGACTAGAGTTCGAATCCGAATAAAACGACCCTCCATCGTACACGAAAAGATCCTGGATGCCCGAGATCTTAAAACATGCAAAGAAAAAAGGGTGTGCTTCAATTAGACACCATGAATTGTATAACATAGCCATCTATGATGTAGGACACGTAACAAGTACCCCTACTCACCCCCCCCCCCCTCCCCCCACCACCCCCTTCACCTTCCGAGTTCTTCCCGCTCATTTACACCTAACCATTTTCTAGATAAGCTTGTTTTGAGAAGAATATTGATTTAAAAAGTTTTAAAAATAAAGCCCATAGTTAGATCGAGTGGTTTGGTCGATAAAAACCTTAAACTAAATAAGCTATGAGCTTTTGAATAACAACAATTGAATGAGTTCATTATAACGAGGTCATTGCAAAACGCCATCATCGAGCCAAGAAAATGAAAAAGAGGACAATAAATGATTGAGTATCTAAGACAGGTTTTATGCAAACCTTACCTTTCCTGACGATCTAACGTTGACCTGTTGCAAGAAGGCTCGTTTTGGCATTTCTATGCTTCCATTTTCGTAAACACGAAGACCGAATGGAATATCAGGATCAGTGACTTTAATTTCGAAATCTTGGTTGTATCCAACATGCAGGAATCCACTTTTATCACCATAAACCCGATCAGCTTTGAATGTGACTCCAGAAGTCAAGGATGTTCTAGGCTTAATGGCCAGCTGTGCTGAACCATGAATGTGGACCTCGTTGAAGGTGTACTTGTTGGTACCTGATGCTGGTTCAATCCAAGTTTTGGCACCATCGAACTGACGATACTGGTACCTATGGAAAACCAAAATACATAATAAAAATATATAAATATTAAAACATATAAATGTTTTACTAAAGGCTATATTTTTTGATGTTTTGACATTTTTGTTTCTATATTCGGTATTAATTTTCCTAATGTTGTTGCTGTCATCGTTTTTTAAACTGGCTCTTTGAAGATGTTCTCGTGTTACTGTTGTTATTGAAACTTTTTTAAGTGTTGCAATAGTTCCCTCTGCAGCCAACTTTTAGGGGTTCAAGTAACTCTTAAGGAAATGAAAAACAAGAGTGAAAATGGTAAGGAAGATGCACACCTCGTCTCTAGTTTCTCTCATTAAGTAAAAATCCAAAGTCCGGCCCGCCAATTTCGGGTTATTTCTCTAGCTCCAACTGAGTTGCACGAAGAGTGGATAGCACTTTAAGTTGGATAAATTCTATTTCTTCAGTGGATAAATTTATTGGGTATATAACCGCATCACTTTATCCACTGAATAGTAATTTATACAACGGATAGCGCTATCCACTCTTTGTGCAACCTACCCAGCGAGCAGCGGTGATTCTTATTTCCTCCGTTGGGCTCATAGGGTGGCTCGAAGGACAAAAGACCTCTACAAGCAGGAGAAATAATACCTTCCCTGTCCAATAGAAATGGGAAGTCGCCTACCTGTCTGATACACCGCTTCCTTTCACGAAGATTTCGATTTCAGACATTGCGACATGAAGCTGATTAATGGCGTGACTGAGGGTAAAAGTGATGGTTTTGGCATTTCTAAGAACTGGTAGTTCTACAAAGGAGCCTTGTTTACATCCATTGCTCATCGTCACAACACCATTTGTGACTGAAAGAGATCCTTGCCCATCGTTTGTTGTAACCTTAAAAACATATACATGAAAAAAAGATTGTTATGTTATTTCGCGTCGTGGTTTCCTACTGTACGCTTCTTTAGTGCTCTGACTCAGCATCCCGCGTGTTTAGACCAGAGTATCAAACACGAAAAACTGTTTTATATTTTTCTCTAAAGACTATCACTATATCACTATCACTTTATCGCTATCATTATCGCTATTTATATCTAAGTTATACACCTATTTCAAAAAACGTTGTAAGTCGAAAAAATAAAATCTGAGATCTCAATCTTTAAAGCCCATCAAAGTAGTTTCATTTTAGATTGGAATATGAAGGATGACCTTTGAGTAAGAAATGTGATTTCTCGTATTTCAGTCAGAAAACATAAAAGTACAAAAACTCCTTTTCGTCTGAGATTGCCCGTTTCAGATCTCCGACCGACGTTTTTTTAAATAGGTGTATACTGAGTGCTGGTCGTATTACTTGTCTTACATGTAAGTTAACCTCACCTGGAAATTTGAAGGATAGTTGCATGATGGATAAACACGAATGTGGTTGATAAACATCAAACTTTTCAAGTCAAACACCAGGTTGGCAGATGAACATTTTGAGACGAATGCATCACATCGATCAGAAGAATAAGTTTGTTGAAACAGGTGCCCAAGCGAAAACGCTGGACAAAGATTACACACATGATGGGCCCTAGCACAGTCAGCTATTGCGCAATTTGTCGTGACAGTCACGCCATTTAGTGACGTGTAACTCTGTGAGCGGCCGACTCTCCCTCCAGATAATTCCAACCTCTCGCCTTCATTTGGTATTACATCTGAAAGAGATTTCTGCCCATTGTTGTTGACTTTTAAGATAGAATGACCTGTCTCAGTGTGTTTGAGGAACACAGTACCAGATGCCCCAGCTTCTGCACCTGATATCCCTCTGCCTCCATAGACATCAAAGGTACCCCTGTAGGGATGATGGGTGTATTTATTACTATAGTACGCAGCTACCCGACCGCCCGAGCCTCCACCAGAACCTGCGTTTCCTGTCCCTCCTAATGCTTGGATAGCACCAGTGTGACTACCAGAGAGAGCATGCGTGAAGATGAGGATACTACCACCACTTCCACCTCCGTTGCTTGACGTGACGTCATGACTGTTAGCAATCACTTGTCCATCGACCTGTTGAAGATTTTCACACTGCTTAGCAAACTAAGATAACAAAATGGCACGTTTACAGCTCATCGACATGCTTTAAATCCATCAACAAAATTATTCTCTTAAAAATTGTTTGTAAAACCATTACACTGCTTTAAATAACTCAACATGCTGCCATACTAAACAAACTTCTCTAACTAACCTGGAGAGTATCAGTTACATTTATCCTTAGTTTTCCTCCACCCTTTCCACCACTTGGTCCATCTCCACCACTACCAAATTCCTGTGGGTAGAAAAGATTCCCATACGGCAAACCTTTGCGCAAGCGGCAGGTATCTGGACTGTCACAGGTTCCTCTCCCTCCTGTCCCACCATGACCAGCACCGTTATTTTTCCACTTAAAAGTACTGACATTTCCAGGACCTTGTAAAGCTAAATATCCACCATCGCTGGCATCAATGAAGCCTCCATCATCAACGGTTAGATTAACAGCATAGATATCCATGTTAAATGTGTTTATTTTAGAGCCGCCTTCAACAAGAAGAATCTTCGAGTCCAAAGAAAACGGCTTAGGATGTGCATTGGGACTGTGAGTCTCAATTTTAGAATCAGCCATGATGCGGACAGTTTCGTTAAAAGCAAAACGACGCCTCGGCTCGACAGCCGTGGATCCTGTTTGGTAACAATGAAGAATTCCGCCATTCAATATCGTAAGATTCGTGATGTGGTCAAGCTTTCCTTCCACGTGCACTGCTATCTTGTTCATTTCTGATATTGGAGCAAGACCCAAATATCCTCCCTCGTAAATGTAAGCACTGAAGGGTATGTCCAGGAAATGTCTTTTAAGGTCTATTTTTTGATTCCGTCCAATGTGAATATACCCAGTACGATCACCAATCATGTACTTAAAGAACATCGACACTTTTCTATTAACTGGGTTAGTTTCGACTGCAAGATGCGCTCCTCCGTAAACTTGAAGTTCTTCAAAATGAAAAGCATGGGATTCGTTAGCGAAATCATGAAGGCCTGATTCAGGTAGAATCCAAGCGCGTCCTCCATCTTGCGCCAAGTCCGAATAGTCTGATATGCGGGTTTTGATAGGATGTTGTCCTCCGTTATCGATCAATAAAGTTCTGTGTGTGTGGACCATGTGATAAAGGAAGGATGTACCAGGTCCTCCAGCTTCAGTATTAAAACCACTACCTTTTGCCCCTCCACGAGAGTGGAATTTCCCGATGAATGTTGTGTTTTTCGTAAAGTAGACCGCGATCCGACCTCCAGCACCTCCACCAGCATGCGTTCCTCCTCCACCACCATTAACAGTAATGTTTCCTCTTCCTTTGATAATGTAACTATGCATCCAGATACTTCCTCCACTTCCACCTCCACTGTAAGCATCCATTCCGTTGGCACCATCTGCGCTAACCTGTCCATCTATTTGGATAATATTTGTTACATTGAACCAGATAACTCCTCCACCGGAGCCAGCTTTGATTCCTCCTCCACTACTACCAAATCGCACTGGCTCGTATAAATCGCCATAAGCTTTACCTACGACTTGAGCATCAGCGCCTCGCCCTCCTCGACCACCATGACCACCTCCTGACGAACCACTACTTGACGTTTGGCCGATTCCCACATTGACAATCCCATGGAGTCCCATGTTTGATGTTGGATGAGAATTGTTGTAGCCCACCCCGTTAGCATTCAATAAACCACCGTCATCGATGGTGATATTTTCGGCCAAAACTAAAAACCGGGTTGCCCATATAACACCACCTCCTTCAATGAACAGTGACCTGACTTTGAACACAGTACCATGGTGTTCGACCGGAGATGTCAGTGCTCGCATTAAAGCCTTGTCTTGCACTCTCACACTTTCAAAACTAAAGGTGTTATTAGGATTCCCTGCTGTTCTTCCTCCATCATTGATCCAAAATGTCCCTCCGTGATGAAGGGTCATATTCATAATGTATGCCACAGTCCCTGTGACGTAGATCGTGACACCATGTACCACAGTCACGGGTGCTAAACCTAAGAATCCTTTGTCGTAAACATGGACGCTGAATGGAAGATCTATCTCAGGTCTTTGTAGATCCATGGTTTGATTCGTAGAGACGTGTAAAGTTCCAGTTCGATCACCGATCATGTAGTTGAAAAATAAGGTTGCATTTTTACCCACTGGTTCAGTCAGGACGGCTAGATGTCCTCCACCGTAAATTTGAAGCTCTTCAAAGTGGAAGTCGCCTTGCCCTTTTGCAAAGTGATGAGTCGCAGACTGAGGCAGGAGCCAAGCGCGACATCCATCACGTGACAAGTCATTAAAATCATTTATGGCAGACACGAGTGGTTTTTGACCTCCATTATGTATCAGTAAAGTTCGGTGGGTATGAATCATGTGATATAAAAATACGGTACCAGGTCCACCGGCTTCTGCCTTGCATAGATGTTCCTTACCAAACTCGCAACCAAAAGCAGAACCTCCTCGTGCCTCGTAGATGAAATATGTCGACGTTTTATTTTCTTGGAAGTAGATAGCGATTCTTCCACCTGCACCTCCTCCGCCGGAATACGATCCTGACATCGAACCGTTTCCTCCATTGGCAGTTATTTTTCCGTAACCTTTTATTGTCTTACAGTACATCCATATGCTTCCTCCGCTACCACCACCAGCTTGATTACTGCCTGCCTCGCCATGGGATGTCACAAGTCCATCGATATCAATAACATTTGTGACGTTCATCCAAAGCATTCCTCCGCCATTGCCTCCACCACCATTGCCTGTTCCCCCTGCACTTCCAAACATGGCAGGTTCATAAAGGTCTCCATACGCAAACCCAACCAATGGTGATCCACCAGATAATGATCCCCTGCCTCCACTTCCACCATGACCTGCACCAGAGCCGCCATAATCAGAGTCTTTACCATGACCAGGATTAACCTTCCCGAAAAGACCGTAACCTTGATAACCATGAGAAGTGTTGTATCCAAGACCATCAGCAATTAATGAACCTCCATCGTCAATTGTTATATTCTCCGTAACAAAAGTCAGGCGTGTAGCGCGTATTAACCCGCCTCCTTCGATAAACACGGCGCGGGTGTAGAAGGAAATACCTGGATCAATGATTGGCGATGTTACACCGTGTATTACCGCTGTATCTTGAACACGGACCGTTTCAAATTCGTACTTGTGGATAGGAGCCAAGTAAGTTCTTCCACCATGCAGCAACCACAACTGCCCTCTGTGATGCAAAGTAATATTCTTTATATAAGCCAAGACTCCCCGTATAATGATCTCGACACCATGAATGGTGGTCACAGGTGCAAGCCCTAAGTGTCCACCACTATAGATGTATGCACTAAAAGGCAAGTCTATTTCAGGTCGAAACAGGTCCATAACTTGTCTGTTCCCAATGTGCACCATACCTGATCGATCACCTATCATATACTTAAAGAAGATGGAGGTATTTCTTGTGTCGTTAGATTCTCTGGGCCATACAGCTAAATGTGCCTTGCCATATATATTTAATTCTTCAAAATGAAACTTGTGTATGTTATCGGCAAACCTGTGAATTCCCGACTCCGGCATTATCCATGCTTTTCCTCCCTCTTCGTGGATCTTGGTGTAATTGATATGTCTATTTAAAGCCTTACGACCGTCATTATCAATCATTAAGGTTCTGTGGTTGTGAAAAAGGTGGTACAGAAATACGGTGCCTGGTCCTCCGCTTTCAACGTCTTCTAATCCGTCTTTAGGTTTTCCACCGTGGGTTTGGTAGCTAAAACAAGATAATAAAATGGGAGTGTATGTGTTTATACTTTTCTAAAGGATGCGCAACGTTAAAAATGGCCAATTGGATAAAAATGGGATGAAAATTGGACGAAAATTGGATGAAAATTGGAAGAAAATTGGAAGCAAATTTGATTAAATTGGACGAAAAGTGGATGAAATTGGAGAAATTATAAATGTATAATCAGCCTACATTACCTGAAAGACGAAAAGGTTTTGTTGTCGTAGAAATAAACAGCAATCCTGCCCCCTGCACCTCCCCCGCCGTACTGTGGATCAGCTGGGGCTCCTCCATTTGCTCTGATGCTACCATATCCTTTTAGAATTTTCGTGAAAATCCAAATGCTGCCGCCGCTTCCACCACCCCCAAGGGATGCAGTATTGGCATTGGCTGACAGTACACCATCGATTTCCAGCAGAAAAGTTACGTTTAAGAAAAGGCGACCTCCTCCAGATCCTGAAAGAAGAGGTAAGATTTCCCTGATGTTTAACGTTTTTTCAACAGATTTTAACAGTAATTAAGTTAATGATAAGATCGAGCTTAACGAGCTGATTCTGGGGATAAATGAGCTTGATTCTGGAAAAATTGATCTGTATATTCTTAGATTAAACATATTACCGCTCCATAAGACTAACAGGAAATCAAGTGTTTGGTGGAGAGTAGAGAGAATAAGCAAACTTAGTTTCAGACTCGATATTCCAGGAAGTCTTGCTTTCAGAATATATAGTCATAAATACTGGTAAAATGAAAATGGACTTGATGATCTTTAAAAATAACAACCCTTAAGTAGGGCAAATATCTGCTTTGAAATTAAATAATTACCTGCTTTCCCTATTTGGCCGCCTCCACTGCTGCCAAATTCCGTCGGTTCATACAAATTCCCATAAGGAAGGCCAACAGTTATCATATTTTTTCCTCGTCCTCCCGTCCCACCATGTCCTCCACCAGAAGCTCCAGTATCAGTACCTTTACCGAACCCTTTATTCGTCTGCCCATGGATCCCCATGGAAGAACCATGGCCATAATTGTAACCGTTACCATCTAGGGTAAATATCCCTTCAGTATTGATACTTATATTCTGAGCCAAAACTCTTAAGTCACTGCCCTCAACTCTTCCTCCACCTTCTACTTCAAGTACTATGACAGTAAGGTTCATGCCAGGGTGAGTCGCAGGGTCTGATAGCATTTGGATGGCTCCTCCATATTGTACGTCAATGAAGTCAAACTTGAAATCGTTCTCTGCATGCTCGTTTCCGGTGCGGGAGTTCTCTTTCAAAGACAGAAGACCTCCATGGTGTAGAGTAAGGTTATTCACAAAGGACATAACTCCTGCTAAGTGAATGGATACTCCATGAACCTGTTAAATACAAAAATTCATAACTTGTAACCATTGTCAAGACAACCTGGAGGATGTGAGCAATTCAACCCCCCCCCCCTCCCCCCTTGACATCTACTGCGATATTAGTATTTGAGTTTGTGAACTTCCTGGTCATAGTGCACCCCCTCCTACATTGCAATCGCCACTTATTTCTTAGACAAAGGGCACATTCTTTCCTTCATAATACACCTCATCTGAATCTCATTTAAACTAATTTGAAGGACAAGGAAAAACACAGCAATAATTAGAGAGAAGCGAAAGACGTAATATTTTTTAATCATCGCCGATATTCTGCTGTTTCTGTTTTTATTATTATTTTAGATCCCAACATCAGCTTTGGTTATCACAGTACGCAATTCTCCATTTTGGTACATTTACAACACAGCTAAAGTAGGTAAAATTACTATTAAAACTTCTAAGAATATGAAATCGTATGGGCTGCACTTATAAGCAAAGGTACTCACAGTCGTAACAGGTGCAAGGCCAATGTATCCTCCCCGATATACATGTACATTGAACGGCAAATCGATGGTCTCTCGAGTTAAGTCCATAGTCTGATTATATCCAATATGAACAGTTCCGCTACGATCACCGATCATATTACTGAAGAATATCGAAGCAGAGCGATTATGTGGTTCAGTAAGAATGGCCAGATGAGCCCCGCCATATAGCTGAAGCTCTTCAAATTTGTAGTTCTGATCACCAGCCAGTTTGTGTTCACCAGAGGAGGGTAGGATCCACACCCGTCCTGGAATGAGGGATACATCTGCATAGCTTTGAATCACCTTGAGAAATAAAATTTACCACAATTCAGATAAGCATAAATACTTTCAACACCAAATTGTTTTTGTCACTATAGCAGCTTCAGGGCAGGCATGTTGCCTCACAACATAGCTTAGTTAAAATCCCTCAATCTTAAAACGAGAAGGAAGTGTTATTTTTTCTATCGACTTTTACCACAGGAAGCCCGGAAAGTGGCTGTCTTACTCACCGCAGCAATTATTCGTTATTATTTTTAAGCGTTTAAACTCTAAAATCGTTATCAACCTACTTGTTTATCTGATGGCAAAAATCTTCTTCCAGCATTGCTTATTAATAGTGTGCGGTGTTTATGGATGAGATGATATAAAAAGATAGTTCCAGGTCCTCCGCTTAACGCACTGCCCGTGCCATTACCGCCAAGAGACTGGAAAGAGCCGCTAAATGTGAGGTTACTTGTGAAGTAGACCGCTACACGACCTCCTGCTCCGCCACCACCATTACGTCCATGGCTAGAAAAAAAAGAAATTTTCACATAAATATTTGAGGTGAAATTATCTACAGTTTCTCAACCACATATTTAGTTACTAAAAATTATAACAAAAACGCAACAGACCACCATATGTTTGAATACCCAAGTGTGCATAACCAATTCACAAAATAAAGGGAATTCAGATCTCACGTCCACTTGAACCATTTTTGTTTTGCTTAATAATTGCATCGTGGCTAGTGCTGCGGCATTTTTAAGGCAGCAGATGCTTCTTTAAACATCATGATTTCAAAAAAAACTTTTTTTTTTCCTTCTTCCTCCCACATTGATTGATATAAAGTAAGTTTTCAGGATTTTTTTAACTTTTATTCTTTTATCTTAAGGTCATTCATTGGTATTGGAGTAAGTTCTACTTTCGTAAAGCGTCTTAGAGCCTTCGATACAGGGCGCTATAGAAACAATAAATTACTATTTATTATAGCAAAGATAAAATGTTTAGAAATGTTAGATAACTAACTCAATCGGTCTAGCTAAGACCTCAGGGGGTTGATTAAATAAAAAAAAGTAAAATGAAGCAACATTTATTGAACTATTCTTTGAAGACAAGCCGCTCAATCACATCAAGTATATTAACCTACTTCACAATTTGTCAATACAAACGTGACTGTGAGCGCTAAACTTCCTCTCCGTAATTTAACATTAGAAGCCATTATTCTCACCCATCAGTAATGTATACTGGAAATATCGGAATTCTTTCAAATCGTTCATTATTGATGAATGTTTCCTGGCAACGCGATTCTGATAACGTTATCAATCAAGATGATATACAGTTTCGAAACATCTAGATCCTCACCAGATTGATTGACCTGGATCAGTAAACAAGAAATTGAATATTTCAAATTGATGTTTCTGGCAATTAAAAGGTAAATAACTTGAGAAACGCGAATAACATGTCATGACCATGCTGAACTTAGTCGAGACCTGTCTGCCAGCTTTTGCATCGACTCTCGAATAATTCCAAATTAAATTCACGAAACCTGTTTCAGTATTTTTCTTTTTTTGGTGCAATCATACATTCTTCGTTACCTGTAGCTTGTAATATAAAGCATGGTTAGTGTTGGAAAATAACTGGAGTTCTCGAATTTTTTTCCTGAAAAATAAATCGAACTTCCTTCGCGGAAATACTGACCACACTAATTACGTCTACAAGTTTCAATAAAAAATTGTAAATACTGACGAAGTTTCCTGTCGAACTCTTAGTCTTCTTTAAAAAGAATGAATATTTTTAGCTTTCAGAGAAATGACCTTTTGAGAGGTTATTTAGTCTTATCGGACGTGTACAGCCTTAGGAAGAGCACGTTTTGGCGATATCACTCGTACATGAAGATCGCATATTATTAAGTGATGATTATAATGATTCCTTGCGCCTAGTTATTATATTAGTAAGAGAGCAAGACAATGTCAAAAAATATGGCAGAAAGAGAGTCAAGAAAAGGCTAGGAAGTAAAAAGTGTTGATTTTAAATCAAATAATAGCATCCTTCAGTTATTATGGATGCCCTAAAGCCTTATTGCCAGGTTTTCGTATTGTGCTTATCCATATTTCATGGCCATGGCAGAAAAGTGCTGCACTTCACAAAAAAAAAAAACCTTTCGCTGGAACATCGGAAAAATAACCATTAAAATGTAGTTAGTTGAAGCTCCATTGAAATGTTCATGATTTTCATAGGAAAATAGGGAGTAATGGGAGTAATGAGAAAGGACAGATAGAAGATGCCAGAATATGCAAAAGTGATTAAAAAAACAGAATCTCTACAGATGAAATTACCACTGATTTTAGAACTAATTATCAACTTAAAGCCAGCCAAGACCATTATCAGTGAACTGTCTGGTATCCATTGTCTGGTATCAAGAGCCCAATTGATGCGCACGCAACATTGGTTTCAATATCACTCTAGACTGAAAATTTTAGCGGCCAGAAAAATTCTACAGAAAGTTCAACCACTAAAACATGAAACATAAATAGTAAACAAGTATAATCCTTTTATTTTTCATTTCTTGTTTGTCCTTTTATTATTTTTGAATTTTATTTTTTCCTTATTTTAATTAGGTTTTGCTTTTTTCTCGTTTTTTGAAGTTGTTTTTTCTTATCTATTCTCTCGATAAAGTGATAAAAACAAGTCTAACTATGACTGAACTGAAAAGTTAAATTGAAAAGAATATTGAACGAGTGCTAATTTTCAGCAACCACAATGAAAAATGAAAACATGTCATTTCGATTTTTAATACAATATACAGAAATTGAAATATATATATATATATATGTATAGTCTTTCCATTAACGATGAATTAATAAAACAGTAAATAAACATAAACGTCTGCTGATAGTGGTCTTTGCAAGCCAACAGACAATCCATATAAAATATCTAATTTTCAGTGACTTTCACTTGTACCCTTGCGTTACATGAAATAATGGCAGTACTGAGATTGTTTTTTGGGTCGTTTTGGCGCCAAAACGTACCACAGTTATGTACAAAATTAAAGCAATACGAATTCAAATAAAAAACGAACTCTAGAATAATGATTAGAATAACATAATTTTTGATTTACATAAAAGCACAACGTAAATAGTCACAATTTAATAAAAATCTAATTCTATACTTTGATTCGATTGATATCATTTCGAATCGTGTCACGACTCGAAGTACATATATATATATATATATATATATATATATATATATATATATATATATATATATACAACCATTTCAATATAATATGTATAAATTATTCAGAAGTCCATATCTTCTGCTTACACGTTCGGTCACGTCCCTTATCAATGTTATCTTGTTTGGTCGCAAAAAGTCTCAATTTTATATTAGTTTCAGAAGTCAACTTTCAGTTTTGCAATCTTCCTTAGAAAATGTTCTTTTACGTCTATAATGGCGTCCTTCATTGTGCCAGCGAGCTCTACTTGTGTTCATGGCTCTATCAAGGTGTACACTAGCCAAATCTCTCTTGGTCGTGGATGTTTCTTCGCTTATGTTAAGTTCGTCTGGGGACGTCTCCTGAATTGCTTCGCAACCTTCAGCGGCCTTGGCTTGTGTGCTCCCAAGTTCTGAGTTTTCAAAATCTTCTGGTTTAAGGTAGCATTGAGTACTAACTTTTCGTCGTAAACCTTTTTCATACATGCTTTCCCAAACGGCGCTTAAATCGTTCTTCTCTTCAGACAGCTTCCTTTGTGAAACGGCTCCCAAATCTCTCACTACAGCTTTACCAAGTTCTTTCATTGAGACAGGCTTATCGAGTAGAGACATTTTCAAGTGCTTATCAATAAATACTGACCGGGACCAAAATTCTACCAAATCTCTTACAAAGTACTGTATTCTTCGCGATATACCCGCTTTTGAGCTGATGCAGCTCTCTTGACACACAGATTAATCAATGAAAAGATAGTGTTGCAAGACAAGGCACAGGGCTATCCGCTAACGACGGATAAAAGAAAAGCTAAAAAGTGTTCTTGGCTTCGAAGCTGAGAATAGTTTAGCGCCACCTTTCGAACTGAGGTGCAATATAATAGTGATGTTATAATTCAAATTTAGAACCGCTGTTCTAAAGTAACGTGGAGCATCAATTGTCCGGGTTCAGCAAGAGGCAGACAGTTGGACACCAAAGTTGACATCATCATCAACAATAGCTTTCAAAATAACAACAAAACAATACGTGCTTCTCTTCCTAATTTCTGCCGAGATTTTGAAATGCTTTTTGCGACATTTATATCATAAGCAATGAATGAAGGTTGTAATTAGAACTCAACATATTACATAGAAGTAATTTCATGCGACATGACGGCCAATAAACATCAATGTCATCTCACCATCAGGGTTTGGGTTCGCTCTAAGATTCCAGTCACGTACGTTTTAGAATAACGTAGGACGGTCCTGGCCGAAAAATAAACAAAGATGACCAAAGACGCAAAGAACATACCTACATTTTATTTTATAGAGAATACTCGCGAAGCAGAATGATTTAAATTCGTTCAAAATCGAAGACAATATTAAACAGTAACCGACAGTAGCACAGGGATGGATCTTCGAGTCGAAAATAAATTCGTCAAGAAAAAAAATATACAGGAATGAATATTGTCGCCATGAAGTCCATAAGTCGTTGCTGTGAACGTTTGCAAATGAATTCATTTTGGATGAATCTGCTCGCCGTCAAGAAAAGAACAGAGTGCTTTATTTTAGACCAGCCAAATTAACTCTTTCCTTTATTAATAATATAGAAAAAGGGTTTTAGACTGCTTTAAGCCACTTTAATCATAGCGGTGAAACAAAAGATAGGGCTTTGTAAAAACCATCATAATAATTGCTGGAACGATTGAAATTTATATCAAAATGTAAAACCAATGAAAGCAAGGAAACGAATACAGAACTAATATCTGAAGTCAAGATTTACGCACTCCACAATGGGTAACCTTTAGGATCTGTGTAGTCATATTCAATTTCTTTGTATTTATTGAACAAAACTATTATTTTCAGTGAACAAGCTTGGCATTGACCATTAAAAAAAGTAAACATATCATACAATTACTGCAATTTTGATAAACATGCAAACTCTGTGTCTGCGAGCTGCAGCCTAAAAATTTTTTTTTTTTGATGCCGTCAATCAAACCTAAACAGTCGGTACCTTTAACATTTTTGACTGGCGGAAGCGAAAAACCAAATTTCAGCGTGTAACTCAGAGACACAGAGTTTGCATGTAAATCAAAATTGCAGTAACACAGGTAGCTCAAATGGCAAGTTCTCGTAAGCACTTGAAATATCAAACCAACAACGTAAAAACCTTTTTTTTTTAGATTTGCGGTCTGATTAAAAAGAGACAAAAAGGAATAAATAAACGTCATTACTTGTCTAGTGGTTTTGGTCCAGAATTGAAGGTCATCGATCATTTACAAACCCTAACAAAAATGTATAGAATGCAAACAATATATCCGCGAAATATTAGTAATACCAACTTACACTATTTTATACTAATCCTATTGTTTTCTTTTGTTTAACTAGCACTATTTAGAACGAGTTACTAATTAGTGTTACACGGATATATTGTTCGCACTCTACTGAAATTCTGAAATGCTTTACATTTGTGGCAGAAATTTGTTAAAAATTTATCAAAGGCACTGTTACAGTGGTTAAGAGTGAGAGAAAAAATAATAAATAGTCAGTCAATTAGATCATTGTCTTTTTTTCTTCTGTGGAACGTGGGGAAAATCATGGCCCGGCACTTTACTGATGTGGTCCTATTTTTATCGTTCTCGCGGTGGGTTTTTTATGATCACGTATTTGCTCCCAGCCCGCACCCTCCCCCTCACCTTCCCACGCACATCTTTCCTGGATTAACAGTATGAACGCATTTAAATCAACTACACTAAACTCGTTTCCGTTTACTGTCAACTTATCCATACGTGCGAAACCTAATTATTTAGTGAAAGTAGTAATCACGTGACATAGCCTTGATTTAGTGGCCTGGGCAATACAATATCTTTAGTGATAAATTCAAATATTTCAAGGAAAAACTCATGGCTCTAACAAGTAAGTTTCGAATTTTGTTATTGAAACTCTAAAAAAACCTGTGCTGATCAAAGTCAGGGCATGGCTAACTTGCAGATGGAATTGGAATTCAGCTTGTTAGTTTTTGCAAAGGAACGAGAAAACCGCGGGGAGAAAGGGTGAAAAGCGAGTGTATTACCGCCACGCCACCCCTGATTTCCTTGATTCAGTTAAAGGCATAAGTTGCATGTCAAGAAAGCTTAACCATACTTACTTGATATCAACGAAGCCATGGCCTCCATTAACTTGCACATTTCCGTATCCACGAATAACATTAGTTGTGATAAATATGCTTCCTCCACTACCTCCCCCTGCGTGAAGCGATTTGGCATCTTCACCATTGGCACTCAAGGTACCGTCGATCTTTAGGGTACCCCTGACGGTGATATTTATGACACCACCACCCAATCCACCTCCAGGGCCACCACCAAGGCATCCAAAGTGCGCAGGCTCGTACAAGTGACCATAAGCAATGCCAACACGAGGCTGATTGGTCCCACTTCCGCCATTACCACCATGCCCACCACCTGACGAACCCACTCCTGTTAGCCCTTTACTAAGGGTGCACCTTATAACGAAAGAAAAGCATATTAGTTACTCAGGTCTTGTCTTTAATCCCTTTGATATAACAAACTCTGGAAAGTTTTTCCAAAATAGTATACAACAGTTATCTATAACAAAACTGTACGTCATTCTTTCGGTTTGTTTGTTTGTTTGTTTGTTTGTTTGTTTGTTTGTTTGTTTGTTTCTTTCTTTCTTTCTTTCTTTCTTTCTTTCTTTCTTCTTTTACTACATGGTCATGGATAAAGAGAACATTACTCTTTAGCACTCTTTATATCCATTGTACATTTATGGCCACCATACTGGTCAAGTCTTGTTCAGTTTCTTATTTATTCTCTTGAACATGATTGCAAACCATATACCTGCCTACTAGGTGTTTCGCCAAAATTCTAAAATTTGATCCATCACCAGCAGATAAATGAGCTACTATCGTGTTTAGTACATAAAGTATATGTATATGAATGTGACACACCCTACCTTGCGTCGTGGTAATCAGCTTGCAGTTTGCCAAGATCATCTATGGTGAAATTCCCTGCTTCGATATACATGCGCTTCATGTGCACGTTTCCTCCACCTCTTATCGTCACCTCACCGATTGTCATATTCAGGGTATTATCATCAACCTCCGAGGTGGAGGTAACCTCGCCTCCATCTGCAACGGTGAGGGAATGAAACTGAATGACTCCTTCCTTATTAGCAAGTTCAGTGGAGCTAGTAAGACCAAGATATAAGTGGCAGCCTTGTGATACAGTCATGTGATCTAATCCTAGGTAGCCCCTAAACAAGACACACAAAACAACAAACTTATAAGTTGCAGCCCACAGGAAAAAGCCCAATGCACTTTTCCATCGTTTTTACCTGTTAGTGATCTGAATCCCAAAGCATGTGAACGTAGGTGGAAGGTGTAGGTGACCATCTCGGTGTACATAGACGTTCACTTCAAACTTCTCGTGATCTGCAAACTGGCCAATGATGATCTGGTTTGGCCCAACATGAAGGACCCCAGTTCGATCACCGACAAATTTATAGGCCTTTAGTCCGTGCGGTCTGAAATGATATGAAAGATTATGGGTTTATAAGATATAATAAAAGAAAATATCACGGGGGGATTCAGGATTTTACAAAGAGGGATGGATAATGTTATTCAAAGATCCTTCAAGGTCTCTATTCTCCATCAAAGTTCAGAAATTTCTTTAAAATATTCATATATTTAGGGAGGGGAATATCCACCCAATTCGTAGCCACCCGCCCACCCCATCCCCCTTATATACCCCTGAATATGTAGTGGCCCCTCATAACGTTTTGTAATTACTCCTATGAGAATGCCGGAGCGAGAATAAATAATCTCTGGACCTTTCCCTACTTTTAGTCGTTACATATTAACATATTGGGATTTCTAAAGGAGTTAAAGTAATCAAATTTTGTTCCAATTGAAATGAAGCCTTGATTTGGATCTTTTAGCTAATATGTCAACCAACCCTATAACACTAGATTATGTTGTTGATCCAAGGGACTAGAAGGGTACCCAAATCCCCTACCTCTATCCCCTCCCCCTCTAAAGAGCAGACTAATGTGTTATCCAAGTTTAAGAATCGATTCCACTGCGCATGCGATTTTATCCCGAATTTCTCACCTTCTTTTGTCTAAACCTTCTTTTGTTCTTATTTAAACAAAAGAAGATGAGAAATTCGGGATAAAATCGCATGCGCAGTGGAATCGATTCTTAAACTATGAAAAGGCTTATTACCTTGTGATATTGGGATGCATGGCCACGTGAGCTCTTCTTAATATATGCATTTCTTCCAGCTCATACTCTTTCCCGATAGGGTACAACCACGCTCTACCGCTGTCTAGTTCAGGAAGTGATAGGTTTGATATCTCAGGTGTGAACGGAGACAGGTTATCGTTATCGAAGATAAGAGTTCTGTTGTTGATTCCCACATGTGTGTCCTAAAAAGTGAAAACATACAGATCCCACAAATGTAGTGAAACTGCCTACAGAAACAGTTGTTTTCTAGACTTAATCGGGAGGAAAGTCTTGTTAGCAGACGGGTGGGCTGGTAATCGGGGGGGGGGGTCATAACCAGGGGGAGGCGGGGGGCTTATAACCAAGATTGTACTAAATAGCCACTATTCAATAGCAGTAATTAAAAATTTGCAACTTATAGTTCATTCAGGTTTTAGTAGTACATAAACTAATACAAAATACAATATTGAAATGGCTCTGCATGGGTTTTCGTAATGTCTATGCAGGCGCCTCTCGTTCGGGCACAGCATGCCGCAAAAGTTCGCAGTTGTTATGGGTACCTTTTAAAATAACAAATATCATAGTGCATGATGTCATTTTAGTACGAAAGCATCTTGAAAGCTAGGAAATTAGCAACATTATGAATAGATTTATTCATTAGCAGATGATATGATGTTAATAGTTATTTGTACCTCTAGATATACACTTCCAGGGCCTCCATTTCTTGAGCCACTTCCAGATCCACCAAATGACCTAAGGCTTCCAAACCACCATTCACGATCTTTCCAATAAACAGCTAACCGTCCGCCGCCTCCACCTCCACCGTTAGCATTGCCATTCCCTCCGTTGACCGAGATCACACCAGATCCCTCAAGAGCATGGGTATGGATGAGAATACTCCCTCCACTACCACCCCCTGTGTTTGTTGCTTTGCCTCCCTGACCACCTGATGTTATTGTGCCTAAGAATAGCAAATGCATTACAGATGAATAACACATTACCTGCGTTTGCATTGCTACGTGGCCACCCCAGACAAAAATCGCGACGTGTACTTTGCAATAGACTGCCGTCAATCAAACACGTTGACGCCATTTACACGGGTGTGTGATTCAAAAGGCGCCAAAACTTGTCGATTGTTTACAAGTATTATGAGCCACACTCACCGGGCCTATCCGGGGCCGATCCAAACGCGTGTAAATGACGTCAACTTGTTTGATTGACGGCAGTCTATTGCAAAGTGCACGTCGCGATTTTTGTCTGGGGTGGCCGCGTAGCAATGCAAACGCCGGTAATGACCCCCATTCATCAGCAAAAATAGAAATATAATTCCAATAATCTTCCTAATAATTCTAATAATCAAAAAAGCCATTATTTTATCGTTGTCGTTGTCGTTGTCGACTTTTAGTTTAGCTTATGCTGTATAGATTACCTTCAACAACAAGAGTCTTAGCAATATTAAGCTGTAAGAAACCACCACCAGCTCCCCCCATAGCACCAGGCCCTCCTCCACCACTACCAAACACCAGAGGCATCTTAAAGTCCCCGTATGGAGATCCAGTTTGCTGGGTTGATGCACCGCGACCACCACGGCCTCCATACCCTGCACCAGAACCATCAGCAGAACCAAATCCTGCACCAGCACCCATCCCTTGAAGAAAGAAAAAAGAAAAGAAATTTGATTTGCTAGATTTTTAATTTTTATCTTTTAACAT
This sequence comes from Actinia tenebrosa, assembly GCF_029948245.1. Lineage (NCBI taxonomy): Eukaryota > Metazoa > Cnidaria > Anthozoa > Actiniaria > Actiniidae > Actinia > Actinia tenebrosa. The sequence goes on along the minus strand of NW_028292577.1, from coordinate 2,121,490 downwards.
AAGCCCTCGGCTAGACTTCAATCCAGGCATAAGAAGCAGACGCAGAGACGTACTTCTCAGTGCGCAGACGAATGTCATAGGAACATTTGCTCGCAAGCTATTTCCTAATGGCCGCTATAAAGTTCAGCATTCTTTTCAATTTAAAATAACATTCAGAAAAGAATGTTTATATATCAGTACTATATATCTAAAATCAATACATAATCAGAAATTATTAATCAGATTTTTGCTTACCTAAAATGTTCTTAAAAAGAGACCTTTTAAAGCTAGATAAATAAATTCTCTCAGACCTTTAGGTATAGCATTCCAGTCCTTAATGGACTTGTCGTAAGTCTCAGTCTACTCTCTTGGTGCAGTCAAAAACCGCATCCCACACTTTCTCTCTTCACTTTCCGAAATTACCTGCCAGTAGTCCTTGACCATCTAAAGAAAGAACTCCAACAGGATCGACAACAAGGGATACGGCCCGCAGATTTAACGAACGAGCCTCCAAACGACCTTCTGCTTCAATCGTTACCAAGCCTTCCCGTCCAACAGGTCCAAAGTCTTTGACTACATGAACGACCCATTGATCAGTCTCATTGGCCAGTGAACTTTCAAATACCAGACGACCATTCTTTTGGATCGTTATACCGACAAATGTCAAAGTACGAGTACTGTCAAAATAACAAATTTAAGAACAATTATGCAAAGTTTATCACATTAGGGAATAAGAATGGAGGATAAAAATTAATATTTTTACAGAAAATATCAATGCTAAATTTCTGTTATCTTCATATAATAAAATGAGGCGATAAAGAGATAAATGAGGCGTGCCTCATTGACATGTTAAAAAACGTTTTGATGCACGTGTCTTTTTTGACGTCATAAACCATGTAATAGAGCAGTTTTCGTACGACTGTGAAATGCTCGCCGCACGAACACGGTAACAGGCATAAGCCAGCCCAATCACATTGCACAAAATTTTACTCTCCATCCAATCAAATATCCGAAACACGGAATTAACATGGTGCGGACACGGTCACGCCAATGTCACGGCACTGCTAGACCAATCTCATTGCGCGAGAAAAAATCCCCCAATCAAAATTCTATAATAACGGTCGCGGCAAGGCACGCATACGGCACCGACTTTTTTACAGTAATACGAACACTGCTCTACACTAAGGGAAGCGTCCATATGGTGGAAGTAACTAACAAAATGAGGTTTTACCTTGAGGTCTCGAAGCTCAGAGTCCCGCCATAACCAACCATCAAATGAGCATTATTACCAATCACACGTCCCCATATCGACACATGAGAACTGCGTGTAAGACTGGGATACTCAAGACTCTCAGATCGGCGTAGCTCCACTGTACCATTGGGCAAAACTAAAGTAGCATTCTGGTAAATCATTGGAGACCAAGTCACATTGATTCGAAGATACTGAGATGTTGACGTCATATTAAGAGTAGTGTAGGGTGCCACGTGGATAGACCCGGTGTCATCACCATATATGGTGTCAACTTTGACGTGAGTATTCAAGCGCGGGAAGTAAAGATGGGCTGCTCCGTAGACCTCGATGTGAGTAAAGTCGTAGGTAAAGCCGTCACTTGGGGAATTTAAATAAGCAACCGCCCCTGCAAAAAGTAATATTTTATTAGACTGCTTTTCCGCTTGGACGTAATGTTCTTCCATTATCATTCTGCATTGACTTAACGACACTTACGCCTATAAGAATTGATAAAAGTTAAAGTTATTATGGGCCCGGTTCTACAAAGCCTGGATAGCGCTATCCAACGGATAAATCTAATCTTAAAAATGTATTTAATAACCGCATCGACTTATCCACCGGATAAGGATTTATCCGCCGGATATTATCCAGGCTTCGTATAACCGGGCCCAGCTCCGAAATTTATCCTATTCTTTCCTTGGATTTCCGATAGCTATAGTTCGCACTTAACTTTAACAATTAAGTAAATGAACCAATCGAACTTACCTGTTGACTTGAAAGTTTCATAATTTCCACTATCTTGTGATACCTAAAAATGGATAAAGAACTTTGAATACCGGTACCGCCGTAAAGATATATAGAGGATATTACACGGTGGCTTGAAGATATGAAGTTTATCTTCAAGTGCTAAAATATTTTTTTAACACGAGAAGAAAAACTTTATATCTTCAAGCCAACTTGTAAGTTAATTTTTATTATATACATGGTTCGCACAGTAATTTAAGAAAAAAATTCCAGGACTTTTCAAGGACGTTTCAAGGACTTAATGGTCATTTTCAATAACTACAAGGACAGAAAAGAACCAGTGAGGAGAAATAAAAACCGTATTTAAACATGCAGTACTTCTCCTCGTGTTTACTTGGAATTAGCATTGGATAGGGGGGTAGCTTAATAACCAAATTTGAAGGAGCCCTACGCCATCTTGAAAATTACCCACAATACCGCAAAACAACCGAAAATTACTGTTTTATGTATCATTTTAATTATTTTTGTAAATTTAACCAAGGTTTTCCTCTTTCTAAAGATGAAAAAATATATTTTAGATAGTACCCAAGAAATTCCAGGATAAAAATGAATTATTCAAGGGTCAAAATAAAAATTCCAGGATTTTTCAAGGACAAAAATAAAAATTTTAGAATTCAAGGAGTTTTCAAGTACCGAATGCATTTTTAAGGACTTTTCAAGGCCTGTGCGAACCATGTATATAGAAAAATTCACATACAAAAACTCGTTGAAAACATTGGACAAGACGTCATCGATATCTTCACTAGTGAGGATATGGAAAATATGTTACTTAGGTCCCAGATGTGGTTGGTATGAAAAATAGATTGGTGTATTTCCCAATAAAACACTAATGTCTATAATAAAGAGCATTATAGTACTCCAGGGTGGTAGGCATTTGCTGCTAGCATTATTTTTCTGGCATATGAATAAATATCGGGTTTTCATTTGATTTGGGCGTAGAAAGTGTAAAGAAAAGGAGATGCGCAGACTGAATGATAAATAAAAGAACGTACCATAGCTTTAAGTCCCTTATTATCTACTCGAAGATTTTTGATATTTGGTTCAAGACCTTGCAGATATATAATGCCTGGACCACCATTTTCCGAGGTACTTCGTCCTCCATTGGCTATGGTACCATCACTATGGAAACCACCAGTTTTGTAGAAAATATTGATTCGACCACCAGCGCCACCACCGCCGTTACCATGACCATTACCTCCTATGGCTTTTATAGTGCCACTTCCTGTAAAAGAATCGGCCTGGGCCCAGAGGGACCCACCGCTGCCACCACCTGCGTTACTGGACTACAATTTAAAAACAATGTTAATAGATCTTAGTTACCCTGTGATGCACATTATCGCAATGAAATCATTGGTTAATCAAGCAAATCAAGTTCCGAAAACTACTAGTCATGATGCGTAAACGTACAAAGGAGAAAATGCGCACACTTAATTATTGAAAACATATATAGACTGCAAAGCTGTCAGGGTGTCTTTTTATATAACTTCAGTGAGAAGCACATTTTAAAAAGGAATTGAATTTACTGGTAGTTGGAACAATATATGAAACATCAATATTTCAAATTATTTGAAAAGTTAACTCCACCACTCTATGCTTTATAAATTTTCTACGTTTGCACCTTGGCATCCCCTTATTCAAAATAGCCGCCGCACCAGTAAATAGGTCTATTGGTTGTAATCGGATAATGGGATTCGTAAAATACAATTACTAGTAGTAAATGTACGAAAACTTCAACCTCGAGTTGCACTCGCCATCGTTTTTACAATTTAGGATAAATACTCGAGGGAATCCGTAACACCATAATTTTTGTGTGTGCTTAAACCTCTTTCATACCTTTCCTGGTTCTCCATTCATTTGGATCTCGCCATTGACGTGCAGTGTTTTATTAACAATCAGTTGTATCGTTCCTCCTCCTCTTCCACCGCTTCCTGCGCTACTCCCTCGTCCTCCTCCACTACCCCACGTACCTACAGTGAATATATCACCGAATGGCAGGTTCAAAGCCCTTGTTCCGGATCCTCTTCCACCTCTACCACCATGACTGGCGCCGGACCCTCCACTTGAAGATCCACTCCCGGCTCCAGGCCCCTCATCGCTTGCGCATCCTCCAGAATTAACATCGATTCGGCCCGAAGAGCCAATAAGTACGTTTGTCGATTTGACGTACATAGAACCTGTCTGGAATAGCCCATCCACCTGTAGATTGTGCAGAAACATCGTTGTTTTTGAGGAACCTTTTCCATGACTGATGGGCGTCCCTTGATAATGAATACTAACAGTTCCACCAGGTAACACAGTAAAGTTTTGAACTCTCACGGGATTACTTTGGCCAAAGACAGAATTAGTCTGAAGACGTCCGCTCACTCGTACAGTTTTCGTATCAATGGTAGTATTCGATTCGAAATAAAATTCGCCTTTGCTACCGAGCACATTCAGTTGCTTCCACCCTCGTGCTAAATCTATTTGTCCTATTCTAGTCACGCCTTCTATGGTTACTACATCACTTAGAATTGTTGTAAGCTCCATGGAATTTATGTTGACAATACCACTAGATCCGACTCTTAGGTGAGGAATGGTATTTTGCGACAGACCTTTCATGCTCAAGGCAGCTAAGGACGTAAAGGTTCCACTGATAAAGACTTGATCAAAAGAAAACCAATTGACTGGATTGAACTGGAAGTTCCCTGTAGGCTTTACCGTCAACGTCCTCCAACCTGGATTAATGCTCAGATTTTTAGCTAACAATTTTCCTGCGATGGTCACGTCTTGTGCATATATGATAGATGTTCCGTTTAAGAGAAGAGAAGACGTGGACAATGCTGGAAGAGAACTTACATCCATTTCTAAATGCCCTGAGGAGCCAATGCTGATGTTGCTAGAAACAGCTGGAAGTCGTCCCTGAATGAATACAGGACTTTCAAACAGTAACCTTCCGTTGACCGTCAATTGATTGACATTAAATTCTTGATAGGGTATTAGTCGTAGCAATCCATGTTCTTTAATTGTTACGCTTTGCAAACCAACGGACAATACTCCTGGCTGTAAGGTACCATCAATGTCCATATTGTTTATAGTAAAACGCGTTATTGAACCATTTCCGTTTACTTTGAAGCTGGACTTGCTTTCCAAGGTTACTTGATTACTTGTTAATTCAAGTGGACAATCTACAGTCACCCCAGCACTACCTCTTAAAAGTATTTGACCGTTTGTTCTTAAAATCCAACGGCAACTCGATGATGGGTTGGTCTTGGCCAAATGAACCAAATAATTTTGCTCAATGATGAGGTCTTCAAACTGCAGACTATGAGGGCTTGATTCAGGGTACATTTCAAATGCGCCACCGTACAATCCAATTGCCACCGTGGGATTGTTCAAAAGTGTAAGTTTACCATGAACAGAAAGAGACCTCTCGATAGTAAACATGGAAGAGCCTTCTGGTATAATCAACTCTCCACCGTTGAAGATCTTGGTGCAAGGAGAGAGATTAGAATCAACTTGGAGGCGAACGCTTGGAGATATATAGAGGTGTCCTGTGCCATCGTTTGTGACGGTGTTGACGTTTAACTGCGTATTAGTGCCCGTCAAAAGAACCTGAGCTCCACGTGATATCTGTAGTTGGTCTACTTTCGGAGCACTGCTGTCCAGTGGTACCCATGCTATGCCACCTGCAGAAGATTAAGAAAAAAAAATTAAGGATTACACGGAACAATTTTTTCTGTAACCCGTCTCGCAACAGCGTTGTGACACAAGTTGCATGGAGGCAATGCAACGTGTAACCTACAGCGTGTAGCCTACGACAATGAGAACCATAACGAGATGACAAAAATAACAATTTTCAACAAAGAAACTACTGCTGACCTGATTGTTTGAAGGTATCGTAATCTGACGATGAGTTAGTCTGCAATGGAGAGTTGAAAATGCAAATGACATGCAAGATAAAATACATATAATGACAAATTGTCTTCGAGTAGTATGGAAGGTGACACGAACAAAGTTGCTTTCCCCAAAACTACTAATGTACTCACAAATCAATGCAAAAAGGTTTGAATCTTGAATGTTAAATTATTTTTAGTGCACGCGTTTTAGCGCGAAATGACCCAGGAATTCCACTGGAACTTAGTCGCAAAAGGCTACTACTATCCCGACACGGGGTAATAGGGGCCAAGGGCCAAAACGTTTTACTGTGGATATGGCGGATTTAACGCGTCTTCGTGTGTATTAGCGTGAAAATGAAAAATTTGAATGACCGAATGACCTTAGACCTCGCTACCCCCTGTTTTCCTGTCGACAATAACGCATGCAATGGTTTTACTCGCTGCGCCATTGGATGCTACTGTGCGGATACTGCAACCGGGTACATTTTTATAAACTGGTATCATTAACCAATTATATTGCAACCTTTAGCTCAATATTTCTAACCTGCCAATCAGATAGCGCATCCGCGATATAATAACAGCGTGAGAACGTGATTGGCTAACGCTATTCTTAATTCAATTTCAGTCTAGTTTACTATAATCTGATTGGTCAGTTTTGTTCAAGTTGTCCCGGTTGGTATTACTGCACAGTAAAAATGCTATCAAATTTAGAGCTGTTTTACGATCCATTACAGATGTTTTAATATTCCTAATATATGGCCATGGAATTCGGTAACGGCTCACCCTCGCATCCGCGCCTAGGTTATCAACAACTAAGAGTCTGTAAGGAACACCATTCTTGAACCCATTGACAAACACTGTGCCAGGTCCGCCAACCTCAGGTGAACCTACAAATAAGACATTTTACAGATAATTGAAATTACAAAGAGGCTCCCGCAGCCCAGAAATGGCTTAGTTTAAATTATGACAAAGTTAAGTAATGCAAAAGTCTGGTGAAATCGTCGGGGTTTTTTTGCCATTGTGGTATCTTTATTTTCAACATAAACATATGGCGTCAAAATTAATCTCTATTCGTCAGGACATTCACTGGGAAATAATTGCCAACCACAGTCGAATTTTCACATTTCCAAATGATTTTTTTTAATTACTTGTTCTAAACAATAATTGAAAATCTAATACTGACTCCCTTTCACTTCCCTTTTGTTTCCCTCCCGTTCTCTTTGTTACCCGACTATAATCATACATTAGTTTCAGGTATTTTCTCAGATGATCTGAATAAGGGGAGGATGGGTATCACTAACCTTGTGGTGCAACATAAGAGCAGCTCTGTTTGTTGGTGGGGTCTAAAGAACAAGCCAAGAAAAGAAATACAAGATGTAATTGAAAGATAAACATACAAAAATATGTTCAATAGCATTTCACATGTGTATTGCTGGCTTTTCACCTGTCAGTCTAACTGACTGACTGACTGACTGACTGACTGACTGCATGCCTGACTGACTGCATGCCTGACTGACTGCATGCCTGACTGCCTGACTGCCTGACTGCCTGACTGCCTGACTGCCTGACTGCCTGACTGCCTGACTGCCTGACTGCCTGACTGCCTGACTGCCTGACTGCCTGACTGCATGCTTGACTGCATGCCTGACTGATTGACTGCATGCCTGCCTGACTGACTGACTGACTGCATGCCTGACTGACTGACTGACTGACTGACTGCATGCCTGACTGACTGACTGACTGACTGCATGCCTGCCTGCCTGACTGACTGACTGACTGCATGCCTGACTGACTGACTGACTGACTGACTGACTGACTGACTGACTGACTGACTGACTGACTGACTGACTGACTGACTGACTGCATGCCTGACTGACTGACTGCCTGACTGCCTGACTGCCTGACTGCCTGACTGCCTGACCTGCCTGACTGCCTGAACGGCCTGACTGCCTGACTGCCTGACTGCCTGACTTGCCTGACTGCCTGACTGCCTGACTGCCTTACTGCTGCTGACTGCTGACTGCCTGACTGACTGACTGCTGACTGCCTGACTGCTGACTGACTGACTGACTGAGCCTGCCTGCTGACTGGCTGAGCCTGACTGCCTGACTGCCTGACTGCATGACGCCTGACTGCCGAACTGACTGCTGACTGACTGGACGCCTGCTGACCTGCCTGCTGACTGACTGCCTGATGCGACTCTGACTGGCTGACTGCTGGACTGACTGACTGCCTGACTGCCTGACTGCCTGACTGCCTGACTGCCTGACTGCCTGACTGCCTGACTGCCTGACTGCCTGACGCCTGAATGCCTGACTGCCTGACTGACTGCATGCCTGACTGCCTGACTGCTTGACTGACTGACTGCATGACTGACTGCATGCCTGACTGCCTGACTGCCTGACTGCCTGACTGCCTGACTGACGCTGACTGCCTGACTGATTGACGCCTGACTGACGGGCTTGACTGACTGACTGATTGACGACTGACTTGAATGCTGACGGGCCTGACTGTCTGACTGCCTGACTGCCTGACTGCCTGACTGCCTGACTGCCTGACTGCCTGACTGCCTGACTGCCTGACTGCCTGACTGCCTGACTGCCTGACTGCCTGACTGCCTGACATTTTTACCTGAGAAGTAGCCCTCAACGTTTACTCGCATAGCAATGCCACTGTTCCAAGTCAATACCACAAAACGAACGGTATTTGTGTGGATAGGAACTTCAAGCTGATTCCTTCTTACTGTATTGGTGTCAACATTCCCAACAAAGATTCGTTTTTCCCCATTTTCCTATTAGAGAAAAGCACAAAACAGTACAAATTACAAGCATATTATTTATTAGTCTTCAAGCATATCATTTAGACAAATCGCTTGAACTCGATTTTGCTTTTTTCATAAGATGTACGGTGATTGGGTTAATATCACAACTTTAGTTTTAGTTAAATAAATGTCCTTGAGCAACCAAGAAAGAGGCGAATACAGCCTTTGCGCAAAATATACATATGGTCAAACCTTGCGGCCAAGGTTGCAGGCAATGGAGGTTGCGAGCCATGTTACATGACGTGCTTTATTGCACGCAAAGTTGCTAAAGTCGAAATTGATCCTATTTGTGTTCAAGCAACTTTACCTGCAATATTGCGCGCAATGTTGCACCGTGTTTCCTTCACTGCATTCTAACAATGCTTGTGTTGCTTCTTGTAGAATATACCAGGATTTAGAAATCTCATTAATAATTCATGAAGGAAACACAATAGAAATCATGACCATGGAGGTGATATTATATCTCATATAGATTCGTCTTCATTTGCATAAACTTTAACTTGGATTTTCTCTATCAAACTTGGTTCATTTCGTAAAGAATTCAGTACAATATGAGAACATACATCATGAGTTTTCTAAGCCGTTTAACAAACTCGCAGATCGTGTTTTATCGGGTCTAAAACCACTCGGCTGCGCCTCGTGTTTTATACACGATAAAACACTCCTGCTCGTTTATTAAACATTACATAGCAACTCCCAACTGCCACAATCGTGAGACAAATAAATAAGTTTAATTTTGCTTTAAGCCATTTATATCATATTTTTTTATGAAAACTGATAAAGAAAGAAAAGTAAAAGTATCAAGGATTCCTGTTACTACCTTGTAGTCCCTCAGCTGACTTTGCAAATCCACATCAACATCGCGGTATTGCAGAGAATAAGTCTCGACGTACTCACTACCACCATATCGTCCCTGTGTTGCAACACTCGTAACAAATGCATTCTTGGAAAGGGTTACCTGTATGTTTAATTGAAGAAAAACGTGTGTTTAAGACACTAAACCATACCAAAATTAAAATTCTGCACAAAAAAGGCACTAAACGCCTTAATTTATCCTATTATCATTGTTATAGCATTTTAATCTATCTATTAGCGTCAAGGCTGTTTAAAAGTTGTGGAACTAATCTGATCTGTAGTGAAACATGATAGTAAAAGTTCCCATCACAGAGAGGAAAAAATAGCTGTCGGTAATCACCACAGCACAAGTACACAAGTGGCGCAACAGGGTCGCACTGAAAGCATGTGAAGGCGCCTCTAGCAGCCACTATTCAGTTCATGTATGAACAACTCAGACCATAGCTATTACCAGTTTGAATTAGTTAGGAGACAATTTTAAGATATCGGACTTACTGAAAAACTAACGCGCAAATGATTGACCACTGATTTTACCACAATAAAGTATAGACAAAACTAAACTAATAAGTTTTAGTCATTCCGTTGATGTGTAGAAATCTAAACCTATTATTTCCCTTTCTTCATTCTTTTGTTTGTTTGTTTGTTTGTTTGTTTGTTTGTTGTTCGTTCGTTCGTTCGTTCGTTCGTTCGTTCGTTCGTTCGTTCGTTCGTTCGTTCGTTCGTTCGTTCGTTCGTTCGTTCGTTCGTTCGTTCGTTCGTTCGTTCGTTCGTTCGTTCGTTCGTTCGTTCGTTCGTTCGTTCGCTCCTTCCTTTCGTTCGTTCCTTCCCTTCTTACCTTTCTTTTTTTCCTTTTCTTTTCCCTTTTTTCCTTCCTTTCTTTCTTTCTTCTTTTCTTTCTTTCAGTCTGGCTTTCTTCCTCCTTTCTTTCTTTTCATACTATTATTACTGTACTAGCATACCTGTAGATATTCATTAACTCTGTTTTGTCCTGCTTTCCATCCCCCAGTGGATCCCTGGTAGTTAAGAACACCATGGGAAGCTGAGTACACCCTCGATGGCCGGGACGTCCGATACACACTGCTAGCTGATATGCTTCCAGATAAGGCACTCACGTCTGAACCTTGACAACACAAAAAATAAGGGTAAAGTGATAACATTATATCTCTAAAACGGAGTCTATACTGGAATCGACACACGAACCGAGCAATATTTCACAAGATTCACAATTTCCAAATTGCACTCAACCCTGTTCAGTTATACAATATATCATATAGAGTTTTTCTTTTGTGTCTATTTTACTATTACACGTTGACTAGTATTTTTTATTTCACGGGTTAAATGCCTTCACCCTAAGTATATCGTTAAATTATATTTTATTTACTATTTATTAGAATTTATTTATTATTATCATTTCGTGATTTTTATTCAATAAACTGCACATGTACTTTTAGCTTAATCGTCCTTTCTACTAACATTTGTAAGCGAAGTAACCCGTCCAAAAAAAGGTTTCCAAAAGATCAATTTTTTCATTTACAGCTTCTCAATCACGCGCATGGAATCGTACAATTCTCTACTTTCACATCCCCATAATGCCTTGCGTCTTTGGGGGGTAGCCAATCAAAAAACTGTCCCAAATTCAAAGGTTTCTTAATTGAATTTATACTATACCTGCTTTTATCTGTACAATACTGATTATCAGTTTATTCCAAGTTATCTTTGCGTGTACAGATCATCTAGAGTTTTGGTCTTACAGAAAATGTATTGCCTTACGAAAAAATGTTTAAAATATACCTTAAACGTCTTCAAGCTTCTACCTTTTTTTTTGTTTTTTACTTCTTCATTTTATTTTTGGATACCAAACAAGGTATTGTCAACATTGTGTGATCAGCCTTCAGCAAAATAAGTGGGTTTTTACCCTCTGGTTACCCCCCAAAGGCGCAAGGCATTATGGGGATGTGAAAGTAGAGAATGTGCCATCGTGATGAAGTTTTGATGGACGTCAATCAATGCGTTTCCGTGACATTCCATAGGCACGTGCATAAGCAAGGAATGAAAAGAAAGAACAAATATGTTTCAACTTGTTCATTTTTTGCACTCAAAAATGAAGGGTTCTCAAACTCGGTTTTAAGTATCACTGCGTTCTAGAATTTATTTTTCTTCGCTTGTCAAAATAATCAAAAGAAGCCGATTTAAAAAAACCGGAAAAAAAGCTAAGATATAAGCATTTAACAAAAGGCGATTTTCTTGTATCCGGCATCGTAACCTTTTGTTTCAAAGTGTCCTGCCTAATTACCAAATTCAAGCAAACCAAACGCTGACCAAAATAGATAAGTATAGAAATATGTTACACATTACAAATGTCTTCTAAAATGATTTTCAAAATCTCTTAAATTTTTAATTGCAGATCTATTTTTATATTAGGACAAGTGCGTATTGTAAAGTTTGAATACGTACTTCAAACAGGCGAAAGAGTTACATGGCATTCAATTTCAATCAGCGACAACACCCGGGGGGAGGGGTTATCCGTGGTAAAAGTATCGGGTATACTCGTTGGAAATTTTCAAGGATACCTATAAAAGATACCAACCGTCTTTTTAAAAGGGTTTGGTTGGACAATCTTTAACCCCTAAGAGATACCCTAACAGATACCAAGATATGCTGAAGTTGAAATTTCAATCGGGTACCGCCGGTGTACTGATTGCCACATCTTTAATCGCCCTTTTTCAAAAGCGGAAAATATAAAAGTATACGAAAAGGTTTCTAATTTCATTTCAGGTCTACATAAACTAAGGAGCTTAATACATTATACTAAAGTTAAGATGCAAGAAACAAATAATTCTCGTTTATGGATTTCCCAAATTTATGGAAATTGATATTTAAATCGTTCCTTTTGATAGACTAAGATATGCCATTAGTTTAACGTCTTGTCCAAGAGTGAAAAAGAAACAATGAGCACATTCAAGTAAACAAATAAATGTCAAAGCTCGCATTTAAAAATAGCTACACTAATAGGTGATGAAAGCGAAATTATTAGTTCGGAACAACAACAATAGACATGCATATTTATCAATAACAATAAAATTCTGAAAAGTGACCTCGGGGACAGAAAGAATTCACTCAGAAGAAACAGTTGAATTTGATTTATTCATTAAATCATTTAGTCTCTCAAATAAAACTAGTTACATCGATAACCGGTTATACCAGAAATTCTTAACATTTTACAGTGATTTTACATGGAATCCAACAGGCCTGACCAGTTGTTTGTCCGCTGCAGCGAGTCTGGTTTTTTTTAAAGCAAGACGTTACATCATGCATGGCACTGGATTCCGCATCGCCGAACATAACACTCCTTTTTTTTTTTTTTTTTTTTGTTCTTTTAAAACGCCCGAGTTTAGCAAGTTGAGACAAATCCCTTATGACAAATGTTGACAAATGGACTGTAATTCAAAAATAAAGACGGCATCTACTGAACTAAATATATTTGGATAATGAATGATAGAATGAGAAATGTTATTGTTGAGACGATAAGAACTGCTTAAGTTCTGAATACAATATGCCGTGTCAATAAATATTCAATAATCCACAGGCAGAGCGTCAACAATTCAAAGGCCATAGACGAAGTCCATAGCAAAATATCCAGGAATGAAGTTTGATCATCTTACTAAATCTAGGCATTATGAAGCAAAACGGATTTAATGCAGCATCACCATTATTCAACTATTATAATGACTTTTGGCTAAAAGCTGAGGTCACTTACACTGGCTCGGATTTGCAGCTAAGAAATTAATATGAAATGTAAACGTAAATCTTGTATGTTAAGATTTGTATTTGCAGCAATAGCAAATGAAATTTTTTTTGAATTGTACAAATTTATTCTCCTTTAACTAAAGAAGTTAAATGATTTTAGTGGAATTTCTGCCAAATTCGTTATAGCAAGAAAATAAAAAGCCGGTTGTATATAGCTGCATTCCGATTAGTTATAGTGTTAGTTATTCGTTATTATTAGGTCAAACAAACGACGTATTATAATTCTTACCAATTTTACCTCCATAGGTATGTGTTTTTAGTCGAAATGTTCCCTGTCTGTAGGTAATAGACATCCTTCCACCGCTTCCACCACCCCCTGTACCACTACCACTCCCTCCATTTGCCTCAATCTTCCCAGTTCCTTCAATTTCAAAGCAAAACACAGCTATTCCTCCTCCGCTCCCTCCACCCCCATTCCCAGTAGCACCTCGTCCAGGAGCACTGACTACACCATTGATGATGATTTTACGAGCTTCTAGTTGCAGAAAGCCTCCTCCTTTACCATGGCCAGAACCACCACCTTGGCTTCCAGGTGTAGATACATTAAACGGATGTCCATAAGGTACAGCCTGTGAGGATGCTAAATTCATCCCGGATGCTGCTCCTCCACGACCACCAAAACTCCCACCTGTTCCACCTGTACTATGGTCTACGCCACTACCTTCATTAGAAGTCTCTTCGTTCAAACCAACACTCAAGGTCCCGGTTGGCTGAATTTCTAAAGTTCGTGTAATTTTTAGAGTGTGGCGACTTGATGCCAACGTTGTCTCAAAGAACACATCACTGGCGATTATCAACGATTGGTAAGAGTGTACGCCAGGTATGAACTTACAGGGAGACGATATAGTTGATGTAGGTTCACTTGGACAAGTCTGAAGACTTGCATCTACATTTATATTTCCGAACAACAAGAGTAGCACAATCCAAGCATGATGGAACATTGAATTATGATCAACTCTGTTTCTAAAGAAAGTATACATTTGCTCAAAAAGAGCCATGACGTTAAATCATCGTCCCAACCTATTCCACTTAGAATTTCTTCTTGGGAAAATAATTTTTCCTTTTCTGCAGATTGTTGAAATCTTTAGTTCGATCGCGACAAGTTCATATGTGCAATGATTGTCACTTAAGCTTGTCTGAAGCTGGTTCACAGCGATTCACAGAATTTTATAGACTTTACGTCACGCAAGAGTTGTTCACTTAAACTTTTTAAATGACAATAAAACTCATGAGTGTCACGCACACTGCACGAGAGACTTACATGTCAAATGTCACGCTATTTGAAATATCAGTAAATTAACATTTCCAAAAAATAATGACCCTCCTAGTCTGGCGAGCGCTAAGACGACTACAGGACTTCTATGCATCGTTACACGCCTATAAAAATATCGCAAGGCGGCGATATAGTACAAAAGCCAATATCGGCTTTGATTTTTTCGAAAATATAACTAAAATGATAAACTGAATATGTATCAAAATTTCATTCTATTGCAATTTTTGCTTTTCTTTCGCATCACCATTTGAAATAATTAATGAACTATTTCATACAATCGTGAAAATCTTTCACTGATCTCTTATAGGTTTTCTTGTTCCTTAAAATTCTGTGCTTGTAGCAATATGTTTACAAAACCTTTCAAACATCGTAAACTGTCATGTTTAGAAATCAAATGACCATTCCTTTGTTGCCATAATAATCCAGCAAATAAAAGACTGAGATTATTGTAAAATTTATAATCACATTACGACTCTCAGTATGATTTATATAGACGTCTTGTCTCAGATACTTAAGCTCAAAAGGAAACTAGAAAACAATTTTAACTCGTTTTAGATTTTTTTAATAAGTAAAAAGGAAAAGAATAGCAAGTTAATGCTTGATGTTGGCTTTAGATATACCATACCTAAAGACAGTGTATATTCAATTAGCAGAAAATAGATATTCGATGATAGCAAAATATCAGTATAGATTGATCGAATGGATGACATGAGACAGGATTGCATGGATGATTACATATATGCAAACACTAAATCTATTCATGTTAAACTTGATCACATAATGTTTTGATATTAGTTAGGTCATATTTATAGAGAGGATGCAATTAAACCGTGAAATAAAATCAAACTAAATACTAACTAATAGTATCTATTTAGTGACTAATAGTTGCTATCACTCAACCAGAACATTCACTGCACAAAGACAAATACACAAGAGACCATTTGTGTCTTTTGTTTAATAAATGTTCTGGTAGAGTAATAGCAACTATTAGTCACTAAATAGATATTATTAGTTAGTATTTAGTTTGATTTTATTTCACGGTTTAAGTGCATCTGCTCTAGTAATTCACAAGTTATAAGACAAATTATAATAGATATTAGTCTATGAAATTATGAATAATTAATGATTTTAATTAAAACAGCAAAATAGAAATCAGTCACCCAAAGAAGTCTGTAAGTCAGATACACAATCATCCCATTTGCATTTAAGTATAACATAGATTTTCTTGTTCAATCTCATATACCAAGTCCAAAATGGTACACGAGTAGTATAGGGGATGGGGGTTCCAGCGCAACGACCACCGGAGGATTACCCGTCTAAAGTACCCCCCTCGATTCGTGCCGCGATTACCCGCATCCCGTGTCTATGTAGTTAAATATGTTAGTCTATATATGGAGTGCGAAGATTGTAAGAGAACTTTTAAGAAAGAAGTGGACTTGAAGAAGCATTTAAAGATGAAGACGAAATGTATGAGCAGCTATGATTGTGGATGTGGTAAGAAGTTTGAGACTAAGGTTAAATTGTTTTGGCATTGTCAGGATTGTGAGTATGACTACGACGATCTGAAAAGGGTCTGGAATTAGGTATAAGATATTTCCTATTATATAGATGGAATCCCAAAGCAATTTTGAAACGGTGTCAATACCCGGTAACGGTGAGATTGATGTTAGACAGTTTTGGCGTCAGTCAGAAAGGAAGGTCAAGAGAACGCTTCGAAAAGGTATAGAAGAATTAGGAGCCCTGAAAGCTAGTATAATGGTAGAAGTAAGTTTATCGAAAGATGAGGTAACGACGACAGCAATGCTGCGATCAAAGTCGTTAGTGATATTAGAGTCCACGAATCTGGATAGGTCACTCAGCGAAGCCTTAGAAGCAATAATGGAATCGCTGTCTAACTACACGAAAGAAGGATCAGGTTGGACAGTGGAGGAGGTAGAAGGTATGGAGGTTAGCATGGCAAGGTATGTACCAATACGAGGAGGAAGTTACGTGCCCCTACCAACGTGGGTAGAAAGGAAGAAAGCCATAGTCAACGTAAAAAATGATGACAACAGATGCTTTATGTGGGCAATACGATCCGCACTGTATCCAGTAGATAAGGATCCGTGTAGACCAAGTAAGTACCCAACAGACGATTTGGAGTGGGACGGCGTGGAGTTCCCAATGCAGCTGATAGACATACCGATATTTGAGCAGGAAAATGACCTAGCCATTAACGTTTACGGAGTCAGAGACCAAACGATAGTGCCACTAGTGTTGTCAAAGAGTAAAAGAGAACGAATACATCTCTTCTACCACGGCGGGCATTATTCGTGGGTCAAACATGTTAGCAGACTATTTTACAGACACACCAAACACAAAGGCAAGAAATACTTCTGCGATTGCTGCTTATTATCCTTTACCAGCGTTAAAGCTCTAAAGGATCACAACGAAATATGTCGCGGAGTCGAAGAAGTGGCGCAACGGATCCAGATGCCTACAGATAAGAACCTATCCTACTCAGACCATCAAAAGCAGATGCAGGTGCCTTACGTGATATATGCAGACTTTGAAGCGTTGATAACTAAGGAAGAGCAGAAAAGTGGCGCCACGAATAAGGTGGGATTACACGAGATCTGCTCCTTTGGTTACATAGTAGTCAGATCAGACGGTAAAGCAAACCCTCCTGTGATTTACCGAGGTAAGAACGCAGCTAATGAGTTTCTAGAAGCATTGCGAGAAGAGGAGGGGGAGATAAGAGAACAATTAAGACGTCCAAAGAAGATGGAATTTACCAAAGAGAACCAGGAGGCTTTTACCAAGGCAAAGAAATGCCACATTTGTCAACATACGCTTCTCCAGTTTGGAAGACGAGCCAAGAAAGCGTGGGATGAAGATGGAAAGTATTTAGGAGAAGCTCATTTTAAATGCGGGAAGTATGCTAAGAAGGGTGAGAAGCCGGGAAAGCCCTCCACGCATTGCATTCACTGCCACAAAGCATTTGTTGAGGATTTCTATGTGGATAAGGTTAGAGATCACTGCCACATCACGGGTAAATACAGAGGAGCGGCTCATTGGAAATGTAATATAAACTTCAAAGTAGATCCAGAAATGGAGATTCCGGTGTTCTTTCACAACCTCCGCGGTTACGACTCCCATTTGCTACTACAAGGAACAGACGGCTCCGACGTCAAATGCATACCCAACAACAAAGAGCGCTACATGTCCGTAACTGTGGGTAAGCTAAAGTTCTTAGATTCGCAGCAGTTTATGGCGGACTCCTTGGCAAACCTCGTAAAGTATAACACCAACTTTCCCATTTCCAGTCAATACGGCGCGGAAAGGAAAGGAGTCTACCCATACGAATACATGGACTCCTGGGATCGATTCAAAGAACCCCTACCACCCAAAGATCGCTTCTACAGCACCCTAAACGAGTCTGGTATAAAGGATGAGGAGTACCAGCATGCGTTAGACGTGTGGGAAAAGTACTCCTGTGAGAACATGGGTGACTACCACGACATCTACCTAAGGTCTGACGTAGTGCTGCTCGCAGATGTTTTCCAAAGCTTCAGAAAGATGGCTATGGAATATTACGGATTGGATCCCGCTAATTTCTACACGGCTCCTGGGCTCAGCTGGAGTGCTTTGTTAAAGAAGACAAATGCGCAGTTGGATCTCCTAACGGAGTACGACATGTATCGGTTTATGGAAGACGGTATTCGTGGTGGCGTATGCGGACCCAGCCGACGTTACGCCCGCGCAAACAACCCCTTAGTAGAGCACGACCCAGAGAAACCAACCACATACATTTACTACCTGGATGCGAATAACCTTTATGGTTGGGCAATGTCACAGTACCTACCTGTGAGAGACTTCGAATGGGATCCAGTGAAGCCGATAGACTTCTACATGCAGGTAGGAAAGGAGGAAGACAAGGGTTACGTCTTAGAAGTGGATCTGGAGTACCCAGAGCGCCTGCACGACGAACACAATGAGTTCCCCTTAGCACCAGAAGCGATAGAGATACCATTTAAGCAGCTAAGTCCGCTGCAAAAGCAAATGTGCCCTGGTTACAAACCGTACAGGAAACTAACTATGAACCTGATGGATAAGAAGAAGTATGTGGTACATTACCGCAACCTGCAGTTCTACGTGCGACACGGAATGCGCGTAGAGAAGATCCACAGAGTCCTAAAATTCACGCAGGAACCCTGGATGCGCCCCTACATTGACTTTAACACGCAAAAGCGTACCGCAGCGAAAAATGACTTCGAGAAAAACCTCTTCAAACTGATGAACAACAGCGTGTTCGGAAAGACAATGGAGAACATCCGCAAGCGCGTAAGCGTAAAAATAGTCAGCACCAAAGAGGAAGCAGAAGCATACGTGTCACAGCCAGGCTTCGTTAGATACGTAGAAATGCTGAACTTCTACGTGATTCACATGAAAAGGGCAAACCTCTTACTAAACAAGCCCGTTTACACAGGCTTTACGGTGCTGGATCTATCGAAGCTGCTTATGTACGAGTTCTACTACGATAAGCTTAAGCCAAAGTACGGAGACCGCTGTCGCCTCCTGTACACAGACACCGACTCCCTAATTCTAGAAGTGCAAACGGAAGACGTTTACAAAGACTGCCTCCCCGACATAGACGAGTACGACACCAGCGGTTACCCGAAGGAGCACTTCCTTTACTCTGCGAAGAATAAGAAGGTAATTGGGAAGATGAAAGACGAAATGTTAGGAAAACCCATCGTGGAATACGTGGGTCTGAAACCAAAGATGTACAGCGTGCTAAAGTTAGACGGCGTAGAAAAGAAAGCTAAAGGCGTAAAAAAGTATGTGGTTAAGAAGGACATTACGCACGAGTCCTACCTCAACGTATTACGAACACGCAAGGAACAGCGGCATAAGATGAACAGCCTGCGCAGCTATGGTCATCAGATACATAACGTCACGCAGGAGAAGGTGTCACTGTCTGCATTTGACGGTAAGCGATGGATGTGTGATGACGGAGTGCATACGATAGCATTCGGACATCACACGATAAGCAGTTCTTCTTTGACGAACCCACGCGTGGGGCCATCGTGAAGATAATACAAGATGGGCTGACCCTTCTTAGCTATTACGCTTCGGATCTGGTAAGTTTCCAAAGACCAATTAGGATCCGTAGCTCTTTTGGATCCTCCTTCTAATTCACCCGGTCCGTAGAGATATCGGACTGTGACATTACCTAATTTTTTTTCATGGGGGAAGACCGCCCTCGAACTTCTGACGTAGGACTTGTGTTCCACGTGTTTCTTTTTTATAGCATCCTTGGGTTTCATTCCCGTAGCCCTGGCCGCCTCGTTGTTCAAAGCCGCGACGACCTGGGGGAGCCTCTGAGTCCATTCCCTGTTGCGTTTGGAGGGATCTTCCAGCTCTTTCCAATACTGGTACCCAAAGAGGCGCTCGGCCAAGGTCTTGTTGAATCTTTCGACGATGCTCTGACCCCTGTGGTACTCAGCTTCGGCTCTCCTAATCTTAGTGTCGTGGTCTTTCAGGGTCTTAGTAACCACGCCCATGAACTCCGTTCCCGCATCCACTTGCAGCAGCTTAGGCCATTTCAAGACGCGCTTATAAATCCTACCTAGGGCTTCTGCGACTTCCCCAGAATCCTTGCTGATTATGGGTTCGGCGTCCTTGTATCTGCTTGCGATATCAACTACGGTCAAAGCGTACCTATAGGTCTTTCTTCTCACCTTGTCGTGCGGTAAGAAAAGCAAATCTGCCTGATGAACTTCATTGGGGGTATTTACGGTGAAGCTGGGTCTGGGAATGTACCTCGGCACGGGAAGATAAACCTGCCAGAGGGTTTGTTTTTTCAACCAGTTCTTAGCCGTTTCATGTGATACCCTGGCCGCGGTCGCGAGTTTTTTAATAGCCGACGCTCCTTTCCAATAGCCTTCAGGCCCATAGTAAATCCTTTTGAGTTTGTCCTCTACGCGGCCCATTATATGAATTCCAAAACGAGATTGATCTTACGTCCGTTAAAATCCGCCGTCTTTCCGTCCACCTTAATGGCGATGTTTATGCTTTCTACCAAATTGGACAAGTCATAGCTCAAAGAAATGGGAGTGTATTCCACTGGGTCAAATGGATTACCTTGGGGCAGAAACTTGGACATAAGAGAAGACTTTTCTCCATTGTTGTAACTATGGACCAAGTCGCAATAGACTTCATAAGAGGATGCGACTTTCCATTTCACATCATATGTACTGCCGCTATTTATCGTGGTACTAGTAAGGCCCAGGAGTTCTACCAATGAACTGTCCTTTAAATTAGCGCTTCCACTATTTTTCTTGAATTTCATTTCATGGGGTAATCCTGTGGTAAGAGTATATCCATGCTTTGCTAGCTCCTTAGCCAGTGTTATAGGGGTGTAATGGGAATCTGGTATTTTTGGCTTGGTGCCGGAAGTTCCGATGACAAAGCCATTAATTAAATTATACCAAGAATTATACAAAGAGCAACTAACCAACCGAACCTTACAGGCTTTGATGGGAGGATTCAAATACGTGGTAAAGTCATTCTTGTCGCTTTCCAAAAAGACGATCATTATATTAGATACGCCAAAGCCACGCCTCCGGCCAGCCCTGCGACTCCTACAAAGACCAATTCATTGTCTTTTTGTTTCTTAGAAGGCTGGTAGTAATTCTTGAACTGAGGCTTTTTCATTCTAAAGTCGGGGTGTGCTTGCGCATAAAGTTTGAAGGCGTAGTCTGTGTTTTCGAAGTTCTTGTCTGCCTGCATTTTGTCTTGGTAGTTCTTATCCAACCAATCCCTGTAAGCTTGTCTTTTTTCATTCCAAGCTGCCACGTCCCGCTGATATTTCTCCAGCGCTAAGTCGTGTCTCTTCCTTTCGGCGGCACCGCTTTTGTCGCCTCTGACTAATCTATCCAAATATTGACCACCATAATTAGCCCCTGTAAATGCTAAAGCTGCAATGACTCCACCTGCGACTAAGCTAACCATTATACATTAGGTAGGTACTTTTCCTTTCGTAGGTAATCCTTTAGCATGATAGCCCCGCCTACGGCAGCGGTCATCTTAGCAAAATTAGCGAAGCTCTTGCTTGGGTCTTCAGTAAAGTCGTCTTTGAGCACTTTCTTACCTACCCAACCAATACCCGCAACGATGGAAGTAATGATAGCTGCTTCTTCAACAGTTTTCAACAACGCGGTTGACATTATATTACAAAGCGAGAAGGTTATTCCATTTCAGGGATCTTACTTTTTCTAACCTCCACAGGTGCGTGATATGTTGCGGCCTCCCACTTTACTTTTGGCTTCGTAGCCCGCCATTGTAAGTAAAGGCTGCCTGCTGCTATAGCGACTCCTAACGCGCCAATGACGTACCCAGGATTGATAAAGGATTCCTCTTCTCTTTCCTCCACCTTTTCCTCCTTCTTTGCTTTGTTCTTTTTATTCATCTCCGCGAGCTTCTTTCCGGCAGCGACTCTGCCCGGAGATTTAGCCTTGGTAATCTTGGTATCTTCTACGGGTGGTTGTTCTTCGGTGTCACTCATCTTATATTAAGGGACTTGAAGGACTTGACAAGTAACTTGATGACGACTTGACAATGACTTGGCAATGACTTGATAACGACTTGACTAAGTACTTGAGAATGACTTAAGGACGACTTGACTAAGTACTTGAGGTGACTTGACAACGACTTGACTAAGTACTTGAGAATGACTTAAGGACGACTTGACTAAATACTTGAGGTGACTTGACAACGACTTGACTAGGTACTTGAGGCGACTTGATCAGGTACCTCAGCAAGTGCCGCCTGGAAGACCTTTTCGACTTCTCTGTCCTTCTTGAAGTCCTTCCAAGATGTTCCGAAGGAACCTAGTACCTCCTTCAAGTCGACATGCTGAGCTACGTGCAAAGCCGCAGAGGCGACTGCCATTAACTTACCGCACTTCAAAGACAACCACCCGCAGGTTATCTTAAGTTCTTGGGATATGACATAGTCATCTCTTATGTCCTTCTGTAGTTGCTCCACGTCGTCTATGGGCAGTGCAAGTCCAAGCAATTTAGTGGCAAGTCGGATAGCGGAGTCTGCGACGGCGTCTGTGGTCTTACTTGCAAGGGCAGCCTCGTACCTCTTATGGAACTTCTTAACCTCCTCTTCTGACAGCTTATTAACCTGCTCATGGGTAAGTTCCTTACCTATCATTTCTTTACACTTCCCAGAAGACACAAGAATGTTAAGTTGTTCCTTGAGGTTACTTTCATCTAACTGTGTGGGGACTTCATCTATGAGCTGCTCAATGTCCATATATGTTAACGTCATACGGAAACCTCAAAGAGAAGATCATCTTGGAATGTTGGTGCGTTTTTAAATGCCGCATGTATTCGTGCAGCTGTTCCTTGCTTATCTCACCGCCGTAGTCGCTTAAAATGGTTTCCAGGTCAGACTTGCTCGGAGTATAAAATACTACGAGAGAGCCTATGTTTTCCCTAAAGGGCTTAGAGACGCTGGTAAGCTGCTGGGAAAGCAACCAAACGCTAATGTTGTCATGTCTGCCGCTAAAGGCGAGCTTCACTAATTCGGAGGTGCGCCTTTTTACGTCGTCCCCGCAGGCAATGTCATCCAGTATGAGTAAAGTCTGCGTATCCTTAGGGAATTGCTTGTGCCAAAACTTCAAATGGCTGGATAACTCGTTAGGGTCCAATATGTCCACAAAGAAGTCGTCATCTTTCACTCCTATGCCTTCCCAGGTGCGGTTATTCACGTAGGTGGGACAAAGCAGCACTATGTAGTCAAAGCGGTATCTAAAGGATCCTAATAGCTGCTCCACGATGAACTGGGTCTTTCCGCAGCCGGTGGGTCCTACTATCAGAGCGTTACAAGGCATGTGATCTGGGTTCATATATAGATGGAACCAGTGGACGCAGTAAGAAGGATTGTCGCCGACGCAAAGGATAAAAGAGACACCATAGAAATGCAAAGGGAAGAGATAGACCGGTTAAAAGAGCGCGTGCAGGAATTGTACGATGAAATGTGCGGTCTGAAGCGTGCAGAACGGTTTGGCGCGCTTTTGACAATGGCGGGCTGGGCTAAGGAGTCCATTAAGGACTTCATGCGATACCCTCCATAGATATATGGACTGTATTACGTGTGAAGCACCTGCTGACTGCATTATTGTCGTTCCAGAAGAACCTATCGATAAAGCCCCCTCCAAGCCTGTGAAAGAAGCAACGTCACCCGGTAAGTATCGTTGCCTTAGTTGTAACAAGGTGTATGCGTGCGATGACTTTGAGGGTCACTATTGTCACACGGACCCCAAGCTGATTCTATGAAAGTTCCAGTGAAGAAGACTGAAAACATACCCTAGGATTACTAAATTTGCATGGGTCTTCAAAATGGGGGTATGGAATGTTGACAAAAAGGTTAAGATAATTGTTAAATATATGAGTTGCAAAGATTGTAAGAAGACATTTAGCAGTAGGCAGAGGTTAGAATACCACGTAAATAATGCTGTATGTAAGAAGGAAACCGTTCCTAGGATCTGTAAGGATTGCCTTAAGGAATTCAGTACACAGCAAAAGATGCAGCAACATGTAAAGAAGCGCATTTGTATTACCTGCGATAATTGTGGTGGGGTATTTCCTACAGGATTGCATGAGCATTTAAAGAGAGGTGTATGTATTAATAGCCGTCAATGTAGTTTCTGTGAGAAAGTATTCAGTAGCATACAACGACTCCAAACGCATAAAAGAAGGCATGAGATATCCTATATGCGCCTTTCAAAGGAATATAGTCTCCAGGACGTAGATTGTAAGATATGTCTCGGACCTTTAAATGATTGCATTCATAAAGAAGAATACCTTAAAGGTTGTATAGATAATTATAAACATCTCTTACGGTTATTTCCTTTCTTTGAACGCTCTGAAGGAGTTCCCTGGACTAACAGAAAGTATTGGACAGATGAATGTTATAGCTGTAAATGCACCAGAGAAGATGAAGGACATATTTCATACTGTCTTAACAAAAAGTTAACTTAAACGTCAACATTTGAAACCCCTATTTTGAAAGCCCTTGCAAAAATAGTAAGATATCGTATTTTGCATTGGAGTGGTGGTTACCATGACCATGGGTTATGTTTGTGGTAGCTGCATTACCGCAGAGGAAGAAAATGAATAAGATATATGCTACCTTACATAGCTGCATTCACAGGCGGAGCTTTGATTTACATTGCAAATTACATAGGAGAAAAAAAGAGGGCAGACACAGCAGATGACTACTTATCCGCCCATGAAGAGGATTAGTCCCACAATGGATTATTCTCCGTTCGACGTTCGATGTCAAACTTCCATCGGCCGTTTACCTTACCATGACTGCGTAGGTGTGTATATTCTTCACCCTGCAGTATGTATCTCACACAGTCAGGCGCCCAAAGGCTGTATTCCTGACCGTCGCGTTCTAAGACCAACCTCAAACGGTCGATGTCTTCGAATGCGACGTAGTTTTTTATTCGGTATGAAACGCCTTGCAGCAGATCTCGCCAGTATGTTTGTTTAAGAATCATTATACCTATGAAATATTTTAAGGTGCGTGCTTAAAGTGTCTTGACCTTTGAATGCCTTAATGCACCAAGGACAAGGAATGCGAATGCCAGCAACATATTCATCTATTTCCCTGCAAAGCAGATCATAATCATTGCTTACGATGGTTAAATATCCATTTTCTTCAAATCGTTCCAACATTACCTTTTGTTTCTCGGACAATACGCCGGTGCCTTTGGGTGTCTTCAATTCTATGCATAATCCATTGTATTTGTTGTGATTGTTAAGGATCAGCAGATCAGGTTGACCTGCCTGGTAGCCTTTCCGCCAGCTTTTAATGCGCTTACTTACGGTGTCCTGCAGTTCTCCAAGACCTGGGACTATGATTACGTGCGGGTGAAACCTACGCACCCTGTGTACGGTTCTGTCGTGTATGTCTGCCTCAGTTTCTATCTTAAACTTCATTGGGTTTGAGCCGTCGAATCGCTTCTCCATGTCATATTTACCTGTCTTTCTGAGGGTGGGTAGGACGTCGCCTAACACCCACTTTTTGAACTCCTTAGCTGCTACCTTCTCTGACCCGAATACTAATTCATACAAGCCCTCCTCCGTCAAGTATACAGCATTGGGTTGTGCATTAAGGGTGTCGGTCAGCCCTACACCCTTTATAGACCCCAGTGTTACCTTGTTTTCCTCTGAAACGTGTGCTCTAACTGCGTCCCGAGAGTTAGCGTAGCCCAAGGCTCCTGCTACTGACTTTGCTTTAAAGTACAGCTTGTCGCCTTGCACTATGCATTGCAGTTTAGTTTCGTTGTTTTCAAATACGCGAAGCATTATATACCAACGATATTTTTTTATCAAAAGGATGAGTCATCAATATGCAACGCTCTTTAGCTGATTCATTTCTACACTCAGTTGCGCGTCTGAGACTACGAAGATATATGCGTTGATCTTAGTAGTGTCGCTGGCGTCTTTGGTGCGCTTGATCTCCAACGTAATACCGTCCTGGGTATTTACCAGCCGCAATCCCTGTCCATGTAGGTCTTCGTCGTTCGTCGTGCGCATGTCGATCCACAGCGCATACTTATCCTTAAAGAATTCCTCGGGACTAATTTGGTCGCCAAACTTACGTGCGACTTCCCGGTACATATCCGCGGGCTTTATCCCTTGTGAGTAAACCTTATTAGGCACTCCGTTAATGCTAACGCCTACGTTAGTGATGTTAGGATTAAAGAACGCCTCGGAGTCACGCAATCCTGCCGTGTATGTCTTTGCGAACAGCAACATTATCCCTGTAAGGCTGCGCCTGGGAAGGTTAATGCTTTGGTTGATGACCTCTTCGACGTTATTTGTAAAGCTGAACGTCTTGTACATCACGACGTGATCGTAAAGGAAAGCCTTCCCGGCGCTGTATTCCATACCGGCGCTACGTGCTAAGTCTTCGCTGTATACCGTTTCATACTGCAGCTCTAAGTTAGTAACGGAGTATGGGTGGACGGCTGAGGAACTTACGTCCTTTCCCTGTAGGATGTTCGTAGTGTCTGCTAGGGTTACTTCGAACTGTAGTTCGCTTAGCTGCCTTGGGTAGTATGCACCGTGGTTCGTGATAATTTCGAAATCTAATGGAACGACATATTTAGTACCATAAGCCGTCTTTATTTCGTCTTCTCCTGAGGCGCCAGAGGTTGCGCTTCTTACCTTGCGTATGGCATCACTGGCGATTCCCTGCTCTATCCTTTGCGCGCGGTCAAATGCAGTCAACCATAAGTCTTTGTACGTGGTATACAAATCATACCTGTTTAAGTCCAGCAAGGATTCCCCTGCGAACTTCACCCGCATCTTTGAGACAATGTTGCGACCAAGGTCGTTGACAACGTGACGCGCGTCCGCAGTGCTTGGTTGTATTGCTAGGTCAAACCTTAGCGCCAGGGTGCCAGGAACTAAGACTAGGTTATCCGTTAGGCGGGGTACGCCTACGTACAGGGTTTCCCCTGGCTTAGCGCTGCTGGGCGTAAAGGTGACCCGGTGAAAGGTGCGTTCTGCTTTCAGTCCGCCAACCTGCTTAGGTAATACGTTGGGGTTTAACTTTGAGCTTATCATATATAATGGAAGTAGAAGGAACGGATTTCGATCCCCTTACCGAAGAAGGTCAAGCAGATATTAACGACGACGAATTCGACGCATGGACTAAAGGCGCGGATACCGACCCCCTAGTTTACGACGCAGCCTTAAGAGACAAGTTTGGTAGTAGGTGGAGGAGGGTCAAGGCCACGTTAAATCGTATGTTCACACAAAAAAATCCATATAAACCCATTCCAGAATTTTTGCAGATGGATTACGTAGTAGGTCCAGGCGGCGACATTCCTGAAGCCCCCAGCGCTGCATGGCTTAGTAAGGTTCAGGAACAAATGAACGAATCCATGGAAGAAACCCCGGACGACTTTGATAGGATCAAGGAAGAATTCCCAAACTGGGATCCAAACAAAGTCCAAGTAATGTTTGACGCGGATAACGAATGGGGCAGGGAAGTCGTAGTAGCAAGGTTAAATAGGTCTAATGCTCATCCATATGTCATCAGGGATATAAATGGTAAATACTACGCAGATAAAAATATTCCTTCAACCCTTAGAAAGGCATTAGGAGAGCCCAACTTACCCGAAAGAATGAGGGAAAATAGTGAGAATATTGACGAAGCCGTCGAAAGAGTTAAGGCCATAATGCAGCGGCAACAAAAAGGTCTTGAGGTGATAAGGGAAGTAGAAGAGCTAAAGCAAGCGATGGAGGAAAGGGAGGCAGATTACATGCGGCAAAACCAACTACTTCTCGATGCTCAAAAGAGAGAAGTTGATGACAAGAATCAACGCATATTAGAACTTAGAGAACAAAGAGACAATGCCCTACGCGATAGAGACCAAGCCCAAAAGACCTTCGAGCTCGCCCTGCAAGACCTGGATATAAGCAAGGAAGAAGCCAAGGACTTACGTGCCACCATAGAGGGTTCTTTGGTGGAGCGGCGGCAGTTAGCTGCCGAAATCAACATTAAAGAAGATCAAATCCAGCAAAGAACTCAGGCCATCGAAGACCTAGAAAAAAACATATCCGAAAAGCAGGAAATAATCAATGACCAAACTCGCCCCGAAGAGGAAAGGGAAGCAGCTCAAAAGGAAGTAGAAACCCTTCAGGAAAGAGTTGCGGAATTACAGGCGCAAAAGGACAACCTGGAAAGAGAATTGGGGCTTACCACCAAGGAAAAAATAAAAAGAGCTCTGGTGAAGTATGGTATTCCGCTGGCATTTGCGGCTGCTATTTCGAGCGTAGTAGGAGTTATCCTATCCGCGCTTAAGGCTACAGGCGCGGGCGTAAAGAA
Organism: Actinia tenebrosa; assembly: GCF_029948245.1. Taxonomy (NCBI): domain Eukaryota; kingdom Metazoa; phylum Cnidaria; class Anthozoa; order Actiniaria; family Actiniidae; genus Actinia; species Actinia tenebrosa. The sequence continues at coordinate 2,092,940 of NW_028292577.1, read as the reverse complement.
ATTAGGCAATGGACTAACGGACTTGGGAAAAAAGATGGCAGCCGGTCTTCCTGGGCTGCTGGGTTCAGTTGTTTCCTTGGCACTTAGGGCCGGCGGCGAACTGTTGAAGTTTGTAGGGAATAACATCTGGATCTTGGTCGTCGCTATTGGGGTGGTCCTCCTGAAGAAGATGAAGGCTTAATCTTCTCATCGGACGGTGTCCTGCTTTGAGGATAATGAAAGACGGTATTAGCACCGCCCTGGTAATTTGGAACCAACGGCAACACACTCATGGTAGAAATGGGCTTATGACTCCAGGCTGCATTAGCGGGCCTGCGACCTATGCGATTTATCCCAAACTTGCCGTCATCAGAAGTGACTTGCAACTTAGCATATTTACAATTGGCTAGCATATGAAAAGTCACTGGCGTTAGGTCTTCAGAGGACCTAGTGTAGGGCTCCATCGAAAAATGGGTAACTTTCCTGGTGTTCGTTGAAGTTCGATAAGGAAGCAGGGGCTTATTATTCTCATCGATAAGCCTAAACCCCACATTCGCATGCGTATTTGCATTAATGCTAATAGTGCAAATGACCAATGCAGTGCCCCCAACCTCAACCCACAGTCCAACGTCATGCCAGGCGCCGTTGTCATATCCCTCTTCATCTAAGCGTTGGGTATAACGCGTTTCCCTCACGTATGGATTCATATATTACAGGGAACAAGTTCCCTTCTAGAGGCTCATTACCGTCAAAGTGCTGATGGTCATGTGGTTATAGACAGTATTCCTTTGATTTTCTATGCTATTTATGCAAACACTCCCGGTGTCATCTACTCTTATCTGCAGCTTTACCTTCCCGTGGCAATCAGCAACCATGTGGAAAGTCCAAACGGAAAGATTCTCAGAGCTATTCGTTGGCGGCTCTACTGAGAAATGCGTAGGCTCCCTGTTGTTTGTCTTCGCGCGCATGGGCTGTAATACTCCATTGTCGTCACAGAAACGAAATCCTACATTCGCACTGCTAACGGCCCCCAAAGAAATGCTGCATAATATCAATTTCTTTCCTGAGTAATTCAAATTCACGGACATGCCCGTGACATCAACCCAAGATGCCTGGGTGTATTTTTTCTCGCCTGTGTAAGTCGTATAGACACAATCTACTCCAGCTACGTAGGGGTTGTTCATCGCCATATATAATAACTCAGACCAACGCCCGCGGCGGCTAAGCCGGCTTTTAGTAAGTTATGGTCATATTCCTCGGGTATCGTAGGCAGGACCTTATTTTGGGGCTTCTTCTTTGGTTCGGGTTTTTCTGCGTGCTCCTTCTTAGGCTTCTCCACGAAGTGAGGAATGTTCCTAAGAGTGTCAGAGTTCACGTCATTCACCCCAAACTTCATATCCTTAGTAGCTCGTTGAAGTTTGTTGTTGTATCCCACGACGGAATCGGCGTTGATAACCAAATTACTTGGCATTAGCCAACAACCGGGCGACAAGGCATAATCCAGTCGCACTTTAGACTGCTGCACTGCAAATTGATATCTCTGCACCGACTTAGAGATCTCATTCTCGATAACAGCGCTTTCGAAGAGGACAAGGAATACTTGTTGCGTTTCCTGTGACGCACCGGAGGCATCTACGATGGGGCTGCGAGTGCTAACCTGGGCCCCTAGAATGCAGTAAACAAAGGCTTCGATGCTTCGATTAATCCTTGCTAGATTTTTCAGTCCAATGCCCTTTGCGGCAAAGAAAGGCGCCCAAGGATATTTCTCTTTGCTTTCTATGAAGTAAATCAAGTCACCTTTTGACGCTTTACCCCCTAAGTCGGAGAATTCCCATCTGCTAGGATACCCCATACCCGGAGTTTCTATGCTGGCGCCAACATACGAAGCATAGGTGTAAGTCTCTCCTAAACCATGGGCGGCACCCTCTTTGTTGCGAAAATCAGGGTTGGTAAGCTTAAACTCATTCCTTAATCGCTCCCATGCGACTTTGTCATATTTGTTATCCTTTGGGTTAAAGGCAGTGTCACCAGGAAGCGGCGCTCCTAACTCAAACAATATCCTGCGAATAGTAAAAGCAACATGAAATCGCAGGAAAGGAATATGGAACATGTCCGCGGCTATACCACATCCTTTAGTAGCAGCCCAGACGGCAAAGTTTAACTGCTGCGGCCAATACCTCATGTTGGGACCTGATAACCATTCTCTGGATTCTTTCCCTGAGGTATGTTTCATGGCAGTTTCTCTAAAGATGTCTCTGACTTTTATTTTGAAAGTCGTAGGACCCACGGGGATTTCTAAGGAGGTAACCATCTTAGCAAAGTCATTCGCTCCACCTTTGTTATCGTAAAATGGGTAATTCTGGGTTGCCGGCAATAGATTCTTTGGAAAATTAGGTTGCCTTTCTTTATGCTCGGGTTTTGGGTTCTTTGACCCCAAGTCTGTATTGCTGTACATCCTGGAGCCATTATAGTAAATCCCATCGGGTCTCCTTTCGAACTTACTGGGGTCTGCATGTGGAAACATCTTCCTAAAGGCTCTCCAGTTGGCATAATCCCGGTTGTCGTGATGTGGCTGCTCCTCAATATCATTCCCAAAAGCGTCGTACATTAGTATATAATGGATGTTATACCATCAGCACCTCCACTCTATCCTGATTTACCTACAAAACCCAATGAATTGAATGCCGAGAACTTCCGCTTGAATAAGGCAAATCTAATCCTCGCTTACTTGGAAGGGCAGACAAAACACTATGAGGAGGTCAGGAAGAAATACGTCAGAGCCCGGAGTACGCTACATAAGATTGCAATAACAACCGGGTCTATGTCTGTCGCGTTAACAGGCTCCGGCGTTGCTACCTCTTTGACGGGTCCTGGCGTCGTCGTTGGGGTTCCTTTGGCCGGCGTTGGTGCAGTCTGCGGCATTGTCTCGGCTATTAGCACCGGCATTATGAAGTCGTTGTCTGGCAAAATATCCAAGCATGACACAACAATAGCTCTGTCTAGAGCTAAAGCTAATACAATCGCCGACCTTGTCTCAAAGGCATTACGCGACCGTAAAATAGACGACGTAGAGTTCTCTTTGATCCTAGCTGAGGAAAAGAAATACGAGGAACTAAAGTCTGACAACAAAAAAACAGTCGTAAGAGATCTTTCCGAGGAATCTCGCAAAAAAATCTACAAGGAAGTAAAAGAAGAGCTTCAAAGAAAGCTAGCTCAGTGAGCATCTGCTTTGAAAAGGGTGCAGCGGGCTTTTACTTACATATTGAGCGCCGGTCATCTCCTTGGTATCCATGCTAACAGTGAATGGTTGGGGTCTATTTTGTAAAATATTTCGTAAATTACATCAGGATAATAAGGAATATCCTTATCCAGCCGACAAAACATCCACTCGGCTTTTGTCATATCAGAAACCTCGGGAATAGACTTACCGGTAATTTCAGACAAAAGATAGGGAATAGCTTTGTAATATTTCCCTAGCTTTAATTTTTTCAGCGTTTTCCGTAGACTTTGCGGGGTTGGCTCTTTTAAGTGGTCTGTGATTTCCTTCCTTACCTCATCGTCTAAATATACCGGTCGATAACCTTGGATATGGCTCATCCAGTCCCTAAAGTATTTTATTCTCTTATAAGGTGTTTTCTTACGACCTCCATTGGCGTAATATTGCTCTCTGGTAGCATTTGGTACGGCATTACGAATATTCTTACCACACTCGTAACACTGTGCTGACGTGTCGTCTTCTATTTGCATTTTCTTACCACAGCACCAAAAGGGTTCTGGCTTAGGTACGATAACTTTAGGTCTTAGACAAATTATGCAAAAGTCGTTAACGAACTTCTTACATTCTTCGCACTCCATATATAGACTAACATATTTGCGCTGTTGCCCCCAACCACACTTGGAGTGGGTTGTTTCCGTAGGTGGATTTTTGACACGGGTCTTGCCCGTGTTGAGATTGCGCTGGAACCCCCATTCCCTATACTACTTACACGGCCAGGTGAAAAAAGGCATCCAAGGTCAAAATCATAAATTTACAGTATTTTCTTATAATTTGATATGGTTGAGTTCCTGGATGTAAGAAGGAAAGAAAGACAGGACAAGTGTATACTTTGCATTGACACCATATTATTTCTTTTACATTTGGCCCTGGTGCCATATTGAACTTAGGTGTGTGAACACCAATCTCAAAACATTCAAAGAACATGCCTCACCCTTGTGATTCCCCATTACAGGTCAAATGCTAAATATTGTACATATTACTTTAACAATAAAATCTCCTGGACTTTATAATTAGCTTATTAATCATGTTTCACCTGATTTTAAAAACTTTTGTAAAGAATTGTCTACCTTATTTATGATTACAAGGCAGTGATTTTCATAACCATTTATTATATATTTGGTTGTACTTGTTTCATCGACATTAAATAATTACTATATTCTACTGCCTGAGCTTTCAACCTAGGAGGCCATCTTCAGGGTAACATAAAATGCTCCTTACGACTACAAGAAAAAACTTTGCCATCAAAACAGTGATTCAGTTCAGTTTCATTTTACCAGATTATAATTCCATCAATTATTATTTTATTTTATTTTTATTAGCTTATTCAGTTTATTTCAAAGCTCATAAGTTGTGTCATCTTACAAAAAGTGTGTGTGGTCAATGGGTCACCTAGAAAACTTAAATAGTTGGAAAGTAGAATTCTACCACTGTCTCTATTAAATAAAATGCTAAGAACGAGAAGGAAAGAATACCAGGCCACTGTACAATTATTGGCAAGTATGGTAAAAGGTGGCATTGCCGAACATGCCCACACCACAGGACATGATATCAAGTGGCAAGAAACAACTTTATTGGGCAAGGAACACAGATGGCACCTAAGGAAGTGAGAGAAGGCTTAACACGTTCTACCATCAAACTATGTAAATTTGCTAGGCAATTTATTGATCGTACACGCTCTTTGTAAGATCATAACTGATGTATGTGCTCATTGTTTAGATGGCATTGTCTATGTTACCCAGAAGATGACCTCGTAGGCTGAAAGCTTGGTAGAATAAAGTAATTATTTAAATGTTAATGAAACTAATCTAACTAAATGAAGTTATCATCTATTTGATTTATTATATAGTCACTTCACTCCCCCCTCCCTCTCCCCCCTCCCTCTCCCCCCTCCACCCAAAATAAATTGCAACAATTCAAAACGTCACATATCCCATTCCATATATATGCTATAAATAGTCTCTAATATAAGTATTGAACTGATTAACGAAGGAAAAAATTAAAATACTTTAGTGTTGTACAACGATAGTCATTTAGCTCATAGTTAGTATAAATTTAAGTGAGTAAATCAGGATTTTCACATTAAAATACTGTCGGAAAAGCAAACGACAAAAATACATTTAGGAAATTATGTGAGTTTCTAATAAAAGTACGGATCGACACAAAAGAAAACTTAATCCAACATGAATAAAACGTACGAACTTGCTAAGTTTGTAACATATTTTAGCTTACCTTTTAAAAATACTTCTCTGCCGCCCTCGTAAACTCTCAGGATTGAACTTCACCACGGATCTTCCCAGTCGATTAAAAATGCTACGAAATCACTGTTTGACGAGCAAGATAACTTAAGTTTATGCCTTTGCATGTGCTCTAGGTTTTATCACAGTTGCATTTTCCCGGACGTAGTCGTTGTAGGCCGAAGATGGAGGATCGAACCAAATATTTCGCGCGAAAATCACACCAGGCATTTGATTGGTTAATCATTATATCGGCGCCAAACCTCTCCAAAGGAAGCCCAAAATAAAGTTTCTTAACACTATAAACCGCAATGTATTTAGGGGACGCGAAAATGGAGGCGTCGGGAAATGAAACCTGTAGCATCTTCGCTATTTTCAAATTTATGCTTGTTTACCAAAGCTATTCGTGATTTCACTGGAAATGATATTTTTTCAGTTATAGTAGAATTTGTGTATGGAAAAGATAACCAACAATGTGAGAATATTTTCCCCCTTATTTTCTAAATTTGGATCGTCCAAAAACTTTGTTTAAAATGGGAGCGAAACCTCTTTGAATAGATCACAAGGCAAGATCGAATACTTTAAAACAATTTATTTGCTTTATGAAGGCAAATGGTTTCAGTTGGTATTACCACGAACTTTCAAAATACATTCATCACCTCTAGATGAACAATTGCACATAAATTGAAACCTTAACATTTTTCAAGGCATATTCTATATTTTGTTGCTAAATAAGATGTGGCAGGAAAACGAAAATTTTATCTAAATTCAAATGCACTTGATACCAAAAAAAAAACGTCAAATATTTGTTGAAAAGTTAATCAGGTGAATCTCAGCACACCTGAAGGAAGTTACGGTATTTTTATGGGGGGAGGGCTGGGTTATTCGTAGTAACCTCTTTAGAAATGGTTGCAGACTTCGCCCTTTCACTCAACAAGAAATTCATGACCCTCCTATAAAAACAACGAAGAACTAGCTTTCTCCAACAGATTTGACCCTCAAATTCAATGATGACCCACCCCTCCATACCCCAGCCCTTCCCTCCCACTACCCCCCATCCTCCCTCAATAAAAAACAATATTTGGGCCAATATTCGCGTTTTTTCTTCACGTTTTCATCGTTTCCCCGCATTTTACTTTACCTTTTTCCATCTCACCAAAGACAATTATTCATGTTTACATACTACTTGGACATTTTTGCGATTCGTTTTAACTGATCTTACAAAGTTTTTCACGTTTGCCGTCATTAAATGCTGATTGAATATCCACGTTGGTGGTACATTTGGTTTATAATTTCTTTTCAATGAGGCTTGGATTTGGCTTCGTCTATCAAAAATAGCTTCAAAACCATTTTAGTTTATGTAGTATTTCTACGAAAGCCAAGCCACTAAAAGTCGTGCCAAGCTGCAGTTATCCGCTGAAACGCACGAATATGAAAAGCGCCATGATATTTAGTTTGCATAAATGTACATCTTTTGGCGACGAATAAAGAAAGACCTTTGTAAACAATAACCTAAAAAGTGTTTCATATTGTAGTTTTCAACTGCGATTTCTCTTTCACAGTATTTTGATAGTTGAGTGCATCTTTGAACAAAAACAATTCTGACCGATTTACAGGACAATCTTTAAACGCAACCGTTCAGAAATATCTTGAGCATTTATTATAACCGATGTACTCAGTTCTGTTTTCCTTTAACGGAAGTTCGTGCACTGCACAAGAATATTCCCCGAAGATATGTTTTTATATCTCTTTCCATTTGTGTTTTTTTCTGTTTTGGCCTTCTATTCTCTTAACCGGGTAACAATTTGAGGACTTTTCCCATGGCAATCGTTTTCCCTATAAATGATATAAATACATGATTAGTTATTATAGAGGGGAAGTTGAAACAATCATACACGCATTTGCATTATGTAGGAATCAAGGGTACAGTACCACCTGGCCTCTTCATCACTTTACACTGTGCTAATAGGCCTCTTAACCTTGCGTGTAGTATTTTTGCCACTGCATACCACGTGTTTTTCTCTCAAGAATAATATTCTTCGTTTGAGTAGTATCCATATTCACGTGTCTGCTCTGAAGATTTATTTGTCGTTTTGGCGTACGTAGAAAAGATAACTCATGTTATGGATTTATACCTAACGAACACAACTTAATATGATTACAAAATCTTTTGAAGTCTCGGCTAAAACTATTTCAGAAAGGTTTTAAAAAACTCTAGGGAAAGGCACGTGGTCTGAAATGGGAAAACATTACGTCCAAGATAAAGGGGTCTGTATGTTCATTTGAACATTCTTGAACAAGTCTTGAACAGTCTCAGAAGCTTTCTTATTAGGATTTGAACTCACCTTCGTCTCTTAGCGTGAATCGACCCATCTGAGGGAAATCGTTGAATTTTTCAATGCAGATAACTCCTGGTGTCTCCAGTCTTACGATTGCTATTTGTTCTTGTTTTATGAATCGCGGTCTCTCGCCTTCTTTTTTACCAGTTTTTCTATCGAGTCGAGCAATTAGGGCCTAAAAAAGCAAGTATATTTGGACTTTTAATATAATTGTCAAAGACCATTCGAAAAGAACCTGCTGAGAAAAAGGACAATGGTCATGATGTAGCAAGATACAGTATAGTAGTTGGTATAGGTAATGGTGGTTGGCGTGGCGTGGCGTGGTCGTCTGGTGTGGTGTGGTGTGGTGTGGTGTGGTGTGGTGTGGTGGTGTGGTGGTGTGGTGGTGTGGTGGTGTGGTGTGGTGGTGTGGTGGTGATAAGATTGTGTGAGATAGTGAGTATTCTTACATACTATTATGTAGATTAATTTCATTGAAAGTAAAGATTATCATAATACAATGATGATGGTGGTGGTGTTCATAATTATAATTCTGGTGATGGTGATAGTGATGGTGATGAGATGGTGGTGGTGATGCCTCTTATAGCTATGTATAGCTATGAAAAGATTTCTTACCGTGATGCATACTTCTTCTGCGACAGTATGGATATGTAGAACAGCTCGATAACCTGCACAGATAATAGACTTGTATTCCAGAATGACAACCTACACAGTAAACAAACAAAAGAGAATGTATTTTTCGTTAGAGTTTACCGCTTAACAGTGTAACCCTGATTCGCAAAAAATGCCAATAGAGTATATTTTTGCAGCACTTATTAAAACAATATCTTTCTATTAACTTGTGGTTAGGAAATCAATTCTGATTGGCCAAAGAACAACAAATGATTCATGTAATGTTTCTACTGAAAGTGCCCACGGTTTCTCGATGAGCAGTGTAGTATCATACATATCTACTTTTTTCTGATAACTTACTCCGGTTTTCGATATTCTTTAAACACGGTAGTTACAAGCTGCACGCTGTAACAAATCAGTTAGTGCCTTTTATGTTGTTGGCTGGCAGCAGCAAAAAACCAATATCACAACAAGCTGTTGGAATGTCCAAGTTCACAGAATATGGATAACCGCAGTAAACAGCTCAAATTTTCTTGTTCTATAAGAATGATTGTGATAAAAGACTGTATAGCCCAATTGTATAAACAGATCCTACCTGGGCATCAAATTTGCTGACTGTATGGCACAGGCTGTGAGGAGAGCACAAAACGAATCCCTGTGATACATCCTAATAATAAAATAACACAGATAATTATGCAAATGATAAAAAAGTGTTTGATAGATCTTTTTACTAAAATATCTTTTTACTGAAATGGTGTGCATCTTGAAATGTGGGATGCCAAAGTGGGAAAATGTAGAAAATTAATAAAGCATAGAGTGGCAGGTTTACATTTTCAAATAATTTGAAGTCTTGGTGTTTCACTTATTGTTCCGACTACCAGCAAATTCAATTGCTTTTTAGATCTGCTTCAAATTGAAAAGCAGAAAGTTATATAAAAAAGTAGGTGCCCTCTGCATTTCTTACCATCGTTTGCATTGCTACACAGCCACCCCAGACACAAATCGCATCCTGTAGTTAGACACAAATCGCATCCTGTAGTTTGCAAAAGACTGCCATCAATCAAACACCTCATTCTACTTGGATATACTCAAACTCTTTGCAATCGCTTTCGGAACTTTCCTTCGTGATATTTGACTGAGAAAGTTTGATAGAAAAGCCAACTCACTGGTCCAAACATGTATAAATGGCGTCAACATGAATGATTGACGGCAGTCTATTGCAAACTACACGACTCGATCTGTGTCTGGGGTGGCCACATAGTAATGCAAATGACAGTAATGTCATAATTAAAATAATAGAATTGAAGCTGCATAATCTCACAATTAACCTGCTCCAAATAGTAAACAAACAACAACAAAAGACAGGAAAATGCATGTACATACTGTACAAAATGTGGAACAATTGATGGAGGGATGGACGTTTGGGCAAAAGAATGGATTGATGCCATGCATCATCATCATCATCATCATCATGGATTGTCATCATCATCCACATCATTAACATCCTCATCACCCTCATTGTCATCTTCAACATCTTCAACATCATCATCATCAATCATCATCATTATTATTATATTAACATCTGAACTCACCTCTTCTTCTACACCTTTTAGTCGAATTTTGACATTATCCCCAGCTCTTGCTGTGTTCTTCTCTTCCTCATCATAGACAACAGTAACAATTTCTACAGACACCTGGGCAAAAACAAACAATGTTGCAATTGAATGAATCAAAATCATAATGAAACGATTCTAAGGGACCTCTACAATGTACAGCTTAACACCCATTTAATAGAGCGTTTTCACGTGACATCACAGCGACCATTAAGGGGTACCAAAACAATACATTTTCTATCCTCCGGGAATTTATCTCTATTTTTATGCAAAAACTGTGCAGAAAGTTTCTACTGTTTATTGCTGCCTTCTCGCGTGAGTGAAAACGTTCTATACATGTAATGCTGCAATGTTATTTTTGCATGATGGCTAGGTATTAATTTTAGTTTTTGTTACAGTAAAAAGAGGTGTGTTTTTTTTTTGTGCCCACTGGTATGGGTGTATAGGTGCAATTTTCAAAGTGTCACTGAGAAAAGTTCAAACAGACATGTATTAATTATCTCCAACAGTTTTTGTCATCAGTGTTGTCCACTGTTGTCATGACACAGCATAGAAAGTACAAGTTTCTTTTTCGCTGACAATGCAAGAAACTTCACATAGACTTTTGTCAAGCGGCAGCCATGTTTATTCCCACAAGCATTAAAGCCTTTATTTTTCCCAGAAGGATTAAAGCCTTTATCTTTAGGCATTCAAACTCATCCCAAAGTGCTTGAATGGAAAAAAAGAGCTTGAACGCAAGGCTACAGTAGCTGAGCAAAAATCTATTATACCAGTCAACATGGGTGACAAGTGAGAAAGGTCTATTGCAAAGCAAGGTAGAAGGAATCCAGAAATCTAAGAAAAGGGCACCCGAAAAATTGGCATCACACCAACCTTACAAATGGCTATGCAGGACTAAACCAGACAAGGTCTAGGGGTATACTCATGACGAGATTATTATAATATGGCTTACAGACATATTATTTTCTGCATTCTGAGGATATACATGTATGAATCCCAAACTAAAAGGGGACTTGGACTCATTGAAAATCTGCCCTTGGCAGGTTGAGAAAAAGTAAAGCATATATTGACAGCTTTCTTTACCATTGAATTTAAAGAAGGAATTGCTATTGTTTGTATGTATTACCTTGTTTGGCATCAATATTAATGACTGTCCTTTATTGATTGTACCAGATTCAAGTTTTCCATATATAATAGTTCCCATATCCTGAAAATAAACATAACAAAGTAATGACAATTATGTTAAGAAATATTAAAAAATAAAATATAAATATACAAAAATTTATTCATGAGCTAGGAAAGTACAGAAATAATTTATCATTGGTCACTAGCTGGGATGATATCTTGATGATCTTTTGATGTTTTGCTGATTTTGAAGCCAGTTTGGAGTTTCTTTACACAAAACATCAAAAGATACAACAAGCTATAGAGGTAAGTCGTTTTTATTCTTAAAAGTACTAATTTTACATTCAAAGCACAATAGTGATGTTCACATTCAATAGCACAGCGCACTGATTCTAAAAATAGCTTAAAGATTCAGACAAACATTGCATTCTGTTTAACCACTACGAGGATTATACGGATCTATACGAACCGATTTTATTATTTTTACTTAAAGTTACAATAAATAACCCATGAAAACCAAGATCAACTGCGATCGGCTGTGAAAATTATCTGCTGAAAGTAAACTTGTAAGTTTGTCCAAATTTCGCCTTTGTCTTCGTTTTTATGACGTCACGGTTGCGCTGCGCTATTCAAATATTACAACACCACAGAGGAAGTGATTGGGCTGCCTGTGTGTACACTGACAATAATTATTCAGGGTTAGCCTCATTTCATTATCAAGATATTCACAATTAATGGTAGAGTAAACAATGCACAATTTTAACCATACCAACTGTTTGAAATTTCAAAGTTGCTTTAATCAATAAAATGCATTCATGAATATTTTATTGAAAACCGATGCTAATCCTGCACCACAGAGAATATGAAACTACATGTACAGTAGGTTGTTAGAGCGGGTTATAAATGTAAGTGTCCCTGATGTCAGTATACATGCAGTATTGCATGTCCAACTCACTCTGTATTTATCTGCTATGGGCAGTCTCACTGGACCATCAACTGATCTGTCTAGTGTTGGCAGCTCATCGATATATGTTAAGAATGGTTTCCCACTGGAAAATAAATAAATAAAAATGAATAGATAGATACATCGTAAGTAGCAAGAAAAACAATTAAAAACCTGTTTTTAAGGCTCTGTGAAGTAAGCACTAAAGAAGTGTAAGAAAAATCTGTGTAAGAAAAATCTAGGCAAGTGCTTACAATGCTTCCAAAGTGCTGTAAAAAAGCTGTTTTATTCCTTTTATTTCGGTATTGATTTTATTTACACAAAAAGAAAGACCATCACAGGATATAGCAGCACATCACATAATTACTTCACAATGTTATATGGATATTCAACAAATTTCCAATGGTTTAGCATTCAATGTCCTTTTATTTACCACGATACAGCATAAACAAGTCATCAGAATATTATGTAAACATATGACGTAAACCAAGATTGAAACATGCCATGCAAATAAGTATACTCGTATCTTACCTATACCATGGACAAACTTTAGGATCCACAGGTTCTTTAATATTAGCTCCTGTTAACCCTGAACATGGCATGTACATTATATCTGTAGGGAAAAAATTATCATAAACATAAACAATTACATCTTATGTTAGTTATTAACATCTCCAAATCTATTAAGCTTTAGCTGTTGTATCACAGCTTAGGACAGTCAGCTTGGATCTCTGAAAGATAGAAACTACTTTGTTGCAGACATCAAGTTGTGAATAATAATTTGTTACCCCTTTTTTATCACTCTTTTCTTTTCTAAGTACTCATCGAGACAACAGTCGCGACTGGGAAATTGGGTAATACACTTTGGTCAATCAAATGAATTGGTCGGTACCTTTACATTCTCTGATTGTCCGCCGTGTATTGCCCTATTTCCCTGTTGTGACTGTTGTGACTGTTGTGACTGTTGTCTCGATCAGTGCGTAGCAGTGAAAAGAGTGGTAATCCAAAAAAATTTTGGAAAGGAATAAGGGTAAGTACAAGTAGTGCGTATTTTATCAACCTGGATGGTTATGTCAGCATAATCATACATGGGTAGCATGTGATCAAGTTGACCCATTAGCCATAACGTTGATTGACATTGCAGTGACTTCAATCAATAAAATTAGCTTGGCTCTGTTGCTGACCAAAGATAATGCTAGGATAGTCACCAGAATGGCGTGTTAAAAAGGGTTAAGTCATGAACTGCATAATATTATATAGGTGGCCAGCAGGCAGACAACGAAGGGGAAAGACGACAATCTAAGCCCATTCACTGATACTCTAAAACTGAAGGCTCCAGCCCCATACAATGTATGAGTACAGTGATCAGGGGAATCTCAAAAATATTTTACATTCTACTTTTCTATTTTATTTACATTCTATTTTACATTTGTGAAACTTTCTTAATGCAATAAAATGTCCTGAATGGACCTTTTTCAAGTTCCAAATTACCATTGTGTCTAATTACAAACTCATTTACTCAGTGTGGAAACTTTCACAAATGCCAACAGTAAAGTAAAGAAAACACAGCTTCAATAATACAAACACTTTGAAATTCCATGGACCTTCACTGGAACACATGAATATTGTACACAAAATCAAGGCTAACCCTGAGCAATGTTCAGAGGATTTGAAACTGGGGTATTGGGAGTTTTCAACATTTAATGACAGAAGCAAAGGTAATATAATGAGGATGAAGAAACAATTTCAATAGTATTCACCTGTTTTAGGATTAAATCCTACTTTCTTGAGGAAAGGTGTCAGTTTGACCTGGATATCCTCATACCTAAAGTAAAACATTATACATATCTATAAGCGTACTGTAAAATATGATAAGGATTATGCAATAGACAGTTTTCTCAAGTTTGCATACACATCCCGATTTAAGGAACTTGACAGGCCATGATACCAGAATAGAGTATTATCATGCATTGCTACGAAAAAATTTTCGATAAGAATTCATAAAATTTATTACTCTCCTCTTTAAATATAAAACTGTCTTCTCAATTATACTGAATTTGCATTTTTCAGTTTTGTGGCCCGTCAATTTGGTCAAAACAGTCTATTGTCAGAAAGAAGAAGCAACAACAACAACAACAACAACAAGAATAATAATACAGTATGTATGACTTGTACAGTTATATTTCACCTTGTAGCATCCCATTCTACTGTAGGGTCATCCATTTTGTTTACCAACACAACCAAGTGTTTGACTCCTGCTGTCTTGGCTAACATAGCATGCTCTCTAGTGAATGAAATTTGTTACAGTGTTAGTTATACATTAGTCAAAGAAATACCAAATTCTTTCAAAGGGTGGGGTCAGGAATGGAGTGAAAAAGGTATATACTTATTTCAATAAAGTTAGTCACCAAAAACCTAGAAAGCTGTGATTGCTGAGAATCATGGGAAATATTTTATATCCAACAATTAAAGTTTTTGACACAAACTGCAGCAGTTGAGGATGCTCAGAGGAAGTGAGACTGTAACTGGTAGAAGATCTCAAGTCCATCAACAGTCATCAATCGGTTGAAACATGTAAAATGTATCTACCCATAATCCTTGTCGGTCTCAGCTTTGTAGTTTTTCTGGTGACTAACTTTATTGAAATAAGTGTATATTGATTTGAAGCACTTTCTTTACCATCAATATCAACCTCTACATAGTGAGAGTATGAATAATTTCTAGACCTGAATATTTCCCTCGGTTGATGTATGCCCATAAGATGTCTAACTCACTTTTTTTATCTCACCATTCATTTTTTATCAATATTACCAATTTCTTAAGTTACAAGTAAATAAATAAATAAACTTTATCTAGAGAGGGTGACATGTCTTGGAAAGAGATGGGACCGCCATTTTATGTCGTCATCTGCAACACTAAGCCATCCTACATGTAAGTACGGTTCATATGGTGCATAGAAGTCTCTTTAAATATCCTATTAGCCTTATAAAAATGGCTTCCCTTTACTTTAAGAATCCGGATTCCCAAGAACCTTCTGACCATGGATAGCTGTACATGTATGTAGAGAGGCAGTCCATTGAATACAGAGCCTGAAGTGAGTATTGTGTGTAATGTCTAGACTCCTATAAGGTGTATCCAAGGGACTCACATTGCTCCAAAACTGTACATCAATAACCTTCACTATATTTGCACTGCATGAACTGCAACTTTGACACTTGAATACAACAAAAAAGTACAAATCTTGTTACCTTGTTTGACCACCTCTTTCAAAGCCTGTTTCAAATTCTCCTTTACGAGCAGAAATAACCTGGGATTGAAAACAGAATATTTGTTGCTTTACTACTGTACTTTGAATTTTAAATCTGAAACCAATACAAAACTGTAAGCAAATTGTTTTTGCACTGCATTATAAGAGACATCAAAAACTCTGCAACAATAACCAGCAATCACTGTCATGTTGCCATAGGCAAACTTTGATTCTAGATCAACAAACCTTTTAAAAAGAGCGCACATGTCAAATGATTTGAAAATGATAATAAAAAACAGTAGTAAACCTAGTTGGAGCAGTTAATGCAACAAATCAATTGAAAGAATTAAAGAATTATACACTGCAAAAAGAGTACATAATTTATTGACTTTTTTGGAAAGGAAAGGCCGAGGAATTATTACTTTTTCACACAGTTTTTAAATGTTCTAATATTAACTTAATTGTAAAGCTATTTTGGGCGCAATCAAATACACCAAGGTACATGACATGTACCAAGTTTATGAATGCCATCTGCAGGTGACATAATGGGATATTTTGCCACAAAATTGCCAAGAACTGATTGGAAAACAGAGAGGGGGGAGTATTCATGGACATATTCAGAGATAGAAAATGTGGTGCATTGTGGTGTACCTTGGATACAAACATCTTTTGTTCATTATGGCTCGTACATGGTGTTTGAACCCAAGCTAGACCAGAATGCATCAGGTTTATCAAACTCAGAAAAGGCTTAAATGTATTCTTACCAAGACACCCAAATCAGCTTGCGCTGCTCCACTTATCATGTTGGGTACAAAGCTTTTATGACCAGGTGCATCAAGTAATGTGAAATGTTTATTCGCTGTATCAAAGGCTGCCCGGCCCACTTCTACTGTTTTGCCCTAAATGAAACAAGATCAAGAAACAAATTATAAGCATCCATTTTTGGAAATCAAGAGCAGTATACATAGGGTTATTGCACTCACCCCTCACCTCTAGGGTCTTGGGTTTGATTCCCAGACTCGGCATCACATGTGAGTAGAGTTTGTTAGGCCTCTCCCTTCATTCTAGGGATTTTCTCCAGGTTCTTTGGTTTTCCTCCCTCTGCAAGACCTTACACTTTCTAAATTCTAATTTGATCTGTGAGTTAGCAGTGTTTTGACTGGCTGTCTTTTGTTCTAAACAGGTTTTCACAGATGACACTGCATAAAAGGTATTGTGCATTGTTTTGGTACTGGATTTGAAAAACCTGTTAAACTGGTTTTTGTGTAAATGTATCATAATGGCCCATGCTAATTTTTAGGTGTGGGAACAGCTATCTCATATTGGTTAATAACTTGAACTAATTGATTTCTTCCAGTGATGTGGTGCGACAGTACATGGAAGCAGTGCTCATTTTGAACATGAAAAAATTATACTCACTTTATCTCTTTCTTCTTGATTCGTGTCAAGGGCCCATGAAAGGTACCTAGCAAAGGATTTTTAAAAGATTAAAATGTGCTTGAAAGTCGTATTTATCAGTACATGCATGCATCTTGGCATATCTCGGTCTTGACATATACTGTAAGGCAAGGCATACATCAGACCAATCACACTGAGCAAGAATGTACTCTCTATTCACTGAAATAACCCGCAACTGGCAGACCAATCACATTGGGCAAGAAAAAAATTAACCAATCAAAATCCTAGAACAAAATTCTAGGAAAAAAAAACCATTATCAACTTGAAGTGTTTACAGTTCTAGGGCCCTTATAGTAACATAATATTTACCATGTTTCTCTGTTTTTTTCCTTGGCTTCTCGTTCATATTTTTCTAATGTCCTTTTGTCTACTTGTCCTGTCAAATACCTGGAACAAATTGCAGTACACAAACTGGTGAATTTCTCTTTATCATACTTTCAAGATGAAAAAGTACAGTACACAGAGTATGAGACACTTAAACCATTCCAAAATTCAAAATTCTGTATTGTTGCACTTACATAACATGGCCTCCAATTGTTGACTTGCCTGCGTCTGTAATAAATAAAAGAAACATGGGTAAATATATTGAAAAATTCTAAAACTGTCACACACTTCAGAAGTCCAACCCAAACCAAACAATTTCATCCAACCCCAAAACATTAATTTCTTGCCTAATCTAAAGGGCAGGGCAGTTTGTAAATAACTTTATGAGTTCAATAATTAAATACAGTCAAAGACATGATGTGTTATTAGTTGATTATTGGATTTTTGATCATTTCAACAGATGCTGCTTGGTATGGACCTAGTCCACCTGGGGCGTAATATTTTGCCCATTTCAAACCATGTGTCATTCTCTCGAGAATAAGATTTGTTTGGGTTGTATCCATTTTCTTGGGTCTTCTTATGTGCAACTGTTAAACAAAGAAATGATACTCTAGAGAATGACATATGCTCTGAAATGGAAAATCAGTGGATATTTGGTCTATTGTTGCTCGTATCCACATTTGTTTTTACTACATACCAACATGACCAATGAAGATAATATTCACATGTTCCCTTGCATTAGGTTCTTCCTCTTCTGGTATTTCTTTTTTCTTGGGTTTTGTAGTTTCAGGTTTAGTGCTGGGTTTGTCTTCTATTTCTTTCTCTAAATTACAATTGTTAAAAAATGATTCAAACAAAAATAATGAGTGCTTACTTAGTATCACAAGCTGAAAAAATAACCAAGCTCCATTCAGTAAAAAACCAATTTAAATAGCAAGTTTTGTTTTAAATTTCTAAAGTAAATGTGATATAATCTATTATCACATACAGCGCAAAATTACTTGATGCTGATTGGCCAATGAAGGAGGGATTTTTTCCATAATTTGGGGGGCCGAATAGCTAGACAATGATTGGTAGTTCAGTTGCCTAGCAACGCTCATAAACTGCAAACTTTTCTTTTCCAAAATGGCTTCCCGTTTTGCATAATGCCAATTTGGCAGACGAAGGCACCATGAGAAAACAAAAGGATTTGGCTAACAAATATTGATATTGATAATGATATACATGTACTTCATAAGTTTTCAAATACAGTAGTAACATGGCTCAAATGACCATGCATAATGGTGGTCCTTCATTTAGAGAAAAATAAGAAAAAATAAAAAAATAGAAAAATAAGGCTGATGTATTTATTTTTATTTGGTCACATCTTTGAGATGACTCACACTGTTAATGCAATACATTATTGAAATCAATACATGGATACTAAGAATTTTATCTGCGAGGAGCAATAATTATAAAAGAGCTTTTTGTCCTTGGAAATGGATCTCAAATACAGTATTTGCCAATGAGTATAAGATGTAGCCATGGATCAACAAATCTTACCATTCATCTTTTTCCACTTTCTCTTGTTTTGATTTATCCTCAACATCCTCATTATCCTCAACATTGTTGGTTGCTTCCTCTACAAATGGAAAAAATATATGATCATAATTGATCATCTTTGACCTGACCCATGATATTCAGGCATTTTGATGTGTGACATATTTTAGCATTGATAACCAAATCCTCTTTAGTGGACACCCCACTATTATTGTAAACACTTATTTTCATTCTGGTGAACATTAAAATTTATTGATATACTGGGCTTAAAATAACAGCTGCTTGGACGCTGGACATGGTAATAAGCCAAAAAAAACGTTTGGCAAGACATGCTGCCTTCCAGACCAAACAAAAAACAAACTTAATAAAAAAAGGAAAGATTTATTGGTTTCAAACATAGATTTTATTAATTCTGCTTTTGTTTCATTTTTTCTTAGTCATACACAATACTGTAAATAATAATTTTAGTTAACAATATGTTTGTGGTTAATCTCATACTAGGAACATAGAAATTTTTTTTTTCAACTGCACTATTAGAATATTAACATCACACCACAGCCATTTATTGGAAAATATACAAACTATGAGTGCAAGCATTTAAATAGCACACACTAGCGAATATAATTTCCTTTGTTTATGTTTCAAACTGTTACCATGATTTGACGTCAGGACAAAAAAATTGTTTTCAAATATTTTCATGCAAGAAGTACAGTAGGAAAAATCAAAAAACCTGGATGGTGAGGTGAGTCATTTATATCAGAAATCTCTTTCAGTGTCTGGAATGACTAATTTTTTACATAGGAATTTTGACGTTGAGGGCCTGCCCACTGAAATTTTACTTCTCGCTCCCCTTGATCTCAAAATTAAATTATCTGGTACATTTCAAATTTTTGGTTGTCTGCAGAGAAAAACCAAATTCCAGCGGGTAACTCACAAGTACTGAGTTCATTTAATTTTTAAAATGGCAACAAACAGCGCCGCAAACAAATCAAATGCAATCCGCCACTGTGTATTCAGAAGTCAGAAGTACTGTACTGTATCCTTACCACGACCACCTTATTAATCAAGGGACTAAAATAGCATGGTGTGTATAATTCTAAAAGCCTTTCAGAGTAGACTTAAATAAACAATTCTGTTTAATGTATGACCACAGCATGAACTGTCAAGATGACTTGACTGTTTGCCGTTTGGCTGGACAACTGGCATTTTCGTCTGATATCCAGCAGTTATTTTAAGCCCTGCATACTGTACACTAAAATAGCCTCTGGACTGATCAAAGTCAGTGCACTGCTAACTTGATCTAATGGGATAGGATGAGATGGCCTATAAGTGAAATTGTTATACCAAGTGTCAAAGTCCACTTTTATTCTCTTCTCAATGACTAAGAGTATGCCACATGATATGTGACGTTCATAAAATGTCACAGTTTCCCGGAAACCGTTCTGAGCAGGAAACTTTATATTTATACTTCCAAAGAATAACAATTCTGGTAGCAAAACTTCTTCTTCTTAGGACCACAAAAACACATTGTTTCCTTAGGTCCCAGTCAATGAGTGTTAATTTTTTTTTCCCATTCACTCTGTTTACACCTCCCCCCCCCCCCCCCCCCCCCCCCCCCCAAAAAAACGAGAGAAAGAGAAGCTACACGTAAACAATTACACACGATCTTAATCATTCAAATTGGAATTTACTACAATTTCCTTCTTAACTCTCAAAACAAGGAAAAATCTGTCAAAAAGCTTACCAATGGGAACTTGAGAACTTTGTTCGTTCTTCTTATCTTCAGTTGGCTCTGCAGCATTAATACTCGAAGGCTTCTCTTGTTCTTAAGAAAAAGAAAACAAAGATAGTAAAACTGAGTTTTCAAAAAGAATATTTTGAGCAAAATAAGGATTACACTCTTCCAAAAACATAATTTAAGGTTCAAGTAAAAAAATGAAATTATGGGGAATAACAAGATAATTACTCACGATTGAAAAATCAAAGTAGACAGATGAGACAGAAATAATATAACAAAGTAATTAATTCTTTCGTTTACCTTGTGGCTGTTGAGATTTCAAAAACGAAGGAACGAAGACTGGAGCATTAACGTTTGGTACAAAAGGGGTAGCATTAATATTGAGTCCTTTAAGTTGTGTCGAAGGATCTTCTCCTGGCCCGGGATCTTCGATCGAATCCCATGAATCAGGAGCTGATGAGTCCTGTGTCGACGACGCCATGGCTTAATGATATTTACTAAAAAGATCAAGGCCAAAAAAAGAGGTTTTTAAGAATTTCTGTCCAGTTGATCGTGTTTCTTTTTGAGCCACGAGATCGATGGTGCAATTTTCGCACGCCGGTAAAACCAATGAGCATGCGTACTACAAAACCGCTGACCACCGATTCGTGGACTCGTTGTTAAAACTGACCGCATCGCGTCTAAAACGTGTGTCATATTACAGTGCATTCAGTCACACTGTTGAATAGTTCGATAAATTTCGTCATCTCAATTAGTAAAGTAAGCGCCAAACCAACGGTCATGCAAATCCTGGGGTTTACTTTACCAGAGATTAGCAGCAGTAAGGGGGATTCGCGACTGCTGTTCAGAATACGCCGGGGATTATCTGCCCCCACGTAACGGCGGCCCCCTTGGGAATTATCTGAGCCAACTCTACGGACTTTTAGGCAAATATCCGATTTGTCCACCTTACCCGTACCAAACCCGTAGGCAGTAAGGGGGACTCGCGGTCACCATTTGGAATCGCCCGGGAATTACCCGTGTTCTGTTATATGCTGCTGCTATGTTTGCGAAGGTTAAAATATTTGTGTCGCAAACGGAGGATAAAATATTCCTTAGATATAGATGGACACCATCAAAAGCATTAGTAACAAGACTGTGCGCCGACTGCGAACTCAGGTGCTGGACCGCTTAGACGCCGACTTTGCCTTCACAACGTTTATGGAGGGAGATACGGATGAGACGATGAGCGAGGAAAGAGCAGAAAGAATAATTGGCTTGATGCCCGAAGGTAATTACCGCCTGGAGTTGACGTTTATAAAGTATTTAGACGGCGAGTGGATAATAGAAAAGGGCAGGAATCCAATACGGGCGTCTGGCAAGAAGGACCTGTTCGTTTTAAACAAGGACACGCGCCCTGGGGCGCTGGTGGGCATCGACATGTTGTTCTACGAAGTTGCTTACCCGGTCACCGTGGTTATTTACGGTGCGTATGAAATTAAGAACCCGGACGTTAAGAAGCTCAAACCAATGCGGCATCCGGGTAACTGCGTGGGTAAGTCAGTTAGAGAGTTCTTCGAGGATTCCTCTAGGGGAGGTAAGCTTACGTTGAAGAGAAGAGAAGCCATCAGGAAATGGGAGCATGCTACTCGTAGGGCAGGAGCCACCATTGAAAACATCAAGAAGTTAGAGGTTGCTTTAGAAAGGCGCATACACGTGAAAGACATCACCGACGGCTTCATTTACTCCGGGACGCACAAGTATGGGGGCCGGGGTGCGCCTATCGTAATTTACCAGCATAACGCACATGCGTGGAGGGAGTTAAGGTTCCCAAAGAAGAAGGAGACGCGCGTTTACAAGGAGTCGCCGCTTGCAGAACTAATGCACGAGAATTCTATTTGGTTAATGGATGCGGAGGGAAGTCAATTTATGACCCAAGACGGCACCTTGTATCGTCCTGAAGTGGAACAGCTGCGCATTCAAAGCGCCTGTGAGACTTTAGGAGAAGACTTCTCCGACGAAGTGCTTAGCAGTCGCAGTTTGGACTTCTTAGCCGCAAAGAAAAGAAACGGGTGGAAATCCACACCGGAGGAGTTCAAAGATATAGCTAAAGCTTGTGTAGAACACGGTCACGGTGGTCTGTGGAACATGGAGTACGATGAAGACGAATACGTGTCGCTGGATATGAAACATTGTTACCCTGCAAGCTTTAAAGGCCTAGGAGATTGTAAGGAATATTACGACCGTTACGGACATCCAGATTCGCAGTTCTTTCGTGTTGCGTTGGATGGTCACTACGACGCACCGGCAACGGGGTTTGTACGGTTGACCACCTGGAAATTAGCAGCGGGTCTGCACCCCATAATCTATGCGTGGTATGGGAAGCACCTGCAGGAGAAAGAATGGATACCGGTGCCCCTATTGAAGTTCTTTGAAGAGCGCAAACTTTTAAAATACACAGCGCATGAAGCCATACTTTGTCACAGCGCCTTTACGCAGTGGTTACCGGAGCATAACCCCACAGCGCGCGTGGTCATAGGTAAATTCACGCAGGGCGCAAAAGAAGGTGAAAAACATATGCAGCGGCGCCTAATAACGGACGAAGGTGAGCTAAGCTTCCTCATCAAGCGCGCGCATGACAAAGGAACGATGGTGTCTGTAGAGAAATGGGACTACCTAGTCGACGATAAGCTGCACGAATGGAATGCGCTGTGTTATTACCAGGACCATCGACCGCAGTATTACCATTTGCGTGCCAGCATGTTAGCCTACGCGCACATTAACCTATTAGCGATGCTCCTGCGGTTTGACAAAGAAGACATTCCACGCGTAGCCACGGATTCCTTATACGTGAAACCGTACGTCTTAGAGAAGATGAAAGAATTCTACACAGAAGACGAGTTAGCGGAAAGTGGCCAATGGCGCGTCAAAGACGAAGAGATCAAAGCTTGGAGAGGCCGCGTAGAATATCACGGAGAACACACCCAGGGCACCGTAACGCCTACCAAAGAGCCTCTACCTTCAGTTGCGGACCCTATTTCCTACCAACGCTTCTCTTACCTCTACGGTACGGGAGGTAGCGGTAAGACGACGCGTGTGTTAGAACTCTTTCCTAAGATAAAGGTGCTAACGCCAACGCACCGTTTGGAAAGAGAACTCTGCGAAATGGGCCACGACGCACAAACCTACCACAGCTTCTTTCGTTGGAATGGCCAAAAGTGGGTACCAGAAGCCATCCACGACATACCTCCGGTGATACTTTGGGATGAGATTTGCACCGTTCCTTTAGAAATCCTTCAAGAATTCGTAGAATTCCTCCGTGGAAAGTGTCAAGTAATATTCGCCGGAGATCCATGCCAGCCTCCTCCAATAGCCGGAGAGATGCCCCACGAATGGCTGAAAGATTTCGTAGACCATGCGGAGGAAATTAACACCGACTACCGCAGTAAGGATCAAGTAAGAAACCTGAAAGCAGAACTTCGGGGCCTCAGTGATGCCGAGCAATGCAAAACACTGCGCAAACGCGTACGAGTGAAGTCCTACGAGGACTTCCTTTACACGTGGCATCCTAAAGATCTGGTGCTGAGCAGCAAACGCGCAGCACAGTCTCGCATACAAAAGGATTTGCTAAATATACACCGAGAGCGCTTCCCTACGCATCCCGTACCTGTTTGCTATAAACCCCACGACACCCGCATGCAAAAAAGAGACGTCTGGGTACCTGGTACCGACATCCAACTGCAGAACGCAGTAACGCACGATAAAGCCTGGGTACCCATAGAAAAGGTGGAAAAAATAACCTCCCATCCAGACTGGCGCTTGGGTTATTGCATGACAGTCCACAGCGCGCAGGGGCTTACCATAAAAGAAACGCTGTGGATCATAGACCAGCGGCTGTGTTGGAGCAACCTTATCTACACCGCCGTAAGCCGTGTAGAATATGCCAAACAACTAAAAAGAGCCTGGGGGCCGCAACTGCGTTACGACCGCACCCCAGAAGATATAGCAAAGGAGAACATTGCCAAGAAACTCCTTCGCTACAAGCGGCATGACGAAGAAAAGAGTACGGATCCCCGCTATGCGGGGGTCAAATTCGACCTATGCGTGGACGACGTCTATAAGAAAGGGGCAAGGTGTGCCAAATGTAACATACCTCTACTATGGAGGTTTGACCCAAATGACGATCAGCAGTTCTCCGTGGATCGTATCAACAACAAGCGCGGCCATTGCAGAGGCAACGTAAGACTGACATGCCTAGAGTGTAATCGGGCGCGTGGAGCAGCACTACTCTGAGTCTTTGGGGACTATGAGCAGCTCTTCCTTGACAAATCCGCGACTTGGGCCATCTAGGTAATACAACACAGGTTGCCCTTCCTTGGTGACGGACTTCGAAATCTCATACGTTTCCAAAGACCAGTTAGGATCCGTGGCTCTCTTACTGCCACCTTCGAGTTCCCCCGGCTGATAGAGGTATCTGACCACTATGTTGCGGGGTAGCTTTTTTTCCTTCAGTCCGACCGCCCTCAAACTTCTGACGTAGGACTTGTGTTCCACGTGTTTCTTTTTTATGGCATCCCTGGGTTTCATTCCCGTAGCCCTGGCCGCCTCGTTGTTCAAAGCCGCGACGACCTGGGGGAGCCTCTGAGTCCATTCCCTGTTGCGTTTGGAGGGATCTTCCAGCTCTTTCCAATACTGGTACCCAAAGAGACGCTTGGCCAAGGTCTTATTAAATCTTTCGACGATGCTCTGACCCCTGTGGTACTCTGCTTCGGCTCTCCTAATCTTAGTGTCGTGGTCTTTCAGGGTCTTAGTAACCACGCCCATGAACTCCGTCCCCGCATCCACTTGCAGCAGCTTAGGCCATTTCAAGACGCGCTTATAAATCCTACCTAGGGCTTCTGCGACTTCCCCAGAATCCTTGCTGGTTATGGGTTCGGCGTCCTTATATCTGCTTGCGATATCAACTACGGTCAAAGCGTACCTATAGGTCTTCTTTCTCACCTTGTCGTGCGGTAAGAAGAGCAAATCCGCCTGATGAACTTCATTGGGGTCATTAATTTACGGTGAAGCTGGGCCTGGGAATGTACTTAGGCACGGGAAGATAAACCTGCCAGAGGGTTTGTTTTCTTAGCCAGTTCTTAGCCGTTTCTTCTGATACCCTGGCCGCGGTCGCGAGTTTCTTAATAGCTGACGCTCCTCTCCAATAGCCTTCGGGCCCATAGTAAATCCTTTTAAGTTTGTCCTCTGTTCGACCCATTATATGAATTCCAAAACAAGATTGATCTTTCGCCCGTTGAAATCCACCGTCTCTCCGTCCACTTTAATGGTGATGTTTATGCTTTCTACCAAATTAGACAAGTCATAGCTTAAAGAAATGGGAGTGTATTCTACCAGGTCAAATGGATTACCTTTGGGTAGAAACTTGGACATAAGAGAAGACTTTTCTCCATTGTTGTAACTATGAACCAAGTCGCAATAGACTTCGTAAGAGGATGCGACTTTCCATTTCACATCATATGTACTGCCGCTATTTATCGTGGTACTAGTAAGGCCCAGGAGTTCTACCAATGAACTGTCCTTTAAATTAGCGCTTCCACTATTTTTCTTGAATTTCATTTCATGGGGTAATCCTGTGGTAAGAGTATATCCATGCTTTGCTAGCTCCTTAGCCAGTGTTATGGGGGTGTAATGGGAATCTGGTATTTTTGGTTTGGTGCCGGAAGTTTCGATGACAAAGCCATTAATTAAATTATACCAAGAATTGTACAAAGAGCAACTAACCAACCGAACCTTACAGGCTTTGATGGGAGGATTCAGATAAGTAGTAAAGTTATTCTTGTCGCTTTCCAAAAAGACGATCATTATATTAGATACGCCAAGGCCACGCCTCCCGCCAGCCCTGCGACTCCTACGAAGACCAACTCACTATCTTTTTGTTTCTTAGAAGGCTGATAGTAATTCTTAAACTGAGGCTTTCTTAACCTAAAGTCGGGGTGTGCTTGCGCATAAAGTTTAAAGGCGTAGTCCGTATTTTCGAAGTTCTTATCCGCCTGCATTTTGTCTTGGTAGTTCTTGTCCAACCAATCCCTGTAAGCTTGTCTTTTTTCATTCCAAGCCGCCACGTCTCGCTGATATTTCTCCAGCGCTAAGTCGTGTCTCTTCCTCTCAGCGGTTAATTCTCCGCTTTTGTCACCTCTAACTAATCTATCCAAATACTGACCACCATAATTAGCTCCAGTGAATGCTAAAGCTGCAACAATTCCGCCTACGACCACGCTAGCCATTTATACTAGACGCAAGCAAAGCTTACGTCGTCGGCAGGTACTTTTCCTTCCGTAGGTAATCCTTTAGCATGATAGCCCCGCCTACGGCAGCGGTCATCTTAGCAAAGTTAGCGAAGCTCTTGCTTGGGTCTTCAGTAAAGCCTTCTTTGAGCACTTTCTTGCCTACCCAACCAATACCCGCAACGATGGAAGTAATAATAGCTGCTTCTTCAACAGTTTTCAACAACGCGGTCGACATTATATTACAAAGCGAGAAGGTTATTACTCCATTTCAGGGATCTTACTTTTTCTAACAGCCGGTTCCACAGGTGCGTGCACGGGCGCGTGATATGTTGGTGGTTTTACCTTTTTTGTAGCCCGCCATTGTAAGTAGAGGCTGCCTGCTGCTATAGCAACTCCTAACGCGCCAATGACGTACCCAGGATTAATAAAGGATTCCTCTTCCTCCACCTTTTCCTCTTTTTTTGCCTTGTTCTTCCTGTTCATCTCCGCGAGCTTCTTTCCGGCAGCAACTCTGCCTGGAGATTTAGCTTTGGTAATTTTCTGCTCCTCTTGGGGCTGCTCTACCTTTGTTTCGGTGTCACTCATTTATATCTAAGGACTTGAAGGACTTGATAAGTAACTTAATAGGACCTGGGTAAGTACTCGAGAATGACTTAAGGACGACTTGACTAAGTACTTGAGAATGACTTAAGGACGACTTGACAACGACTTGACTAAGTACTTAAGGACGACTTGACTAAGTACTTGAGGCGACTTGATCAGGTACCTCAGCAAGTGCTGCTTTGAAGACCTCCTCGACTTCTCTGTCCTTCTTGAAGTCCTTCCAAGATGTTCCGAAGGAACCTAGTACCTCCTTCAAGTCGACGTGCTGAGCTACGTGAAGTGCCGCAGAGGCGACTGCCATTAACTTACCGCACTTCAAAGACAACCACCCGCAGGTTATTTTAAGTTCTTGGGATATGACATAGTCATCTCTTATGTCCTTCCGCAGTTGCTCCACGTCGTCTATGGGCAGTGCAAGTCCAAGCAATTTAGTCGCAAGTCGGATAGCGGAGTCTGCTACGGCGTCCGTGGTCTTACTTGCAAGGGCAGCCTCATACCTCTTATGGAACTTCTTAACTTCCTCTTCTGACAACTTATTAACCTGCTCATGGGGAAGTTCCTTGCCTATCATTTCTTTACACTTCCCCGAAGACACCAGGATATTAAGTTGTTCCTTGAGGTTACTTTCATCTAACTGTGTGGGGACTTCATCTAAGAGCTGCTCAATATCCATATATGTTAATGGAATACGGAAACCTCAAAGAGAAGATCATCTTGGAATGTTGGTGCGTTTTTAAATGCCGCATGTATTCATGCAACTGTTCCTTGCTTATCTCACCGCCGTAGTCGCTTAAGATGGTTTCCAGGTCACTCCGACTCGGAGTATAAAATACGACAAGTGAACCTATGTTTTCCCTAAAAGGCTTAGAGACGCTGGTAAGTTGCTGGGAGAGCAACCAAACGCTGATATTGTTATGTCTGCCGCTAAAGGCAAGCTTCACCAACTCCGAAGTGCGTCTTTTTACGTCGTCCCCACAGGCAATGTCATCCAGTATGAGGAGTGTCTGTGTATCTTTAGGGAATTGTTTGTGCCAAAACTTAAGATGGCTGGATAACTCGTTGGGGTCTAAGATATCTACAAAGAAGTCGTCATCTTTCACTCCTATGCCTTCCCAGGTGCGGTTATTCACGTAGGTGGGGCATAATAGTACGATGTAGTCGAAGCGGTATCTAAAGGGTCCTAATAGCTGCTCCACTACGAATTGGGTCTTTCCGCAGCCGGTGGGTCCTACTATCAGAGAGTTGCAGGGAATATGGTTCGGATCCATTATATATACGATGGACCCAGTGGACGCAGTAAGAAGGATTGCCGGCGACGCAAAGGATAAAAAAGACACCATAGAAATGCAAAGGGAGGAGATAGACCGGCTGCGAGAACGCGTGCAGGAATTGTACGATGAAATGTGCGGTCTGAAGCGTGCAGAACGGTTTGGCGCGCTGATAACTATGGCAACGTGGGCTAAGGAGTCCGTTAAGGACTTCATGCGATATCCCCCGTAGAATGTTAACAATAAGGTTAAATCTTTGTTAAGTATGTATGGAAACTATTTAAAAAGTGTCTTAGAACGTTAACAATAAGGTTAAATCTTTGTTAAGTATGTATGGAAACTATTTAAAAAGTGTCTTAGAATGTTAACAATAAGGTTAAGTATATGCTATTTAAAAAGTGTCTTAGAATGTTAACAATAAGGTTAAGGATGTACTATTTCAAAGAGTGTCTTAGAATGTTAACAATAAGGTTAAATCTTTGTTAAGTATATGCTATTTAAAAAGTGTCTTAGAATGTTAACAATAAGGTTAAATCTTTGTTAAAGGATGTTAAATGGAGGCTAAGATACAGTTAAGTATATATGGACTGTTTGATGTGTAAAAAGGTGTTCAGCACCAAACAAAGACTACAATACCACGTTCGTCGCGGCGTTTGTACAAAGAAGCCAATTAGTAAGATTTGTAAGGATTGTGGTAAGGAATTCAGCACCGTTCAAAAGATGCAACAACATCAGGATAAACGCATTTGTGGGCTTTGTAAGGACTGTAATAAGGAATTCCACAACACCTCCGAAATGCAGCAGCATCTGAAAAGGGGCGTCTGTGATCAAACCAGACAGTGTAGTTTCTGTAATAAGATACTTAGTAGTCGTCAACGTTTACAGACGCACCGGAGAACGCATGAAGTGAATTATCGATTTCTCTCCCGCGCTTACGACTTGGAAGGCGTGGATTGCTACCAATGTGCGGATTTGATGTGTCGCTGCCCGCATAAAGAGGATTACTTAAGGAATCGCATAGATTACCATAAGAAGATAGTCCGTACTTTCCCCTCTTTTGAACGCGCCGAAGGCGTTCCGTGGACTAAAAGGGAGTATTGGAGGCAGGAGTGCGATCGTTGTGGTTGTGTTAGAGAAGAGGAACATATCTTCAACTGTCTTAACAAAGATTTAACCTTATTGTCAACATTCTGAGACACTTTTGAAATAGTTTCCGGGGTGTCTTAACAAAGATTTAACCTTATTGTCAACATTCTGAGACACTTTTGAAATAGTTTCCGGGGTGTCTTAACAAAGATTTAACCTAAACGTCAACATTCTGAGACACTTTTGAAATATATGATACGCAATAGCATTTCTTGGGGCCTTTAATAGTAAAGCAGGGTTTGCGCAAAGAGTCTCAAATCCCATCCTTATTTTTCTTGTTGTTTGTTAACAATCAACAATAAAAATAAGGACCCCTTTTAAAGGTATATGCTAGCCTACGCAGCCGCATTCTTTGGAGGATTCCTAATCACCCTTTCAATATATGGACTGTATTACGTGCGAACTACCAAGCGACTGCATAATCCCTGAAACCCCCGCAATTCGTGAGGAGAAAAAATACACCTGCCTTCATTGTGGCAAGGTATTCCCCGAAGGATCCTTTGTGGGGCATTGGTGCTCCGCGGATCCTAAAGCGCAGCGGACTTTAGCAGACGCGCTAGTAAGCTAATTATGCAGAGGACTCTCAGGCTCATACTTGACTACGTCAAATACCCACCTGCCATCCTTTTTACCATGACTCATAACATGGGTAACGTCCTGCCCTTCGATGGCGTACCTTATTCTATCGGGCGCCCAAAGGGTGTATGTTCTTTTTTTATTCTTTAAGACCAAACGCAGGCGGTCCAAGTCTTCGAAGACCACGTAATTCTTTATCTCGTAAATCTCCCCCACGGTTAAATCCCTCCAGTGTGTTTGTATGAACTTTAACTTGTTAAATTTATCCTTATCCATTATACCTATGGAATATTCTCAAATGCTTTGCCAGAGTCTGCGCGCTTTTAAAGCGCTTGCAGCACCACCTACATGGCAGGCGAATTCCTTGTGCATACTCCGTGATCTCCCTGCAAATGACATCGTAGTCGCTGCTAATCATTACCTTATAACCGTTTTCTTCATACCTCTGTAAGAGGCGGCGTTGATCCTCGGATAATACCCCGTTGCCTTTTGGAGTCTTCAGCTCGATGCAGAAGCCGCGGTAATGGGTGTGCGCATTCAGGATGAGCAGGTCGGGTTGCCCTCGCTGATATCCTTTCTGCCAGCACTTTATGCGTTTACCGTCCGAATCCTGCAGTTCGCCTAGACCAGGGGTCACGAGCATTTGGGGGTAAAACCTGCGGATGTAGTCTACTACCTTTTTATGCAGGTCGAATTCATTTTCGATTTTGAATACCAACTTGTTTGGACCGTCGAAGCGCTTGTCTATTGCATATTTACCCGTCTTACGCAGCGCGGGTAGGACTTCCTCAAAGACCCAATCGCGGAACTTTATAGCCTTGGGTAGTTTGGAGCTAAATATCAGTTCGTACAAACCAGGTTCGGATATAAACACGGAATGTGGTTGCGTAGTAGGGGAGCGGTGATTTGAAGCCCCTTGTAGATCAACCCATCTTTTCTGGTATTTTTCAGATACGTGTGCTCTAATTGCATCTCTAGGGCGCTCATAGCCCAACGCCAAAGCCACCTCCTTTCCCCTGAAGTACAGTTTGTCGCCTTGCACTATGCATTGCAGTTTGGTTTCGTTGTTTTGAAATACGCGAAGCATATTATACGTAAGGAATATTTTATCATCGATGACTTCGTTCCTCAGTCATCCTAGTACGCGACGCTCTTTAGCTGATTCATTTCCACGCTCAGTTGCGCGTCAGACACGACGAAGACGTAGCAGTTTATCTTGTCGCCGTCGCTCGCACTGGCGTTCTTGGTGCGCTTGATCTCCAATGTTATGCCATCCTGCGTATTTACTAGACGTAAACCCTGACCGTGCATAGATTCGTCGTTAATGGTGCGCATGTCGATCCACAGCGCGTACTTATCATTAAAGAATTCCTCAGGGCTAATTTGGTCGCCATACTTGCGCATTGCCTCCCTGTACACGTCTGCGGGCTTTATCCCCTGGGAGTAAACCTTGTTTGGGACTCCGTTGATATTCACGCCGACGTTAGTAATGTTGGGGTTATGAAAGGCCTCGGAGTCGCGCTTGCCGGCTTCGTAGGGCTTAGCAAACACCAGCATTAACCCCGTGAGACTTCTTCGGGGGAGGTTAATGCTTTGGTTGATAACCTCATCCGTCTTATCCAAGAAGCTAAACGTCTTATACATTACTACGTGGTCGTATAAGAATGCCTTCCCGGAGCTGTATTCCATGCCAGCGCTACGGGCCAGCTCTTCGCTGTACACCGTTTCGTACTGTAGCTCTAAGTTGGTAATAGAGTATGGGGTTGTTGTGGTAAGTGCAGTGCTTAGCCCACCAATGATGTTATTAGCATCTGCTAAAGTTACTTCAAACTGTAGCTCGGATAACTGTCTTGGGTAATACGCGCCGTGATTCGTAATCACTTCAAAGTCCAGTGGTATGACATACTTGCTACCATAGGCGGTCTTTATTCGCTTTGCGTCTGCCACTGCGGTTTCTCCGCTGCCGTCAGTAGGTTGCGTTTTCGTAGGTGTGCGGACCTTACGTAGAATGACACTACCAATTCCTTGTTCTATCCTTTGCGCGCGGTCAAAGGCTGTCAACCATAAGTCTTTGTACGTGGTATACAGATCGTACCTATTTAAGTCCAGCAAGGATTCCCCGGCGAACTTTACGCGCATCTTAGAAACGATGTTGCGACCCACGTTGTTAACGATAATCCTTTCATCTGTGGGGCTTGACTGCACCGCTAGGTCGAACCTTAACGCTAAGGTGCCAGGAACTAAGACTAGGTTATCCGTTAGGCGGGGCACGCCTACGTACAGGGTTTCCCCTGGCTTTGCGCTAGAAGGTGTGAATGTGACCCGGTGAAAGGTGCGTTCTGCTTTCAGTCCGCCAACCTGCTTAGGTAATACGTTGGGATTTAACTTTGAGCTTATCATATATAATGGAAGTAGAAGGAACGGATTTTGACCCCCTTACTGAAGAAGGTCAAGTAGACATTAACGACGACGAATTCGACGCATGGACTAAAGGCGCGGATACCGACCCCCTGGTTTACGACGCAGCCTTAGAGAATAAGTATGGCAGCAGATGGGAACGCGCCAAGGCAACCTTAAGAGACATGTGGAAATCGAAAAAGCCTAACGAACCCATTCCTGAGTACTTGGAGCTTCAAAACATAGACGAGCCGGAAGCAGCCGCGCGGGAAACCGTAGAGTGGGCAAAGCAGGAGCTAGAGCTGCGCTACACCCACCTTGATGCTGACGAGGTAAGGCTCACAGAACGCGGAAACAAAGTCCTAATAAGCGTCCAAGACCTGAGATTTCCCGACAAAGACCGCTGGACGAAACCGCAACCCCTCTTTGATGAGAATGGCGACGTTAGGGGCGACGTCTTGAGATTAAAAGGCTTTCAGCAGGCTACTAGAAGCATGCTAGAAAGGTTGAGAGCCCTAACCGAAAGGGTTGAAATTGAAAAGCGTGCCGAGGAGCTGCAAAGGGAGTTAGAAAAAAGAGACGCAGAGTACGCAAAGCAAAGTCAACTACTCGCTGATGCTGAAAAGAAGTCCGCCCATCAAGATGAAAGAATGAAAGAAATGAGAAACCAGTTGGATAAAACCCTGCGCGAAAGAGATAAAGCACAAAGGGACTTAGAAGAAGCTCAAAGCTCTGGCACCTCAACGGAAGCGCTGCGGGAAACGCTGGAAGAAAGGGAGGAAGAATACATGAAGCAAAACCAGCGGCTCGCCGACGCACATAGGAGGGAAGTCGAATACAAAAACCAAGAAATAAGTGAGCTGGTAGAACAAAGAACCAAAATTCGTCGCGAAAGAAACCAAACCCAAAGGGCTCTTAACCTTGCCCTGCAGGAGTTGGACTTAACAAGAGACGACGCTAAGGACCTACAAACTACCATAGCTGGCTCTTTGGTGGAAAGGCGGCGGTTGGTTGCCGAAATTAACACCAAGGAAGAACAAATCCGGCAAAGAGATCAGGCCATCGAAGACCTGGAGGGGCAAATAGAGCGGCAGCAAGAAGTAATCGAGGACCAAACTCGTTCCGAGGAAGAAAGGGAAGCAGCTCAAAAGGAAGTAGATACGCTCGAAATACGCCTTGCGGAATTATGGGCGCAAAAGGAAAACCTGGAAAAAGAGCTGGGGCTTACCACCAAGGAAAAGGTAAAAAGAGCTCTGGTGAAGTATGGTATTCCGCTGGCATTTGCGGTTGCTATTAGCACCGTAGTAGGAGTTATCCTATCCACGCTTAAGGCTACAGGCGCGGGCGTAAAGAAATTAGGCAATGGGCTGACGGACTTGGGAAAAAAGATGGCAGCCGGTCTTCCTGGGCTGCTTGGTTCGGTTGTTTCCTTGGCACTTAGGGCCGGCGGCGAACTGTTGAAGTTCGTGGGTAACAACATTTGGATCTTGGTCGTTGCTATTGGAGTGGTACTCCTGAAGAAGATGAAGGCTTAATCTTATCCGAGTATTTTACTGGCGGCTTATCATCATCGTCAGACGCCCGAGGTGTTCTCGACTGGGGATAAGTAAAGATAGTATTCGCACCGCCTTGATAATGCGGAACTAGGGGTATAGCAGTCATAGTAGAAATGGGCTTATGACTCCAAGTAGCATCCGTCGGAGGAGTGTTGGATCCTGAATAAATAGCATTTATCAAAGCGTAAATAGTAAATTTAGTTGACGTACCGGTATTAATCTGAAGCTTTGCGTATTGACAATTAGCTATCATGTGAAAAGTTATCGGTATTAAGTCTTCTGCACTCCAAACATGCTCATTCGAAAAATGAGCTGAAGTCCTTTTATTTACTTTCGCTCTATAAGGTAGCAACGGATGGTTATTCTCATCTACGATCCTAAACCCAATACCGCATTCATCTGCCGAGCTAATGCTAATAGTGCATATGATTAATCCTAAGCCTCCAACCTTCACCCACAATCCGGTGTTAAGCCAACCATCGGCGGGTCCATACCCCTCTTCCCTTAGGTAATGTAAAAACCAATCTTCTCTCACATGTGGGTTCATATATTTCAGCAAACATAGTTTGCTTCTACAGACTCATTACCGTAATAGTGCTAATGGTTGCGTGGTTATATTTTTCATCTCTCTGATTTTCTATGCTATTTACCGTAACCTTTCCCGTATCGTCTACTCTTATCTGCAGCTTTACCTTCCCATGGCAATCAGCAACCATGTGAAAAGTCCAAACCGATAAATTTTCGGCGCTGCCGGGGTTGGGCTCTACGGAAAAATGTACGGGCTCCCTGTTGTTTGTCTTATTTCTCATAGGCTGCAATACGCCATTCTCATCTAGAAACCTGAAGCCGACGTTGGCATGGCTGCTCGTACCAATGCAAATACTACAAAGGATTAACTTCTTTCCCGAGTAGTTCAAATTCACGGACATGCCCGTGACATCAACCCAAGAGCTCTGGTTGTATTTTTTCTCGCCTGTGTAAGTCGTATAAACACAATCTACTCCAGCTACGTAGGGGTTGTTCATCGCCATATATAATAGGCCCAGACCAATGCCCGCAACTACTATACCGGCTTTTAATAAGTCATGGTCATATTCCTCAGGTATCGCAGGCATAACCTTCTTTGATGGTTTCTTAACTACGGGTAGCTTCGTTTCGTGTGACTTTTTTGGCTTCTCTACGAAGTGAGGAATGTTCCTAAGAGTGTCAGAGTTCACGTCGTTCACCCCAAACTTCATATTCTTAGTAGCTCGTTGAAGTTTGTTGTTGTATCCTACTACAGAACCAGTATTTATAGATAAATTACTAGGCATTAACCAACAACCCGGGGCTACTGCATAGTCCAACCTCGCCTTAGAATTTTGTATAGCTAGTTGGTAACGCTGTACGCCCTTGCTAATGTCGCCCTCCAAGATCGAACTTTCGAATAGAATCAAAGCTTCGGCTCGCGTTTCTTCTGCGGCGCCGGTATTTCCAATTATACTCGATCGGGTATTTACCTGAGCTCCCAAAATGGAATACACGTAAGCTTCTATGCTGCGGTTCAAACGGGCAAGGCCGGCTTTGGTTAACCCTTTACCTTCTGGGGGTATAAAGTTAAAGTATTGCTTCGTTTGCTCGTCGTTGGTAATTTTGATAATCAGTGGATTAGCCCCGGCATACTTACCGCCCTCGTCTTTGAACAAAGGCCCATCCCTGACTTCCTTAGTAGTTTTGGTATTTGGTTCGAAGAAGGTGCTGCTGTCGTAGGTTTCTTTGTGATACCCAGTGTCCCACTGCAACCGCAGCGTATGCACTTCCTTATCGCTTAGCTCGTGCCCACCAATCCCCCAATAAGCCCAAACGTGTCCCAGCCCATTGTTAGCGCCCGTAGTGCATCGGAAATCCTTCCCTACAACACCAAACTCCTTACAAAGTCTATCATAAGCCGGCACGCTGTATTTGTTATCTCTTGGATAGAACGCAGCATCTCCTGGTAATGCTGTAACACCCATCTCATGCAGTATTCTTCTAACCGTGAAGTGAAAATGAAACATAAATATTGAATTCTTCATCAAGTTTGCACTTACACCACAGCCGCTAGTGGCACACCAAACCGCAAAGTTTAGTTGCTGCGGCCAATAACGCATGTTAGGACCACTTAACCATTCATGAGATTCCTTGGCGGTGGTATGAATAATGGGCACGTTTTTGAAGATATCTCGCACCTTTAACGGAAAGGAATGCTTGTTAGAGATCCGCATGTTCAGCGTTAGGTCCAAGCTTGGGTGTTTATCAAATGAAACTGCGGGTATCGGATAAGTACTGGTACCCAGCAATAATTCCTTTGACCAACCGGGTTCAACATGCGTTGGCGCTGGCGTTGGCTTATGCATTGGCGAATTCTTCAGTTGATTGTCTATCTGATCGACCAGCGTAGGTTTCAAATCCTCATTGCTGTACATCCTAGAGTCGTTATAGTAAATACCATCGGGTCTTCTTTCGAACTTACTGGGGTCTGCATGCGGGAACATCTTCCTAAATGCTCTCCAGTTCCAGTAATCCCTGTTGTCATGATGTGGCTGCTCCTCTATGTTATTCCCAAAAGCGTCGTACATTAGTATATAATGGATGTTATACCATCAGCGCCTCCACTTTATCCTGAACTTCCTAAGGAACCTAACAAATTAAGCGCTGAAAACTTTCGTCTGAATAAAGCAAATTTAATCCTGGCTTACTTGGAAGGGCAGACAAAACACTACGAAAAAGTCCGAAAAAAGTACGTAAGAGCCCGTAGCACGCTACATAAGATTGCGATAACTTCAGGATCCATTTCTGTTGTGTTAACGGGCTCCGGCGTTGCTACTTCGCTTACTGGACCGGGAATAATTGTTGGAGTTCCTTTGGCCGGCGTTGGGGCAGCCTGTGGTATTATTTCTGCTGTTGCTACGGGTATTATGAAACAGTTGTCAAGCAAAATATCCAAGCATGACACGACAATAGCTCTGTCAAGGGCTAAAGTAAATACGATCACTGACCTTGTCTCAAAGGCTTTGCGTGACAGAAAGATAGACGACGTAGAATTCTCGCTTATCTTAGCCGAAGAGGAAAAGTACGAGAAATTAAAGACGGACATAAGGAACAAAAAAACAGTCGTAAAAGATCTTTCCGAGGAATCTCGCAAAAAGATCTACCAGGAGGCAAAAGAAGAGCTTCAAAGAAAGCTTGCTCAGTAAACATCTGCTTTGAAAAGAGCGTGACGGGATTTCGTTTACATATCGAACGACAGTCTGGAAATTACGCGTAATCTTATGCCATAAGATTTATACCATAATACACGGCATGACCTTATTTAGTAAATTATTACGCGTAATATAAATTATTTAGCGAATTATTACGCGTAATATAAATTATTTGCATGACCTTATTTGGCGAATTATTACGCGTAATTTCTCATCTTATGCCATAAGATTCACTATCTTCTTGGAATCCATCCCAAGAGGGGGTGGTTGGGGTCGATTTCGTGAAATATTTCGTAGATTACGTCAGGGTAATAAGGAATATCCTTATCCAGCCGACAAAACATCCACTCGGCTTTTGTCATATCAGAAACCTCAGGAATAGACTTACCGGTAATTT
Source organism: Actinia tenebrosa (assembly GCF_029948245.1). Lineage (NCBI taxonomy): Eukaryota > Metazoa > Cnidaria > Anthozoa > Actiniaria > Actiniidae > Actinia > Actinia tenebrosa. Next base: position 2,055,082 of record NW_028292577.1, on the reverse strand, counting down.
CAGACAAAAGATAGGGAATAGCTTTGTAATATTTCCCTAGTTTTAATTTTTTCAGCGTTTTCCGTAGACTTTGTGGGGTTGGCTCTTCTAAGTGGTCTATGATTTTCTTCCTTACTTCGTTGTTTAAATATACCGGTCGATAACCTTGGATATGACTCATCCAGTCTCTAAAGTATTTTATTCTCTTATAAGGTGTTTTCTTACGACCTCCATTAGCGTAATATTGCTCTCTGGTAGCATTTGGTACGGCATTACGAATATTCTTACCACACTCGTAACACTGTGCTGACGTGTCGTCTTCTATTTGCATTTTCTTACCACAACACCACAAACCCTTGGGCTTGGGTATGTTAACTTTGGATCTTAGGCAAATTATACAGAAGTCATTGGCGAACTTTTTACATTCATGCATATATAAGACAAATATTCCTAACATTCGCGCAACATATAACAGAACACGGGTAATTCCCGCGGGGACGCTAGTGCGTAAACACAGGTAATTCCCGGGCGATTCCAAATGGTGACCGCGAGTCCCCCTTACTGCCTACGGGTTTGGTACGGGTAAGGTGGACAAATCGGATATTTGCCTAAAAGTCCGTAGAGTTGGCTCAGATAATTCCCAAGGGGGCCGCCGTTACGTGGGGGCAGGTAATCCCCGGCGTATTCCGAACAGCAGTCGCGAATCCCCCTTACTGCTGCTGAGATTACCGACATCTTCCCGCGTCGTTTTCTCCCCTTATGTTTCAAACCGCTGACACATGTATTTCAATAATTTATGTGACGTCAACAAAAAAAAGATAGTAAATAACTCATATTGGTGACGTCAACTATTCAAAAGTTTGACTAAATGCACCCTAACAGAGAGTTTGTATTATGTAGGGCGGATCCAGGGTTGGTAAAAGGGGCAGGGTGACTAGTCTTCGAATTCCTGGTAAAACCTTTGTAATAGTAACCCCCTCCCCCTTTCCCCTTCTAAAATTTCCTGGATCCGCTCCTGAGGTTAATGCTGATGTAACTAAAGTTATTGTATTGTATTGTATGTCTATGCGTCCGTCTCCGCCGCGCGCGCACCAATAAAAGTGCCTGGGTCCGGCTAGGTACTCTGGACTAGTATCTTATTGCCTTAAAAACAACCCTAGAGGACCTGAAAGAGGCACTGACGTACTTTCTCGGGGTGGATCTAGGATTTTTAGTATGGGGGAACACAAAATAAAGAAGATGATCTTTTGACATAGAGGCTTTGCACCATCACGTGATGGCAGCCATGACAGGAGGCAGGAACAATTGATTCTGGTCTAATCTAATTTACATAAAAAAGGATTCAATTTTCCAGGGGGAAAAGACTCTATTGTTATGCCCCGTCATGGCTGCCATCATGTGATGGTGCAAAGCCTCTGTACTAACCAAGTAATTGCAAGCTAGAAAGCGGGTTTCGCGGGGACCCTGTAAATCCGCCATTGCCTTTGGTAGTCCTTTTAGATTTGTGACACTGTAAGAGGTGCCAAATTTAAGAGGTACGACGAGGTACGACGAGCATCCCCACCCTATTCTTTAACTTGACACTTGTTCAACAGTTGGTTTTCATGGTTTTTAATTACTGTATCTGTGCTGTACATCTATGCATGATGGTTGCAACACATTATCAATTTATTGAGGAACTAGTGAAAAAGCACATCTTCGATAATTGCAAACAAAGGAGGTTTTTAAGTCATTCAATTAATCCAAGCTAACCTAGGTTTTTCAAGTCTGTGAGCAGGTAGACTTTTTAAACCTTTCTACGTACTTCAGTTTTATCTGATAAACGAGTCAGAATCTTATTGAATCTATCTACAATAAATTGTATGTAACCTTATGAAAAGGAAAAATACAAGTGAATAACCTTATGAAAGATAATCACAATCGTGTACACTAGCTGTTATCGTGTAATATCTGAGAACAGGTAGTAAAATACACTAGGAATCTAACTTACCGGTAATTTCTTTTTCCTTATGCTGAAAGATAATTAAAATTTTGTCCATAGCGGTCATGCATGGTGCAACATCTGAGAACAGTAAGTAAAAAATACAGTATGTGTCTAACATCGGTAATTTCTTTCTGCGTTTAATTAACAAGTGTTCAGTAGATCAGATGAACTAAGCGTTCTTTTCCATTCAAACTACGCGTTATTTCCCGCTTTCAAATTAAACAGTTGTCAATGGTTAGCGTGCTTATATCCAGTTCTGGATGCACGCCGGAGGCTGCTAAGCACGAATGAAGCGTAAGAGTCGCACGAGGCGCAGCAACTCTTGCTTCTTGAGTGCTTAAGCAACCTCCCAAGTGCATTCAGAACTGGATATAAGCATAACTAACGCATTGATCAAAAAAATATTTGTTAATAAAATGCACGCTCGCGCACGCTAAACCAATCAGAGCGCGCGTTAAATCGTGGCTATGTTATAATAATTATTATTTTCTTTAGCTTTTTAGGAAAAAAAACACACTCGTTTTCAAATAACTATAGCTAGCTCATGGCGCGGAACATTTGCCAATTTGCCCGATAATGTCATAGCAACATAACTATTAATCGTAAAATGGTTCTAATTCATTAAAGGAGTTCTTGATGGATGGAATAATAAGTCGTATGAGTGGAAAAGATAACCGCTATGGCTAAACTGGTGTTGTTTTCTATAAGCACCGCTTGTTTTTTATGCTTGTCCGTAACATTTCAGCTTTCCAAGGGTATGGTAACCCTTTTCGCTTGGGGTCACGTCACCAAACCTAGGATGCAAAGGGGAAAAAATCCTTTTATTATTCGCCATTTTGAAGTTAAGGAAAAAGCGGGTGGAGTTGGCATGGCAGTGCACTGTATTTCAGTTACCTTTTTCCTATAATGAGCATTATGAGCTAATTATAAAGCGTCGCCCTCCTACTACGGCGCATGCAGTAAAACCGTGAAATAAAAACAAAGTTGATACTGTCAAATAGAGTGCTCACACTACATCCGTGAAACAAATACTAATTTTTAGCACTAAATAGTGATAATTAAACAATAGAAAACAAAGAATTCTGTATGAAATAGTACTAATTAGTACTATTTAATGTTCACGGTTTTAGTGCGTGCACTCTAGTAGTTATTTAGTGACTAATAGTTGCTTTCACCCAGCTAGAGCATTCACTGCACAAAGACAAATACAAGAGACCATTTGTCTTTTTTGTGCAAAGAATGTTCTGGTTGAGTGATACGAACTATCAGTCACTAAATAGCTACTATTTGTCGGGTATCAATTTCGGTTTTACTTCATGGTTTTACTGCATGCGCCCTAATGTTGAGCTGCCCCTTTTCATTTCTGGTGTTCATTTTGACACATCTTCTATTTTCAAGGGATTGGGGTCAGTGATCTGTTATTGCAAAAGGACTCAGTGTTGCAAGAACGTTTTCATATAAAAATGAAAATAACAAATGACAAATAGGAATAATTTTACTTTTTTAAACAAACCTTATTATTATTATTATTATCATTATTATTATTATTATTATTATTATTATTATTATTATTATTATTATTATTATTATTATTATAGTGTGGTTATTTCACTGTTTTGACGGTAGAGACCGACATTTTTCGATTATCTTGCAAAAGATGATATATACTAATACAGATATTATTTTCATTTTTGGACGCTTTTTTCAATTTGACGTAAACTTATTTTGGATTATAAAATAATCAAAGTTTTTGCATATCATTGCATAGTTCGACAAAAGCAAAACAAAAGAGAAATGTAAGACTAAAAACCTCAGCATCGTGATTGGCAGGTCATCCTTGTAGCTCAAAAGCCCAAAATCTTCATGCCACTCCATTGTGTTTATATTGCAGTTACACTTGCGCCTGCCACCAGTACAGTTTTCCGCCACACCGCATGCGCACTTTCCACTGTTAGGAGGAGCACCACCCCAGTAATTCAGTCGACTCCCGTCACGTGACACGAGCCAGGCATGGGATGAAATGTAAAGGGAATCAATAAATATAAAATACTGTCAACCATGACAATATAGAAAACAAAACATTTACTCGTCGTACTTGACCATGCAATCATCTCAACATCTCTCTACGCTCTAAAATAATTAATACTATTAGGTACTTATCATTGAACCATAGCACTCATATTTGATGTACTGTTCGCAGTGGGTTGAGACTTTTGTCAGTGCTCCCAGCTGTGCAATGACGTCAGATATTCCATCATAATTTACGTCACGTCCGTAACATCCTGGCTTTTCACATCCGGAAACAAAATTTCGATTCTCGCTGTCGTGACTCACGACTGTCACGCCAACACCATCTTTGTCACGCATGTCACAGAATACTTGGAATGTGTCCGCATTTCCACTTGCATCTGGGTTGATAGTGTAGTTTCTGGTTTCGTCGTATCCAAGAGATTTGGCGTGACTACAGGAACGTGGAACTGGTAAAAAAGATGATCTTTTAACTAGATGTCGTTCAATTATAAAACTTTAGTTGAATTGAATTGACTGATCGATAGTGGCATTCAGTCACATATGCCAAAACATGTTTTGCTATAAATAAATCGGTCTTCGTAATATTGAGCATTTTAATCGAATCTTATTCTATTGACCCGCACCATCTAAAGCACAATTTTATAACCTTTTACAGGAAATAGTGGTTGGAAAGGTTTAAGGATATATATCTATATATGATGAAGAGGCCTTTCCCCTTCCAAAGCGGGATACCTGTGCCTTCAATTCTTTTTATGTTTATAGCATAGTAATAATATTAGTATTTATTATATAATTACCAATGAAATATCTATTTTTATTATATAATTACCAATGAAATATCTATTTTTTTCTACTTCGAAAAATTGATATCTTCACACGTGAAAATAACATGTTATTTTCACGTGTGAAGATAACACCATTGCGATGGCTATTCAAAAATACACGGAAAGAATTGCCTGAAAAAACCAAAACATACTTCATTGATAATCATATAATAAATAGAATATTACATGGCCGCTTGGAGATACGAATTTTATCTTCTCGTGTTGAAAATCTCTAACTCGTTCGCTACGCTCACTCGTGAGAGATCTTTTCAACACTCGAAGATAAAATTCGTATCTCCGCGCGCCCATGTAATATCCTCTATATATGATCTTTTTTGTGATGGGGATCATTTCTAGTGATACAACTCAGGGAATGTTTATGTGTCGCCGGGACTGACAAAAGTATGTAGGCTTATAACACATGTTTCAGCTGAATTATTAGCCTGCAAAGCAAGTGCAGGCGTTCTGGTGAGTTTGGGGAAAAACCGGTTTTTGGGGAACTTTGGAAATTTGGAACGAGCGAGAATTGAAACCGAGCAAAAAAGAAGCGAATGGGGGAGGTGGCAGGCTTCTTTCTCCCCCTCCCCCACCTTCCCTTTTTTGCTAGGTCCCATTTTTCTCGCGGGCACATAGTCGAAACAGGAACCCCAAAACGCCGAATCTTCCTCACACCCATCACAAGGACACCTGCTCTGTAGTGCAGCAGACTACTGAATTATCAACTGTGTATTTCAAATCCAATGAATACCTCAGAGGATAATTATATCCTTTCCCAGAATACCTTTCTTCTCATGTTCTATTTTCTATATATATTTTGAACCTGACTAGGATTTTACAATTGAGTGCATATACACCATGAGGAGGCAAATATGTCGGGTCTATTACCGAGTTTGAGGCTGTTTGGATGAATACTCCTAGTCCCGGGCCCAAAAACCATACATTCTCTCTCTCTTTTTTTACGATATTTTAAGCTGCCAATAGAGTCAGTATTTGCCCAAACGTTCTAAAATTCGATAAACTTAATCATGAACTTTAGTGTGATCTTTCATGTGATGGAGATGGATTTAATAATTAGAGTAATATTTCAACCCTCGTTCCCAGTCTCTTCCTATTTCCAGGAGACTAGACAGAGGGCGTTTTTCACGCGGCAGCCATCATGATGGTTTGAACAATACATCAGTCCACAAAGCGTAGCCTCGCGTTCAAGTGCTTGAGAATATACGACTTACACAACAACTCATAAGAATAATGGCTGCCGTGTGATAACGGTCTGTGATCTGGAGATATTATGACTACCCATGCAGTCCAAGCAAAGGGTAGCGGCTTCGTACAGTGACAAGTGATACAACATGCAATATTTCTATAATCAAATGCAATTCCTGATAGTCATTAATGTTTAACAACTTACATTTAAAAACTCATAGAAAGACTTATATAAATAATACTTGAAATGATTGTCTCTGACTTAAAATTTTTGAAACATCTTAAAGTGAGAGACGTAATATTTCAAGTATTATTATGAATCCCGACTTCAATCATAGTATTTTTAGACTTTTATAAAGTTCAACTATTAATTTTGCTTGGAAAAGCTAAAATTACAACATATTTTGAGAGATATGAAAAAATATTTTTTATTATATATTAATACAGTTAAGTATAATTCATTTCATTATCAATAATATATTATATATATTACGTATTATACACGTGTATATATTGTAGTTTTTTCTTGACTCCTAAAGGTATACTGACAACAGTTTATTATTCATTTATGACTGGATGATTTTCAGCCCCGTTCAATAAAGGCAATTAGAACTTCTAGTCTCTATATATTATACGGATATTATGCACTATGAAACTTCAATCTTAACCTAGTCGTGAAAATTTTGGTTTTAGACGAATCTTTTTGAAAAGTCTTACTGTAGTCTCGGTCCGCCCAAACTTAAACGCCCCGTCCACGTAACGTTTCCAAATTGTTTTTTCCCGTCCACACGTATCCATTTTCGAAGAGTTGCGCTTTCAAGGCCAATCCGCAATGGGAAAAAAATCCCTTTTCAAAAAGTCATAATTCCTTTTCAAATAGAACGCTTCTAAGAAATATTCCCATAAATTTTCCCAAGTGTGCCCATAATTCCTACAGTGCCGCCAGTGAGATTGTTCTTCGGTTTAGAAGGTTTATTTTACATTGAATTTCATTGTTGCAGCTTATTGCCGTGCGTTAATTTTTTTAGGGTTTCCGCGTAAAAATTTGATGGGTTATACATGTATATTTTGAGAAAAAAAACCTTGTTTTTAAGAGAGTAAAACTTAATAGTCATTGGCTAACAAACCTGTGGCCCTTGATCCATGATCGAAGGTGAATTTACGAGAGTATGACTTTTGTTGTTCCGTGTATCTGTCACTGAGTTTCAAGAGGCACTAGTCATTATCAGTCTGATTTTAGTTAATCGTTACTTCCATGCGTCACCCTCGTGAAATAAAGTCGCTTTTCTATTCTATACTATAATTCACTTTCTTATAATTACTTACCTGAAGGAACTGTGTAAAAATCATAAAGGTCAGTCTTGATCAGCGCGCTGTCACCATACTTTGTCACGTCAAAAAGCTCACAAACGTGATGACCCTCCTTATTTTCTTGGAGTCCAAAGTTGAACGACAAGCACCTTGGTTTGTGAGTGCACATCATTTGACAATCAAAAGTCGTGTAAACACTCGAAGACGTTATGTTCTGGGCGTCTATACAGGAGTTGGGTATGCGTTTAAAGTAGGAAGAAGACTGAGAGTGGATGCCATTAAATGGTAACTGCCAGTCTTGAGCGAAAAGTAGCTCAGAAATGTAGCACGTTATGAACAAAGTGTAAGAAATAATCCATAGTACGAGTGAGCCAGGCATTATGAGTTGACGTTTGGCTAAGCTATGGAATTGGGTAACTTTGGAATGACACTGGTTTTATAGACTCTCTCAGTCTCTAGTGTTAAACCATATTCCGTTCAAGTCTATCACAAACAACACCGTATGAGGTATGACTGACAAAAGAGCCCCATGCGATGCAAGACCAGAATGCATCTTGCAGATGATTCAGCTGAATCTCTAAATGAATTCAAGCCGTGAAATGTTTATTAATATACACAATGGTAACTAACTGTTAGCTAGCTAGCAGGTCTTTCTTTCTTTTTTATATGTTATTCTTTTTTAATTTATTTGGGTCTCATGTAGAGGCATGTAGTGCATATTACTAATAAGAAACCTAGGAAACTCTTCGGGTTTTGTTACGGAAAAAAATAAGAATGTACTGGATCAAGAAATAGTTAGAGAAAGGCAAATTATTTCTCACATACAACAACTATAATTTTTATGATGAAAAACATACCTTTTCAGCCTTGTTAAAACTTTGTATAAAAGATCCCATACTTTCTGACTAAGGGACTATTGGTCACTATCTACCGGAATTGAGGGGGGTCACATGGTTTATAGATAACTGAAGGGGTCAGCTTTACATTGACGGGTATCAAATGGGGTGGATTACTCAAGTATCAGAAAGTATCAACAAGTGGTAAGGGGGAAGAGGGTCAAAAATGGTAGTGCCTCTTTATGATGTGCCAACAAAAATTCCAATGTTGTCGTACAAAGTTTTTAGCCCACCACCTTCGATCTCATGTGTTCGACTTTTGTACTTGAGTTTAGTAATACTTTGGTATATAATTATGGGTACAGAAACTGGGTTAAATGGGTATGGTTAAATGGTTAAATGGCAGTAGCAAAGTTATTTTTAATTACTGTACATAGATTTAGCCATGCAATACAACCCACTATTTCACCGAAAAACATTGTATTTGAACCCATAATGCACCCGATGTATCGAATTCATCTCACTTGCATAATTTTTGCAAAGTGCAGTATGTACTTTGACTCTTTTGATATATATACAAGTATATCAAAAGTATATCAAAAATTATGGAATATTCTCCCTGATATTTTTTTCAGAAAGCCCTAGTGATAGAGAACTCGGAAAAAATATTAGGTAACTCATATTTATAATTTTGGGTATTCTTTTGACAGAAATAATCTACTCTGTAAATTAGATTTTTATGACACGTCAATAAAGTATTTATTTATCGTTATAAGGTTAAATTCCTTCATAAAAAGATAGCGACATTTATCCGTCCAAGACTTTAGCTAAGGCATCTGCCAAAAGTGAAAGCATGCCATTGGTTGCCTATTAAAAATCATTTACAGATTCTTCTGTCCAGCAGTGACGCTTTGTAAAAGTCTTCGTTGGGATCTCTTGTGCTCTAGCAAAACCCAGAATAATGGAAGAATAGATAGAACTGAAAATCTTTCGGAACTCTTGTTAAGAGATGAACTGCTGTTCAGTACAAAGGATAGCTTTCTTTTAATAATTCTTTTCACTTGATTAACAGTGGATTCCACAGTGACTCGAGATTTCGTTGAAGTCTATAAGATAGTCTCGATATTACTTCTAAGTTACCATCGTCATTCACTTCGTGGATCAGTTCTATTATAATTGCTTTTATTTTGCAGCTCTCAAAAATGCTGGCCATGTAGCATGACGTGGCGTATATTAGGTGAATACCATCAGTGAATGTAGACCTGAACAGATCTACAACCATAATTCGAGGCTACTTTTGCATTTATTTATTCATTTATTTTTTGTTTTAATGATTTTATTACAAGTGACTTCGTTGGATGCTTGATCACTTAGGAAGACAGGATTCGCACCCGGCTACGCCTCGTACGACTCCGCTCGGGCCCTGGCTAAAAGAGAAAACGTGTTTCAAGAAACAGGTTTACCGCCTACGTGCCCCTGATGTTTCCAAGTTTAGCCACATGCAAAACATTGCTGCGTACAAAAACAACAAGTTTTGTTTTTAAGACGCGCTATAAGAATGTTTCTGCTGTGCGGCAGAAACATTCCATGCTTCCGAGACGCATGGAAACAATGTTTCCCGATGTTTCTTTGTTTAGCCACGCAAGTCGATATTCTAAAAGTTCGTTACGTAGCAACGCTCGCTCGATCTTTTCAAAACATTTGGACATGCGCATGCGCAAACCGGTTTTGAATAAACAGGTTTCCCGATTATTCCAATCTCGTACCCAGAGCCTGCGTATCTTCTGGCCTGCGGCGAAGAACGAGGACTCCATTTTTTGGCGCATGCGCAGTTTTCCGGAAGTGAAATATTATCAATGAAAATTATGCTTTCAAACACAGTTCTGTGTTTATTTTCGATCAAAATAAAAATTAGAAATCAGGAACATACTTTTTAATTTTTGGCAAGTCTTTTAGAACATGAACTATTATACCGCAAGTCCAAGAAATCCTGGTCTTAAAAAATGGATTATGCCAGAACCCTTGTTCTTCGCCGCAGGCCAGAAGAAACGCAGGGTCTGTGTACGAAATTGCGATTATTCCTGACATCTAAGAAAACATGTTTCGTCGTTTAGCCGGGGCTAAACAATCTGCCGCGTGCAACCAAAACTCGATGCAAGCACGCTAATCATGATGACAAATTAATTAAATATTTTATTAACAATTTTTCCATCTTTTTCTCCTCCTTCCTTTTTGTTCTTTTCTGCAATTCACTAATAATTCTGTTTTCATGAAAGTCATAGCTATTTCAATTTTGAGACCCGGTTTCTTCTTCTTCTTCTTCATATTCTTGTAATTCTTCAATGTTATGGTCAATAACAACGCATTTTGTCCGATGAATGTGTTCATTTTCGACACGAAAGAAGTTCCAAATAAACCTCCTGCAATAAGAAGTAAAAATTTAAATTCCAATTAAAAATTTTTTGATTTATCAAAATAATTGTTCTTTTCGTTTTCGAAAAGGTTCGTAATAGAACTAAAAGTGTGTGACAAACAAGCAAGCAAGCCAGCAAGCCAGCCAGCAAGCAAGCAAGCAAGAAAGCAAGCAAGAAAGCAAGCAAGCAAGCAAGATCTTCCACTTACCTAAACAATTCAACGACAGCTAAAAACCCCACTAAGACCTCTGAATTAAACAATCCTGCCTCACCAACTGATAGGGTTAGAATCCATGAAAACCTAAGCACGAGATCGCTGACCATACCAAAATAGTAGAAACTCTGCGGAAATAAAATAAACAACTTTGCTCTGAAGGAACATTCGTCATCATCTTTTGATTTTAAGCAAAAGTATAAGCGGGGAGCATTCATTTTTTAGGAGGAGGGTGGACCGAAGGAATCCAGGGGGCCCAAAGTTAGGGATTCCTGCGGCCCAACCCCCTCCTAAAAATGAATGCTCCCTATAATGGCAAAAATAATAAAAAATTAACAATTTTTAAATTTAAAAAAAATCTATTCAACTTTGATGGTGGTTTGAAGAATACTCCAACTCTTTGGTCTCTCTATATGCCCTCCTTTTACAGTTAAAGTTAGCTTCAAGTTGCAGTGAACGTGCTCGACGCTAAGGCTGGTCCTCTAATCTGGGACTGGTAAATCTTTGCTCCGGGCTAGTGAAAATCAGTACTCAGTAGTTGATAGACCTAGTGGGTTTTTTGGATTATAAATAATCTAAGGTAGTACATTACTATGCTGGGCTAGTGGATCAGTTATAGACTCACAAGCTTATTGCATAGTGTCTAAGAAAGTTACTGTCAAGCACTGCAGTTAGTTTAAGTTTTACAAGACGAGCGAGTTTTGTTCCATCAGCACCTAATGCAAGCCATCTATCTAGCTAGAGGTTGAGAAAAAACTGGGTAGAGTTGACGTTGCGGCGCTCTGAGAGATATTTTCCAAGATGGCGTCTATTTTGGCCTCTAAAACAGTCCCAACGGAAAAACACTACAATGTCAACCCGAACCAGTTTTTTCCTCAATCTCGGATGGTTAATATAAGAGTCAATACAAGCATTGCAAGACGTTTCACATACCTTATGTTTAAACATTCGTCTGGTCCGAAGTAAATTGTCTTCCCTTTGAAGTAATCCCCAGTCCATCTTAATGTCCCAAGTAAACGTATAACAAGTGCTAACAAATGCAGACACCACCCAGCCGAAGAAATAAAAGTCTAATTGTGTTGATCCAGTCTCCTCTGAAAAAAAATTATAAATACATTCTTTAACAATTTTAATATGTTAAGCGGGAAATTAGTCTCCCATCGCTCCCTCCCTCTCTCCCTCCCTCCCTCCCCCCGTGGACCGTAAGAGACAATAAAACGTCTTCGAGGTAGACTAGCGGGAAATACGCGCTCAAGGCGATTTGTCGGGCCAAGTCATCGGCCTGACACAATAGGGAAACAAATCGCAAATCGTGCTTGTAGTTTAGAGCCCCGATACAAGCCCAATCCGAGGAAATTGAATCTGCCCGATTCACAAAATGTTTAGCACTGTCATAGATATTTTAATATCTGCCCAATTTTTCACAAAGCAATGAAATCGGGTACTAAGCTAGCTACACACACGATTTGCTTCCCGATGCAGTCGGACGAAGAATGAGGTCCGACAAGTCGCAGCTGCCTGCAAACGGGCCTTCACGGGACCAATCAGGTCACGTCAGCCAAGAAAGTTTCTAAGTCACCCCTTTCACGTTTTCCTTGACTGCACTCACTTCAGGTATATTCTTTTTTTGGATGTTGTTGCTGTTTTGTACTAACCTTTTCGAGTGGTGACAATCGTGGAGAAAAACACAACAAAAAACGTAGTTGAATATTTGCCAGCGTTTGCTAAGTGTGGAAACTTTTGTTTGGTATCGTTGTATCGCCGTAAACTCTGTGAAAACCGCCACCAGGCCGGTAAGCAGGCTACAAGAGGTCGAATACCGTACAACTTACTGCCGCACCGTGCTCTATCTGTAAAGAATAGTCAGACATGATTATAGCAGCAACACTATACGACAACACTTCTACTATATAGTCGTCTTTCTGATTCAGTTATATAGATGCCATTTTCGATGATCGCAGACTCATTTATACATTTTAGTTTATTCATAAGTTAGCTATAGACCCCTTGCATGTAACGTCAAAGCAGCTCAATTTGTAGGACAAAAGAAAAGAAAATTTCAATCTCCTAAGAATTGGAAACCTATCGTTATGTCCTGCATGTGCTGCATGCAAGGGTTAATCCACATATACCATTAAAAGTCGTCCGTGGGATTTCAAATCATTGATATTGTTCAAGTTGTACATTTTTTACATTGCAGTTAACGCTTGTGAATCATTTGCTCTTGTAAACTAGGCTAAAAATGTAAGAAGTCTGTAGTCTGTAGTCAAGGATCACAGCCGCATTGACGCAACGAAAAGAGTGTATACCGGTTTGTATTTTTTTTTTTTTGGTTTTTTTTTTTTTTTGTTTTTGTTTTTTTCTTGTGAACTTTTCTTATTCTTCGTTTGCACATGACGTCATAGCCGCCATCTTGCATCAATTTAATAAAATCCTTGCCAATGAACTCTTTCATTATATCATCCAACATGGCCGCCATGACTTTTGTTCTTTCACTCCCCTGGGAATACTGGAAAACCATCAATACTGGCCAAAGCGTTTAATGGCTATCAATCCCATAAAATCGCAGCGTAGTGCCGTAGTGGTGCGAGCGCTCGCCTCTCATCAATGCGACCCGAGTTCGAATCCCGCCGGGATCTGTGTCGTATATGAGTAGAGTTGTTTGTTGGTTCTCTCCTGTGATACAAGGGTTTTCCGGGTTCTCTGGTTTTCCTCCCTCCGCAAAAATCAACTCCTAAATTCAACACGGAATTCCGGACGAACACGGAATGAGGGCCACAGGCTTGTTAGCCACTGGCTATTAAGTGCTACCCTCGTGAATAAAAAGACGATTGATTTTGTCCCTCTCACTCATTCTCGCCTTCTACGTCTTATGGGTTGCATTCCACTCCAGCTTCGAGTTCTCTCTCTTTGCTCAGCCTTAGTCTCGGTTGTGCGTTATAATATTCAGCTATTCAACCAAAACCCGTGACATTTTAATCAACTCGTATTGTTCCGTAGTGCGTACATTCCTTACTATACAATGGACCTAAATAGATGAAAAGAACACATCTGTACACAATCGAGGCTAAGACTGAGCAAAGGCGAACTCGAATTGGGAGTATTGCCTCATGTTGCTGGGCACCGGACCGTTTGGAAATAAGTGTATAACATGTCAATATACATAAGGTATACCTTGAACAGAATAGAAATCCAAGGCGTAGTAACACGCGATGTATTCCATGTCAAGAATTGCTACAACCAAACTATTTAACTGATCTGCCAACCAGAAATCCGCAAAACCAACCGGATGGAATGGTGTTGTCAGCACGCGCCACTAGAACAGAAACACAACATGGGCTGTTAGTTTGTAATGTTTTTGAACAAGACTGATTTCCTCTAGAGAAGTTTTATGACTGTGAAAAAGTCGGTGCCGTATGCGTGCCTTGCCGCGACCGTGTTGTTTCCTAGAATTTTGATTGGGGGTTTTTATCTAGCGCAATGTGATTGGTCTGACATTGGCGTGACCAGTCCGCGCCATGTTCCGAGCCGTGTTTCGGACATTTGTAAATTCTCAAGAGTAAATTCTCGTGCAATGTGATTGGTCTGGCGTATCCCTTGCTGTGTCATGACCGTGTTCGTGCCGTGAGCTTTTCACAGTCATACGAAAACTGCTCTATGAGGGAAACGTTCTTGCGTAGCACTGGAGGGTTTCGCCTGAACATTGGAATCAAAAGCTAAGGTGGGGAAAATTTCTTGCCCAATCATAATGCCTGGACATGCTACCATGATGACCATGCACGGCACCCCCGTATCTGGTGTTTTTCCATTGATACAGAATCTGTATTAATGTTATGCTATGTTGTCGTAAGAAAACAGATTTTGATTCAATGGACTACTTCGAAGATACAGCGGCCATCTTGGAACGCAAGGCATCATGGGTCTTTCAGGGGCAAACAAAGCCTTGTTACAGCAATAATGTCGATTGATACTAACAGCTCACCACAAGAGAATACAACAAAAGATGAATGAAGACGACACATCGATCACTTTCATCCATAAAAAAGAAAAGCATATGAAACTCTATATATCTTTCGTCATCTTTTTTGTTTTGTTTTGCCCCTGGCAAGACCGCCGTATCGTCGAATTAGTAGAGTCCATTTCACAAGTAGAACGCCGATTTCTATCATCTTGTCTAAAGTATGGCTGCCGTGAAAATTCATAGAATAAAGAGATAAAATAGGTTGTGACTTACCAGTGTTCGTATCAACCAAAACCTTGCGCTGCGATGAGAGACTTTCAGGGTATTCGCGAAGAAAATAATCAGAAAACACGTCAATGCCAAAGGATGGAAATATCTTGATACGCCGAATTGATGAGAGAAGATAAATAACACTACACTAATACCCCAGACAACTGCAAAGAATGTGGCTTTCTGGATAATAAATAAATAAAATCATAAAAATTATAATTGAGAATATGATTATTTACGTAATGATAAAAGAGTAAATCTTTGCTTTTAACTAACCCACTCTTTTGTCTTTTGATTGTTTCTTTCGTTTTCTTGCCCACCTTGTTCTAATTGGTTTCTTTTGTCTTATTCTCATTATATAAACACTCCTTTCTACCACCTCTCTCTCTTTTACTCCGACAAAGGACTAGCGTCCGAAACGTCAGTAAGTTTTTTCATCTTTTCACGGTGTAAAATTTACCTTTTTATCATTACTGTTTCATTAGAAACACAGACGCAGCTCACACTAGTTTTTAGCTAGTTATCTCTGATTATTTACGTTTCATCCACGTAAATGTAATTTTTGGTGCAGTGTTGGCAGATTTCGTATGCGTGGGATAGGATAATTCAAATTCACAGCCGTGTAGCCTTATTGTATAGTACCGTAGCTGTAACTACGTATACGGACACTTTCACTGGAAGAAACAAATTCTGCACAAAAAATTCGAGACTAACTCAGTCAGCAAAACAGAGCATGAAGTACGCGATATTCGAACAAATTCAATTCACCTAATTGGAGCGCGAGCCACCTAGCTGGCCTTCACTTTCAGATTTTTATATGAAACAGTTAATCGCATTTTTACCTCTAAAATTTGTATAGCACTAAGGTGTCCATGGTCGAGTTCAATAATCTTAGCATGGTTAATCCCTGCAGCTTTCCATCCACAGATGTTCATACCAAAGAGGAAGAACGACAGAATAAACATAAATAAGCCCCGGTACATTCGAAATGCTGGCTCCCACTGGATGTCTCGCTCTGACGTGATAGCTAGAAAATGAATACAGAGGGTAAAATGATCGTCATTAGAAATGGAAAGGAAACTATTAATAATGTCATGAAGTTTATGCATTCAGGCTGGCATTCGCTACAGAAAACGAAAAATGGGCCGTAGCGTTATTTTTCCCTCCTTCTCCCCCCCCCCGCAACATTACCGGCAATAAAGTAATGTTTTTTGCGAATTTTCTGTTTACCGCGCTGACCCGTATTCTTGAGGTGCAACCAATTAATTGAGCATCCGCAATGTTGGTTGATTTAACAGGACAAGCTAATTGGGGATGCTTTGTTGTCGTTACAAACGTGGCCGCTATGACGTAACATGATACAACCCAAGAACTCTGCAATGTCTGGGTAGATTTCCCTAATAGGCCCTTTGCAGTTAACGGTCACGTGTCTGTAGTGGTGAGCAAAATTTTTTATTTTATTTTAAATTGGTGATTCTTTTTAGCTACTTGTAAAGCACTGAATAAAACGATGTGTATCCAGTGTGTTACGAAATGAAGTTTTCTTAGCGATCTTTCGAAACAGGTTGCAGAAATTCTGTTTGCTCACCAGTATATTTCACCCATGGGAATCAAGATGTTTTTTCATTTGCTCTCAATGAATTAATCAGCACGTGATTACTGAGCTGCAAAGGGCCTATTCATCATGTACTTTCATAGCAGCGCACAATCTGCATCATATAACGTTGATAAAGATACCTGCTACAATCATAACTGTAAATAAGACGATGCACATCCCAACGAACAACCCAAGCCGAAATATCTGGTAAAAAGAGTGTTCTTTCTGAAGAAGAAAAAGAAAGTCACTTGGCAACTTGCATTTCAGGTTTTTAGGCCTTCCCCTGTAGAAAATATTCTTGCCTTTCATCGAAATTAACTATGCTTTCATTGATCTATATTTATTGGGTCCTTCATGCAACTCGCATTCAATACATACATCTATTTTTTAATCAGATTAAACGAAGATTCATTATCTCTCATGTCGTTATTATTCCATAAGATAGAAATTTTCGAAAGTATGCTGTGTTGATGCGTCGATGTGTCGTGTATCGATGTGCGGTTCACTATAAATACAATCAAAGATATTCTTAGAATCAATCTGTGTGATCTAATACAAACTATAATAGACTTACCGAATGTGTCCCTATCGAATCCAAAAGAAAAACTCAATAACAATCTCCCATATTCCTCTTAATAACTAAATTTCATAACTAAAGTTCACGTGCTGTGTTAACTATCTTAGTTCTATCGCAATAGTACCCAGTGTCTCTCGGACAACTCTTCTGGGCCTGGTGACCTGTCGCGTACATCCCCCTCCTTCCAGGTATCCCATTTAAAAGAACATTGGCAACCAAACACATCAGTTTAGAGATAGAATATTTAGATTTAGTCACCTGCTAGACCTTGGTAAAAAGCGGGTTACTGCGCTTTCTGGATAGATTAATGGCTTTTCACGCCATGCAAGCAAAGACATGGTACTAAAAG
Source organism: Actinia tenebrosa (assembly GCF_029948245.1). Taxonomy (NCBI): domain Eukaryota; kingdom Metazoa; phylum Cnidaria; class Anthozoa; order Actiniaria; family Actiniidae; genus Actinia; species Actinia tenebrosa. The sequence continues at coordinate 2,037,532 of NW_028292577.1, read as the reverse complement.
GACAGACACTCATAATATACTCGTAATATACATAATATTACCTTAGACCTATGTCCATCTTTTTCTGGTTTGACTTGTTTAACTGGATTTTTCTCATTATATCTTTCATGGATTTCCTCTTTCTGTAGATGGTTAAACAAATAACACGTTTACTTGAGGTGCAAGTAGTGGCATCCTGCTGGCTATCTAAATGCAGGTACTTCATGGATGACACAACCTTTGTATTCTTGGAGCAGACTTGCAAATATGACTGCAACACATATCTCGCTGCACATTTCATGGGTAACTGTAAGGGAACTGGTTACTATATATTAAAATAAAGTCAAAATTCCTTACTAACAGAAAGCATTGTTCGGAAATCGCTACTTAAGATCAAGAACGACATATACGCTAACCACACTTTCCGTAAGTAAAAAAAAAAAATTATTCAGTCAACTCCCTATTTTAGTTAAATAACATTTATTTCTCAATGACTGAATGGATTTCCTGTGTCGAAACGATCACGGAGCACGTGATTGATGGTCATCCAATTAAAATGCGCGGATACTTCAAGGTCACGGTGACGTGACGGCATATCTGTACAGGAAATGACTTTTCATTCATCCAAAATCTGCTAACTGAAAGGTTTTGGTTGCGCGTAGGTTTTGGTTGCGCGTTTTGGTAGAGCAGAGTAAATGAAAAATTTACACTCATTCAATGCATAATATCCAGACCCTATGAAGTGGAAGAGAATGAACGTGTAAGCCAGGACATTCGGTTCATTCACTGTTAGTATAAATGCATTGTCGTATTCGGGTTTTTTTTTTTCTTTTTTTTCTTTTTTTTCTTTTTTTTTTTTTTCGTTAAAAACTCGATCTGAAAAAAAAAATAGAAAAGGGATCCTGAAAGGGTGGGTAAAAGACTAGATTCAGTTTATATATTTTTGAGGCTAAAAAGTAGATTTGATATCACTGGGAAATATATCAGTGTGAATGGCAATTACAACTAGCCAAGTCAGTGGGATTCCTGCTATAAATTTCATCGTAGGGAAACATCGCTCTAAATCGAGCTAAGGGACTGACCATTAGATAGTTGGTGGGAGGGTTGCGTAAAACCCCCCAAAAATATCTAGCAAGCACTTAAACCTTAAAAAAAATATCGTGCAACCTCTTCTGTAGCCTCCTTCGCAGCCGTTCTTAGGGTCGTCACGGAAACGTTGCGTGACGACCCTAAGAACGGCTGCGAAGGAGGCTACCTCTTCTGCTAGAAGAAAATATCTAACAATACGCAAAAAAATAACGTACAAGGGTTGAGCCAAAAAAATAAATATGCAACCAAAATTCCTACAATGCATAAAAATCTATGCACAATTTACTTTTAAAAAATCTCGATGAACTCAGAAGAAGAAGGTCTTCTAGATATGTTTTTATAAAACTTGTCAGACCTCCCTTGAAGCCCCTTGAAGTCACACGTGCTAGAGTACAGGACCTTCAGTTTTTTGTCATCAAAGGAAAGCTATTTGTACGCGTAAAAAAAAGAAAGAAATTTCATGAAAATATGCTCAATGATAACATATGCTAATATAATAAATAAAAGATGCATGCCGGTTAAAGAAACGATTACAGGACATATTGTCATTTGAAACTGGTGATAAACCGTTAAAAGATTAAAAATTAAATTACAATTTAAGAATAAGAATAATAATCAAAAATGAAAATAGCTGAAAGATGTAGACTCTTCAACTAAACGCCGGACTCAACTAGAATAGAACAGACAATGAAAGACTAGAGTGTCCAGTCTTGCAAGGTAAGAGTCAATGGATTTTTATACGGTCAAGGTCATTGTGCAATCTAAGTAGCATAAGAAGTTTTTCTTGGTTAATTTACTGTACTGAACTATTTTAATAAAGCTTTCAACGTTGCATGATATTATTCACGCTATGATTTTGAATTATTCAATCAAACATATTGAACAATAGCTGTAAAGTCAAAAATGCAAATGAAGCAACGAAGAAATCTATTTTGAGCTCAATTTGAAACCCAAGATGTTGTATGGCAAACAACACTCACCACTTTAGTTTTCTTCTTCTTGTCTTCTTTAGAATACCTCAAATAAAGTCTTTTCTCTTTCCTGTCGTCCAAGGCATGGATTACTGTTAAGGTAGCGTTGAAATGCATAGCTGGTCGCACTAGAAATACACTGACTCAGCGGACTGCATTGATACTGAGAAGAGTGGATTAAGGGCAGAAGTTGAAGCCAAATGAACAATAGAGAAATTCAAGCTTCAGTCAACCACCCGGACCAAGCTTTCTTTAATTTCATCAAAATAACAGATAACTCCCGAGCAATGAGAAGATAACGAGTTGTTTGGATACAAAGGTCACTGCTGGAAAAATAAATATATTCAGTTCGGTACATTTAAATGATAAAAGAACTGTCAGGTGAGACATATTAAATTCACCGCTACGTGACAATGTCAGCGGCTTCTTTTCCGGCAGACCTCAGAGGAAACCCTTCTTGTTTTTTTATTTATTTATTTTTCATCAATCGAATGGACCAAAAAAATTATTTTAATCAACCGTTTCTGACGCTTTCCCAACTACCTAAACCTGAACTAGAGCTCGGACCAAGCTTGTTGGACTATAAAAAGCAAAATGTTGTTGAAACGCCGTAAAAAAACTACCCTGCGAGCAGAGGATTTTTTTAAAACTCTCTCCCATCTCCCAACGGTCGGGGAGAGGGTTGAGGGTTTAAAAAAATCCTCTGCTCGCAGGGTATAAATAAACAAAACTCGGTCACCATTTTGTGCCCATAAATATATAGAAATATAGAAGGATGATTCTATATTTGGCATGAGTTTTTCCTTGGATGTAGAATTACTGAACCAAAAATCTGTTTCACCTTCAGTCCTCTGCTCATTTTCAGGACAGAATTTGCCTCTGCGAGGGAAGCCGACTAATAATGTTTTACCCTATATGAACAGCTTGATAAGATGATTTCATGGTCGGCTTAACATCAGGATGTGGGTACTCTTTAGTGATCTTCCCGAGGCCACGGTCCGGATGGAGTGATCAGGTTCATGCTGCTATTTACTTCGCGACATGATTCGGTGTTAGCTCAAGGTCTAACAACTCTGAACTGCTAAGTACCAGCGCATATACTGGAGTTTTAAGAGTGGTCAATAAGATGGTGAAAAACACCTTTTACTTAGATTCTGGGATTTCAGTTGGGACTTCCCGACACTCTACCAGATTATCCACGAGTCTCAACATTTTGGACGTCATATCCCGAGTAGTGCCCAATATCTCGAGCTCCTGGATAATTGTCATCGTTGACATCCATTCTCCATAACTGAATATTTCGTGGGGGGGGGGGGGGGGGGGGGGGGAACAATTAAATTTGGATTTCGATTTTCGTATAGTCCCCCTTTAACTGAACATCTACAGATGGTTAGACCTTCACGTGGCCACGTTAGCCATCCCCTTTAGACTTAAATTTCTCAGCATTATCCTTAGTAAGCCACCCCTTTTCCTCGCATTCCTAGTAAAACCTTTGTAATAGTCACCCCCTTGCTAAAATTCCTGGATCCGCCACTGCACACCCTGGATCACCATCCCACAATCATACCATTAAGAAATCATTAGTAAAGGCCAGATACTAGGGGGTGGTCACTGCGAGGGTTTCATTACATCCTCAGTAAGTGGTTGTTTTAAGGGGGTTGGAAATTGGTGCAATGTACCCAGTCAAAGGGGAACCAGCTGGCTGTGTCTCATTGTGCAGCACCAGCCTGCGGGGTAAATCTTAAACTAAATAATGAAAAACAACAGATACATTACTAGAAAATGTTTTTATAAGTGCACTTCTAATACAACACTACTGACTGACACTGTCATAGCAACAGGGCACTAGTGCGATGTAAACTCGGTTATGCTTTTTCTTCAACTAGTTGGGGTGGGGGAAATAACAAGAAAAAATGTCCAAATCTAAGAATAAGAAAATATCTTCGAAACTATTAATACTACCTATATAATCATCAAGACGAACAAAAGGCCTTACATATGACCCATATCTGATCAGCACAGAATTGGCCATTCTTTCAAAATGACAATGAAGTATCAAACTCCATCTCATTACTTTATGAACTTTATTGGAAATACAAAAATATATTGGATTGGACTATAAATGCAATTTAATTGGTTAGACTAAGAGAAAATCGTTATAGATATAAAATTGTGCTAAGCTTCATATTTGATTACATTGATCAAGACGTCAAAGTCCATGTGAATTCTTATCAAATATTTATTTTCTAATCGTCATCTAAAGAAGTTGAAGAGGCACTTCTGATTCCTGAATATCCCCTACGAGATGTCTGGAAAAAAAGAAAAGAAATGTCAAGGATACTAAGAATTGGACTTGCTCGAAGTGACACTCAAAGTGGCTGAGAATTAGAGATTCTGTCAACCAACATCAACATCACCACCAATATCATTATCACCAAAATCTTTCATGTCATATGTAGCCACAATTCGCATCCCCATTAACATCGTCAAATATTTTTTGTCCATCATAGCCACAATTTCCACCGCTGTTTTTCATATTCATCGTCATTGCCCTGCTCATAATCATCTTTTTCATCATAATCTTGTTTTCATTCTTCGTCAATCTCACCACCACCACCACCAGGACCTCACACGATACAACATTTCAACCCATGAAGAAAGACTTTTACAAAAAAAAAAATCAATAATAATTAACAATAATTGAGATAGATATATAAAAATATGCATAAAAATAAATATGACGTCATGACTTAGTATAGAATAATGTTTAGTAAGAATAAGAATGAATTGAAGTAGGAGACTTGAAGAGTGAAGAAACCGTTGTCTAGATAATAAGACAGACACTACGCAGCACAATCAGTTTTCTGTAGCTCGAGTTAGATGTATCGTTTATGAATTTTCATGCAAATCAGAGAAATTAAAAGTAAACTTCTCGAGAAATAGCTTATGCAACAAATGAATCCATCGAGATGGCTTACTTATCAATTAAGTGGACGAGGTTTGACGAAAGAATATCGATTGAAAAGCGATAAATGAACGAAGGTCATCGAGATGGCTTCGTTATTAATTATGTGGACGAAGTTTGGAGAAAGAGAATCGATTGACAAACGAAGACCAGCGAGTTGACTTCGTTATGGTTTAATTGACAAATGTTATATATGATTTTAAAAAGCCTAAGGAACGTTTTTGTTATGGATAAAATGTGAAAGCTTTAACGAAAGACATGCTCGACAGTGTGCACCGTTGTAATTGGTCCGATTGGATCAGCATTTGCATCAGCGGTACCTACTATTGCAAGGGAAATGGTACACGGTGCCACTGTCTATTCACGCCTTGAAGTCTGCAGTATAATTCATATCAAAATATATAAGTCATTTTATAAATAGAATAAAGAATTTCAACACTCAAGTGAAATTTCTTTGCCAAAAACACGAAAACTTTTCCTCGAGGGACAATGGCGCATTGTTGCCAATTCAAGGGTGTTAATTAAGGAACATGGATTAGAAATGATCCCGACCGCAGTTTTCATAACAGTTCACTCATCATCTAATATCAAAAATGTGCAAAACAAACATGTCATTAGTACTTAATTCATGGATATAAGGAAAGATAATATTAAAAAAGAGTAACAACAGTAAAAAAAGTAGGTATTTATAGGAAATGTTAGTTAGAAAGATGAAGATTTACATTTAAAGAATTAGAAGACAAAGTTATTGAAATTAAAGCATGACTACAAAAGAGCCTCCTAAGAACCCAAGTACTCTAAGAGGCGTCATTAAAACTATGCTAATTGCTCCAAAGAAAAGAATTTGACAGCCGGAATTTGGAGAGATAGTAAACTTTTATGAAACTTCAGTAAATTGAAGTGGTCTGTATTTACACTTATGAAGAAAAGTGAGATTTTGTGGCTTAATTTTGATTGGCCAACTGCTGCAGGCTCACATTAGCTCACATCTACGTTTTTCAACTTAAGCACGACGAAGAAATCTCAAAACGCTTTATAAGATCAAGCTTCAAAACACTCCAAATTAGTCCCAAACTATTCCTGTAAGCCTGTTGAAAGCTTTTTGGTCAATAAAGCCTTTCGATTTTAATCCTTCTTAAATCGCTTTACAAATAGACCAATTAAAAGAGATTATGGAAAGGACGAAATGAACCATAACAAAATCGATTCCATTCTGACAATTTGACTGAAAGAGCAGTATGAATAGAAACAAAGAGTTTAAGGACTTTTCTGCGTAATTCACAGAATGCTACCCTTGGTGCTGAAGGATTTTGTTTTACTACTCGAGGTTATCGACAGCAGTGACATGTTTGTCAACTTTCAGATGGGCGCCAGCCAAATCTGAACCTATTGAATAAATATTTGATTATCGCTACCACGAAACGTTCTTAACCTAAACGAATTCATTCCAGGGAAGAAATCATTTTATTTTCCAATGGGAGATGATGGTGAGATAGATATATTATTTTTGTGCGTTCCTTGTAAATACACGCCATAATATTTCCACAACTGATCTAGTGCTTCAAAAATATAGAGTAAATACAGAAAAATATCTAATCTAGAAATTCCTTAAATCATGCAGTTCAAAGTAATTTAGGAGAATCTTAGATTTAGAAAGAATGAAAAGAAAGAAGAATCAGAATTAGAATATATTAGAATAGCGATTGAATTTAAAATTGGAAGTCCTAATAGAGACCTCTCGTGATGATGTCCTCATCACCCCACTGGAACGTCCGCCACCACGACCACGGGCCTTCTGTAATGAACTCTCCAAAGTTTCAACCCTTTCTTCGGCTTCCTCCAGTTCGGCCTGGCTCTTGCGGTAGCGTGCAAGATTTGATGCAGCAAGGGCTTCCTGCAAAAGAGAGTAAAGATGGAATCTTAGAAATCGAAATGTTTGTTAAGATTGTTTTTACAACGATATCGCAAGACAAAAGAAGGAAAGCACTGAAAGAGAAGGACGAAGGGCAGAAGAAAAGAAGGAAGTAGCTTACCGCTTCTTCCACAGCAACGCGCATTTTCTTGATTTTGTTGTTGAGTCTGTCGGCATTCTCCTGTGCACGACTCAAGTTCTTCTGGTCCTCGTCGGCTTGGAATTGAACCTCTTTCATGCGGCGTTCGTTCTTCTTTGCCAACTTCTGAGCTTCGTTGCTGCGCTTGGCCTCTCCTTCCAGATCGCGTTCTAATTCTTTGACCTAATTGGGAAAGAGAAGACAAATAAGTACTTGAAGGAGAGCGTGCTTGGGTGGGTGAATTTTGATAAAGACGCCTACCCTCTGTTCGAGTTTCTTGATCTGGTTCTTTAGCGCCTTTCCACCAGCAGCTTCGAGCTCTTCAATCTTAAGTTGCAGATCTTTCTGCATGCGTTCTGCAGATAAGCGAGAACGCTCAGCTGCTCCAGCGGCGTCTTGAGCAGCAAGAAGCTCGGCTTGGACGCGGAGAAGCTGAGAAGCGCAAAAAAAAAATCAATTTTAGATAAAATATTATTATATATATATATATGTATACACACACACTTGATTGCAGAAAGGTTGTAGTACACATTTATACAGATACCTAATGAGATGCAAGACATCAAATGATATGCAGAACGTAAAACATGCTTAAATACGATTGCTTAGCCACTACATTTTGTAGAAAATACTCTTTTAACTTTACTTTGTGTAATACTTATGTCTCTGATACAAGAGAAGATAAGGAAGACCAAATAAGTTACTTTTTACGTTTTGCATCTCATTTGATATCTTGCATCTCATTACATATATGTATAAATGTATACTACAACCTTTTTGCAATCAAGTGTATATATATTACAGTGGAAGAAGTACCTCTGCAGCCGCCTTTTTAGCACGGTCATCAGCTGCTTTAGCCTCGTTTTCTGCCTCATCCAGCTCTTCCTGCATGGTGTTGACTTGTCCATCAAGTTTGCGCTTGGCTTGTTGAAGGCCGTTGACTTGGTTAGTGAGTTCAGAGAGACGGTCTGTTGCCTCAGTTCTCTCTTGGTCAGCAGCGCGGCGTGCACGGTCAGCCTGCAATAAGATGCGATAGCAATATTAGAATTTCAGAAATCAATAACCATTATCTCATAATTGCATGATCTTATAAATGCCAATGATCTATACCTGCTCAAGTTGATTTCTCAAGTCCTCCAACTCAGAATTAAGTTCTGCAGCCTTGCGTTCAGCACGAGAAGCAGCATCTCGGGCATCATCACGACCACGTTGTTCTTCCTCAACCATGACTTGCAAGTCTTTCACTTGCTGTTGTTGTTTCTTGATGTTCTTCTGGTATTCTTGGTTGGCCTGAAATCAGAACAAATACTTAGTCCCTTTTTTACAGTAATCTTGGCCATGCACCCAGAATAAATAATGTTTTCGACTTACCTTCATCAAGTTCTCAACGTTGTTCTCAAGTTCAATGCAGTCGCTCTCGAACTTCTTCCTGAGACGAGCCTAGAAAAAATGCAAGCGCATTCTGGGTCAGTACATGTACAGCCGTTTTATGACTGTGATACCACAGGTATCCCAGTAATTAGAATCCTACCTGCTCGTTTTTGGCTTTGACTTCAGCATCAAGGGATCCTTGAAGAGCATCAAGTTGACGTTGTTGGTTCTTTCTTAGGTTGTCAATCTCCTCATCCCTGTCAGCCAGTTTGCGGTCAAAGTCTTGCCTGACTTGGGTCAGCTCAAGTTGTACCTTAAGAACCTTGCCTTCTTCGGCTTCCAAGGCACCTTCGGCTTCCTATTCATTTTATATAATGAAAGCATGAAACTTAATACATTATTAAAAAATCTGTACAAATTTCCCTCGATGCTCTTTGTATTGTCCCTTTTCTCGCACACTTACCTCTAAGGCGGTCTGGAGCTCTTCCTTCTCCATCTCCAAACGTTTCCTTAGTTTTCCGAGCTCAACAGTATTCCTACCACCCTCACCAAGTTGTTCTTGCAGATCATGGACGTCACCTTAAGGGAAAAACGAAAGAGATGTCACACACCAAGTAAGTGGTCTAGAATTTGGATAAAAATGAAATGACAAACCTTGGAGGCTTTTGTTTTCGCGTTTCAAAGCTTCAAGAAGTTCATTTTGTTCCTCAAGAGTGTTCTTGTATCTGTACATCTGCACGGACAAAACATCAAGATATTTTATCAACGCATTTCCGAAAAAAAAAACAAGATGGTGATATTTGAGCCATACCTCGGTAGAGTAGCTTCTGGCTTCTTTCTGGGCATTGTCCAGTTCTATTTGGAGATCATCAAGCCTGGACCTCCATTCATTGATTTCTTGATCGATTTTCTTTTGCTTCTTCTCAAGGGCAGAATTGTGGGTTTGAGCCTGTTAAAAGGAAAAGGCGAAAGACGTTAACTGTCAGTGTCCATTTATTGAATGGCAATTAAAGGATTCTAAGTACCTTCTCCAAATCAATAAGGGCATCCTCAAGCTCGCCATTAAGCCTGTTCTTTGCCTTCTCAGAACTTTGAGCCTTAACAAGAGCAGCATTCAAGGCTTCTTCAGTCTCTTGCAGTTTTGCAGCCATCCTTCGTCTTAGAAAAGAAATTGCAAAATTATTATGAGACCGATTTTCGTAAAAATGAGACAAACGACTAATTGTAAGCACGGATACTAAGATACGGATACTAAGATGCTGTTTCCTCCCTCTAAGAGACGCGCTTTAATTTTACCAAACTAAATAGACTCTTACTTAGAATCCTCTAATTCTTCAAGTTTAGCAATTCCTTCTTGTTCATATTTGTTCTTCCATGACTGCAGTTCTGCATTTGCTCGAGAAAGTTGTTTCTGGATATCAGCCTTGCCATCTTCGACTTCTTCAAAATTTTCTTGTAGAGTGTCATAGTCAGCCTCGAGGTTCTTCAGTCTGTTGATGGCTTCGGATTTACCCTGCAACGAAGAAAGGAAGTACCATCAAACAACTACTACATCGAGATGAGTACCCATTTTAAGAAGTGTCTTTCTAAAGGGTCAACTTTTGGAAAGGCCATATTATTCATCTTACCCGCATTTCATCTTCCAGCTGTTTCTTGAGTTCTTCCATCTGTTGTTCGAGATTTTTCTTAGCTTTCATCAACTGTGAGTTCTTGGACTCTTGTTCCTCGAGATGTCGGGTGACTTCTACGTTCTCCTGGGTGATGCGTCCTTTGATAATTTCGAGGTCGCTGCAAGTTTTCTTTAGTTCGTCATTCTGGGAGAAAAAAGTAATAACTTAGTTTGGATTCTGCCAGAAATAGCCCAGTCACAAAAAATGGTGTTAAATGACAAAACCAAGCACACTCAAAGGTAATTTTCCTTTCCTACCACATACCTGTGCTTTTGCTTCGTTGAGCTGATCGTTAAGGGCGCGGTTGTTCTTTTCAAGTTGCAACTAAAGAGAATAAAGAAATTCATGCAAAATCAATCTACATTTAATTAATCTTTAACAGGTTGCAACTCAAGACAAGTGTTTGAGGTCACTGATGATCGATCAATGGGCCTTAGCAGGCAGTAAGAAAACCACAGGCCGCCCAGGCTATTATTCTGTGGCTTAAAAGACAGTGATATTTTGACAAATTTTACAAACTTCTTCTTTTAACTTTCAGAGAAATTTGTAAAATTTCAAAGCCTGGGCAGCCTGTGAGAAAACTTTTGGTTATTTGTTTTGATACCTTTTGTTTTTGGAAATTTTCGACGGCCACTGCAAGCTCGTCTCCCTCGTTCTGTAAGGATGCTTTTTCTTTTTCGAGTCTTTAGAGACAAATACAGAAATTCATATTATGTCCATAAAATATTACCATCAAATATTCATAGCAAATATACTTTGGCAAAATAGAATAACAACGACGGTAACAACTTAAAATAATATTTATATAAAGAAAAATTTTTTTTCAATAATGAGAGATAATGGCAAAAAGCGCCAAAAACTAGTCCTTCGTATGAGTTTTGATCCCAATTTTAGTTTTGGGTTAACACTCAAAACCTCTTTTTAACAGTTAGAAAATGATTTTAGCCTTGTATAACAGCCTTTCTCCAAGAAAATAGTTTTTGGCGCTCGCCGCTTGAATACGAGAAGAATTCTCTCAATTTAAAATTCAAATAAAAAATATTTCCATCCACGAATGATGCTCTGAAAACATCATCTCGAAATATCTAACTTAGGACAGAGTTAAATTCGACTAGCGGCACACCGCTAACCGCTGTCACGCAAAGGATTAATTTAAAGAACTTTTTTAATTCATTGGGATATTAGGTCGCAAATTAAAAATTAAAAAAACCAGCCAACATTATGGCAATTCTGGAAAATTTGGCATGGTATAGGGTTTCAAAGTATCGCGTGACAACCGAGGAAAAAGTGACCCAGGGTTAAATGAGCGCCAAAAACAAACGGCCCTAAAGAGCTGAGCGCAAATGGCGAAGAATGTACAAATTATATATATATATATGTCATGGGGAAAGAAGCTGAATAGGTATGGAAAAAGCTATCCAGGGGATTAAAACTACTTATGAGTATTAAGTATTTCGATCAACGTGAATTTTAACGTCTATTAATAGTGCGTTTGGGTTCACAGCTGTTAGCCTATCATGTAGGTAATTTAACCATTATCAAGACTCGGGAAATTAACTGGGAAAACTACTGGCATGTGATATTCGCTATCAACAATATTATCTCGTTGGCAAGGAGTTAACATTTTTTTTCAATCCCGCAAGATAGAATGATTTCTACTGGATTGCCGGATGGTATTGATGTTCTGGCACAAAGAATTAAGATCTTTAGTTATAACTTATTAATCCGATCTTATTAATCCGATCAGTCAGAGAGGACCTTTGGTTGGGAAGAGCATTGTAGTACGCTAAAATTTGGAGTTCATAAAATTTGTCCATATAATGAGGTCATTACATACTATATGAAAACAATGCGATGTGCGGTCTAGACAAGGTCAAGCGCGATTGACCAAGTTGGGAAAACTTACTTTGACTTGGATTTCTTGACACTATCAAGCTCGTCTTGTAGCTCTTGTAACGCTTGGTTCTGTTTTGAGCGCATGCTGTTGATGGTCTCTTCATTGGCGAGTGATTGCTCTTCCAAGTCCTTACGAAGCTTGACAATGTCTTGCTCTCGTTTTTTGTTGAGTTCCAACTGCAAAGAAATTATAAATTCATAGAGTTAACAAACAGCGAAGGGCGTTTTCGGAGAGGGATACATTCGGTGTAAGGATTAGAAAACCTTAATAGCACCGATGCCTCTCGTGTGATCTAAAATAATCTAAAATACAGATCAGCTATTCTAAAGAGGATAGTATTGATCCATTCAATGGAGATTAAAATTTTAAAAAAATTAAAAAGTTATCGTTCTTTTGTGTTTTGTGCAATTTATTAACACCCTAGATTCGTAATATTGCTGCATGACGTCCGTACATTAATTAGTTTGCTTAAATTATAAAACAGCTCTCATCGTTATGTACTCGTGAATCCGCCCTGAATCCCATACTACGCTTATTCCTACAGAACCAAATGCCGTACTAAACTTCACTCCTTCACCGATTCTTACCAGTTTTGTAGGCGACGTATAATCCATGCTGTAACTCATTTTCAAAAATTTTATTAAGCTACGAAAAGCTTGTCCCTCGCACTGTTTGACAGATAACACTACACGTAATGCTGCAAGGGATGCTGGTTTGTATTTACTCCCGATGCGCAACGCGTGAGATTTGGAAGATTCAAGATATCTGATAAAAAGGGAGTGCCAATGGATGCATTTGTTGCATTGCGTAGATAGATGTCATTCTGCGCTCAGATAAACGGAGGGTTTTTATACTATACCTGAGCTGCGGTGGCACCGCCTGCTTCATCTAGTCTGTCATTCAGGTCATCTAACTCTTGCTCGAGTTCTTGTCTTGCACGTTCAGACTGTAACATGCAAAGGCAAAAATGATTGAGAAAAAATACATGTTTACCAAAAAGAGTATTAATCCTGTTATCATTATTCAATGAGCAAAATATTCCTTTAAAGGATCAACAGAGACTATAGAAAACTGTGTGGAATTTGTGGCCGGGGTCAATCCAATGATCTGTCACACAACACATTCCATTCATATTGCAAACCGTTGTTTAGATTTCCATTACATGGTTCATGACCTGTCTACTGTTAAAACCAGTAGTTACATAGAATAGGAAAAATCATAGATAATATACTACGCATCAAGGTAACTGTGTGATGCCCTTTTTAAGAGAATATTTTCCTGTAAATGAAGTTTGTTTGTCGGATGTCAATCGGATAACCTCGGGACTTATCGGAAAAGAAATGTTCATCGCATAATTTGAGGCTCAAAGAATATATCTTTCGTCCGGAAAATTTTATGACGCCAAGAACAATTACTCTTACAAATAAAAGGATTGCCAATAAAATTCCACATGTTATCATTGATTATCGTAAATCCTCTAAGGAATGAAAACTATGTTAGTTTTTCGCTATGGAAGCAATGTTTGTTTTTAGATAAAGTTTTGTTATTCAGATATAAAGATATGGAATGACCTTTGCTTGTCAACTGTGGGACTCGGCCCCGTCCAAATAAACACTACTGCAAGGAAGATATGTTGAAGATAATAATAATGATCTATTTAAGAGCTAGGTTTCCGATAAGATACTGCATGCAGAAATAGGACTTCTATCCTTACCTTGCTGCGATTACTTCTTTCTTGTTCGAGTTCTTGCTCCAGTTCCTCGATACGAGCCTGTAAAACATGAGACAAAAATACATCATTCAGTTGCACAAGACAGAATTTAGGGGACCGTACCTTAATTGGATTGGAGTTAAAACTTATCTTATGAAAACTACCTAACTTAATATGATAAAAAAGCTTCAGAAATCGGCACATCCTTAGAAAGATTACTACATTCTACTAGTTATACAGCTGTTCTTGACTTGTACATAGATGGAAGCTAAACAATGTAAACTCGAAATAAACTAACAAAGATTCACCCAATCTTCGAAACTTAGAGAGTAAGAAGTTTTGAAAACTGGCAAAGCATTTTGACACGCTTTTGCTTTAAACACCGTAGTGTGTATCAAGTTGTACGTAACCAAACGTTATTAAGCACAGTTAAGTGCTAAAATTCCCTCATTATTTTATGTCGAGCATGACCTTTGTTTCCGAATACCAGCCTACATACTTCTAAATATGACGATGAATGGTCGTTTCGCCACATATTGAGGTTTCAAAAACTCTTTCGCAAGTCAAATTTGAAACCAAATTTCTATATAGCTGAAGTAATAATTACAACGACAGATCGCCCACGAAGTCATTGACACGGTAGAGCATGAATGATGACAAGGTGTGGCGTGATCAGACCATAAGAAGTACACTTGTTTGCTTAGCAATTAACAAATGATTGCTGTAAAATGAATTCATTGTCATAGTTCCTGTATTTCCAAATTCACAATATCCACTACATCCACCAGAGGTTTTCTTTCTTTTTTCTTTCCCTTTTTTTTATCCAAACAAACTTCACGCTACAAGTGCCATGAGTGACCAATGGACAAATAATATAACTATGCAGTAAAAGATTTAATAATATCGACTAAATTAAAGCAACCAATAAATTTTGGATAGAATGACCATTGGCTGTACGAAAACGTTTCCGCCTTATCTTATAATAAGATCATAAAAAATTAAATAACGAATCGCGAAAAATCGTTGTGTTGGACTAAATAAAGTGACTCCCACCCACCGAAGCAACACGCGATTAAGGTGTAATACCCTGTCAGTCTAACGAACAAATGAAACTGATTTCTGTTCGCTTAAACAAAAGAAACTATTTTATAGAGAGCGCCTGAAGAAAAAAGGTATGTTTTTTTTTCATTCGATAGGTCTATCTGTCCGTCTGCCTGTCATGCTCACCTCGAGTTGTTTGATTTTCTTTTTGAGGGATTCGATAAGACTAGACTGATCGTCGATTTTGACATTCAAAGACGAAATGTGCTGTTCGCGCCTAAAGGAATACAAGAAAAAAGTAAAAGAATGAGAGAAATGCAACTACATCCAACTGAAACAATCAAGACAACCCATGCATCTTTTTAAAAGGTGAGGATCAGAGAAAAGAAACAACACTATCATCCCGATACTTACTTTTTCAGCTCATCCTCTGTCTTTTGTTTTTCAGTCCTGACTTCTTCTAATGTGTCTTGGGTCATCTAAACAGTCAAAAAGGCACCCAAAGTTTTTACTATTTACTTCCTTTCAAATTAAGAGACTTGCAGTGTCGTCATTACGCGTTGCCCTCGCAAATCAAGGGCTGTCTGTGAGTTTTAAATTTTACCTTAAGGTCGCCTTCAACTTTTCGTTTTACTTTCTCGACGTCAGCTCGTAGTTTCTTTTCCCTATCCCATGAGGCTTGTGTCTTTCACAAATAGAAAAATACTATCATCAGAAAGAATGCAATAGTACCGCCAATAACTGCATGCGGCAACGATTGATGCACACAAGCTAGCCTAATAACATAGCAAAGAAGCTAGAGGAGTGTAGGCGCGACATGAAACAGGACTAGCATGGGGTTCTCTTATTGTTTCTAATACCTCGTCAAGCTGTAGTTCAAGTTTGGCTTTAACTTTGTTAAGATGGTTGACTTTGTTTTGTTCTTCTTGTAAGGAGTCTTCCAGTTCCTGTTGGAAAATACCAGTAACAATCAGTACTAAAATCAATGAAACATTCGGGTCTGAGTTATTCCTTGAATCATTCTTACCTGACATTGCTCTTCCACGCCTTTCTTTGCTTTTGAAAGTTTGGCAATGGCTTCATCTTGCTGTTGTAATTCTTCGTTAAGCTGTTCGATATTTTTATCCTTTTGTTTGCTTTCTTCCTCAGCCTGAAACGAAACAATTTATCAAGGTATCACTAATCTCAGATGATCACGAAGGGGAGCAACAAGTGCAACAGAAACAGCAAGATAAGAGTCCAAGGAAAGAGGGAGTACATGGCATGAAGAAAAAATGGTATGATAAAATTTTTTTGTATAGCATATGCTTTCCACACTCCGATTCTTCTCTGGGTCGATTAAGCTTTAGTTTTAAACGTCATAAACGATGTTCGCGGGCATTGTTTGCGTGCAGCCTTTCTCTTACACACAAGTTTTTAATTCCGAAAAGTTAAAGAAAATCATATTGATTAAATGCCCATGAATTTTTTTCTCCTTTTCTTCGGTGATTTCAATTTTTTTTTTTTTTTTTTTTTGATACCTTGGATTATGCTATAGCGTGCTTCTTTTCCTCGCTGACTATATTTGCTCAGCATTTAGCAAGAAAAAAACGAATTAGGTGACCCCCTTTTTATTTTATTTTCTGAACACGATGTCAAATTTAAACAAATCCTGATTGCAACAAATAAGTTGCATCTAAACGCAGCAATGAGAAGTTAGGTGAGAGGTAACAACAAATACGCACCTTTTTGAGAGCGGAGTCGAGTTCTTCGATGTCTTGTTTCATTTCTTTGATTTCAGACTCCAGTTTCTGTTTTGCTGCTGATAATTCCGAGCTAGCCTCCTCTTCGTCTTCGAGTTGTTCCAGCATTTCTTTCAACTGAGCTTCTAAGTCGTTCTTCTTGTTTTCCAGAGCAGAATTGCGCTCTTCGGCATCAGCGGCGGAATCTTGTTCTCTCTGAAAATCTTGGAAGAGTAGATTCTTCTCTTCAACAAGTTTGGTGTATTTCTCTTCAAGTTCTTTTCTCAGTGCTTCCTCCTTGGCCAGCTTTTCTTCAGTTTCTTTCATCTGTTCAATCTTCTGTCTCATTTCTTCATCAGCACGTGCGACTTGCAATAGAGGCTTTACTTTGGTATAAAGTTTCCACCAGTTCCAGTTTCTCAGGTACAGATACTTTCGGACGTTCCTCTGTATAACTGAGATTCCAATCCTAAAAAGTTGTGTAAAACTTTGGGTTACGAACACAGGGGCAGATTCAGGATTTTTAGAAGGGGGGTTAATATTATAAAGGTTTTACCATGAATTCGAGGAAAAGTGGGGCAACTGTTACCAAATTTATACTTAGAAATTTGTGCAAAAACCTGGATCCGCCCCTGGAACAAAAGAGGTTCACTTGCTTGTGGACAGATTGAAAATTTCATGATAGCAATGCACTGCATATTTTTGAACGACATACCTCTGGTCACACATCTTGCGGTACTCTTTACGCATCAGGAAACCCTTACAATAAGCCTGGAACATGGAAATAATTTTGGCAAGCCTTTCGTCACGCAAGTCCTCAAGCTGACCTAGAACACCAGCACGGAAGAACACCTTGGTTGCACCAATCCTGTACTCATTCTCTTCCAATTGCAAGGCACCTAACAACTTCTCGCAAGCTTTCTTTCCATCCATAAACTGTCCAGACACGGCGGTAGGAGCAAGAATCTGGTATCTACAAGAAAATATAAGCAGCTCAGTAAGAGGGAACCCAAAAGATTACTAATTATTATACGCTCTTGTTCTAATCTGATTCCGTGGCTGAGTAAGTTATCGACTACGCAGAGTACCAAAATACTTACCTCTGCTTGAACTCCTGGAAAGGAATTCTGTTGGGGAATCCTTTACGGCAAATACGGATGCCCTCGAGTACACCATTACATCTGAGCTGATGAAGGACTAGATTAGTGTCAATGATACCAGCCTTCTTTACTTCGTTGGGGATGATACAGCGCACAAAGTGAGGCGAGGTCGAATAGAGGGTGTCCATCAACTTGGTCAGTTGTTCCTGTTATAGAAAAAATAATAAATACTAAGACAACACATCATAACATTGATATTCCCTTAGTAAGAAAATCTTACCTTGTGTTTGGAACTGACAGTCTGGAAAGATCCACCTTTTCCTCTGTGACCTAAAATAATTTCAAAGACCAATAAAGATGAGCAAGTTTTGAGAAACTCCGAGAGTGCATATCGTTGATAGTGGAACAACTCGTCGCTGCAAGCACAAAACGTTAACTAACCTTCAGTGGCATATTCCTTCCACAAATGTGCAATAAATGGATCGCCGGACTTGGCGAAGATAGAAGCAACAGCCTCATTAATGGGGTCCTTGTTCTTATCAAGCCAGTTGTCAACGTTGTAGCCAACAGTGCCAGCGTAATGGTGGACTTCGAAGTGATAGTTAAGAGTTTTCTTTCCACTGATCTTTGGTTTTCCAAACTTTACAGATTTGCCGTCATGGGTAGAGTTCAGCTTGGCCAAAAATGTCTGGTCAGAGGCTTTAGGCACAATGCATTCTTCCTCAAGAATGGCAAAAATACCAGTGCCCTAAGGGTAATATATTGTCGAAGTTTAGAGGTCTTGCACTGTAATAGTGAGTAGTGAATGTGTTATTATTCATTTACCTTAGCGAAGATGAGATCAATCGTTGGGAGCAAGTCAAGACCAAAATCAATAAACTCCCAATGAATTCCTTCTCTTTTGTATTCCTCCTGTTCAAGGACGAACATGTGATGGTTAAAGAACTGCTGCAGCTTCTCATTGGTGACGTTGATGCAAAGCTGTTCAAAGGAATTGAACTTGAAGATCTCAAATCCTGCAATATCGAGTACACCAATGAAGAAAGCACGTCTGTCTCTGGTCATTAGGGTCTGGTTTGCCTTTTCCACAAGCCACAAGAACATGCGCTCGTACAAACTCTTACTCAAAGCACTAATAGAGTAGGCAACCTGGAAAAGAAATATTTGTTTCATTTTCAAAATATTCAATACACCTTTAGTATGTACATTATTAGCATGCAACTGCATTTCTTTAAATCCTCTTTACCTGTTGAATGTTACGTCCTTGGTTCACATATTCACGACCAACTTTGATTCTAGGTTTGATGATGTTCTTAATAAAGTCAGCTCCGGGAAGTTTCATCAAGAATGACACCTTATCAAGATCTGTAAGTGTGTAGAAATTTTTATCATGAATTTGAAAATACAAATTCAAAGACGCTTTGGAGCTACCCCTCACCACTTACCTTTGGGGTCAGAAACTTCTGCTTGCTCCTCTCGTGGCCTTTGCTTGAACTTGGCGTTTCCCCAGTGAAGACAAGCAGCACAAATCTTATACATACTATGCTTTTCTTCTATTGTGAATCCTAGAGTGTCAGCCGCAAGCTTTAAGAAGAAATCAGACGCGGTCAATAATACACATATATCATTGGGTGTTTAGTTGGGTAACCATGGTGGATGACATTGGGTAACCATATTGGGTGACCATGCTTTAGTGGCTTTTTCGGTCATACCTCTAATAATGATAATAAGATAAGATTGAAAATGAAGGGGAATATGAAGGAAATAGATTGCTTGTTTGTTTTTATTAAATCCCAAGGAGGGGAAACAACAAAAGACAGGAGGCCATGTTGGTTCATATAACAAAATAGCTCATTCTTTTGTTCAATTCAACACAGATGGCAGCTATGACGTCAGGTGCAAACAAAGAATACCTCAGTAGTATGGAACTCATCTACGTCATCAATTCCCTCAGCTATTTCACTGCCCCTCTCGAGGAAGGCATAGTCATCCTTTCTACCGCTTTCAATGAGAAGTTCATCTGTTAATGAAGTAGAGTTGAAATAATAGATGAATAACAATAGCTATGTAGTCATAGTATAATATCAAAGAACACGGCCATAATGCACGGCATAGCGTGATTTCATTACAATCCACGTTGAGCATGGGTGATCTAGTGAGAAATCACACTCTCCTCATTTTTCAAACCCTCTGCTCTTTATAATTTTGTAATCACAGAAAAGGCCAGAGCAAGCTTTAGTTTGTGTTTTGCTTTGTGAATTGTCGGCACATTTTTTGGAGTTGGCGTTGTCAAATAAGCGCATGGACCCTCGATTATAAAAAAAGTTATTGTACTCTAATAAAGTGGTCATTTTTAGCAGTGACCACGTCCCATACGTAGCTATGATGTCATCAAAGCATGCGCGCATTGCCATATGGGTAGATGAAACAAAAATGCTGTCTAAAAAAAGATTTTTTCTTTCATTTTGCCTTCAAAAATCACTCTGGTTTTCTGTTTTTCTCTTCAGGAAAGGCATTCTAAATGTTACCTTTAAGTTCTTTGGGTGCTCCTTTGAGAATCTGGTAAAAGATGTGATAGTTTCTCTCTCCTTCTTGTTGGTAGACGACACGGGACTTCTCAAGCAAGTCTGCCAGGCAGAACAAAAAACAAGAATTAATAAGCTTTATTAATTTGTTTAACTAACTTTAAAATGCAAGAAAACTGTTCTATAACTTACAGGATTCAATATCAGCTCCGGCCAGTTTTCCTTGGGGTCCAAAATGGCAGCGAATGAACTTTCCCTAGTAAAGGAATGGGAAAAAAAGTTAAAAATCCAGTACTCCAAAAAGTGATTGAGGCTGAGTTTTTTATTCTATTTCTCGTAATTTCAAAAATTACTAAAGCCTATTTAGGTACTAGCAAGCTTATCAATCCATGTAAACATAATTGGCTTCCTCTAAATTACTTACAAATCTCGAGGAATTGTTGTTCCTGATAGTCTTTGCATTACCATAAGCTTCAAGGATAGGGTTAGTTTGAATAACTTGATCTTCAAGGGTACCTCCCTATAACACGTACAAAACATCCCATTTTAGTCTTTTCATATTCAAAGAATCCCTTTTATTTTAGTAATAATTGAAAACCATATATGATTTTAGTAGGTGGTACTAGCTGGTTCAAATAAGGGGACCTTTT